>NC_143240.1:2992133-3324402 GCF_009617815.1 Ciona robusta | reverse complement strand
GGTGCGTAAAGTTCTTCAAATGCTAGAAAACCCGTTTCATGACGAGACAGTTCAGCCAGATGAAGTTACTGGTAGATGTGGTTCTGTTGAATATAATGCACCGCCACCATTATCAGCTTTGTCTTTAAAAGTTTCCTGATCTTCATAAACCCAGGTTGCAATACCCTTGAATATCAATGTCTGCAGTGTGGAGTATTCTGTTACTTTTAAATTTTGTAAATGCATAAGCTATACAGGTGCTCTAAAATTTTTCGTTCTAATTCTTTCTTATATTGTGTATAAATGTATATGCTGTTGCTGCCAGGTGTATGTATTATAAGCATAAAAGAGATCTTCTGGTAATCTTAAACGATTCAATAATGTTTGGTCGTATGGCAGATGAAATGTCGGTTCTTTAAGATCACAAAACAAACGATTTCCAGAAGATCTCTTTCACACTTATAGTATAATCAAAGATTTGCTGTATAAACAATTAAACACACTGCTGACATTGATATTTTAAAGGAACACCTGGATTTTCCACAATATTGCAAGTTTTTCATATTTTTTACAATCGGTTCTCTTCTGTCTTTACATGGTATATGTTTAACATAAATTTACCCACTACCATATCCCTTTTATATAAAAATATGTGCTTACAATGGCCTAAAACCATAGTTACTTATTCTATTTAATAGTCAAACAAAGAAAATTCAACATTTTGTAAGTTCAAATTTACTCTAAACTGAGCTCATTTTTCGAACCATTTTTTTTAACTTTTATTCACTTTTTGCTATTGAATGACAGTCAAGGCATTAACTTGTTACAAGCTGCCTTGACTCGATAAAATGTTAGTGTTTAGTTGAATAAATTGTACATTGTTTCTGTATATTTAAACACTGTTATTTAATTATGCATTTTTGATTTTTTTCTTGAATAAATTTATGATTGTTTGCAAAATGTTTTACATTAACATGCTTCAAATCAGAACTAATAAATAGATAAAAGTGTATGTTGGTATAACATTTAAAAGGGTATGTATGTGTTGGTATTTAGGTTAGATTTAAACTGTTTGATACTGTTTAGGTATTTATGATTCTATTTACTTTTAAGGCTATATTACATAGCAGAGTGATTTTACAATACAATTTATAATAAGTTATAACAACTATTAGGCATTTATTAGTTAAATATAGTTTTAAAAGTGCATATTCTCAGGCTAATTAGCTATAAGTTTTATAATTATTTAAACTAGCCCCCGTTAATTAATAAAATAAGTTATTATAGTGCCTCTATGGGCCATTGTTACTCATCAAAAACAAGTTCGCGTCACATGACTATTGACTTTTACTTGAAGCATAGTTTAATAATACAACATTTTTATTAAACTATGCTTGAAGCTTGTTTTGTGTTTACAGTTATGGCTTTTGTTTTTAAATTCCAAGGAAAAGCGACACAAAGTGTCACACTTGTATTCAATTACAATAAACACTTCAGCGTAATAAGCTGTCGTAGTGTATTACTCACAATTTAAAAGCAATGTTGCGTAAAATAAGGAAGAAAAAGGCGGAAGTATAGACAAGTAGTGTTGTTTTTCTGTCTCGCGCTTAATTTTCTTATTATTATGCGTATTAATGAAGCGTGTAATGGTGTTTGTCTCTTATACGCGTATAATTTATTATGAATAGTAAATAGGCTTAATAATAATACGGCCCATTGGCTAAAGAAACTTGCATTCTTGCAGTAGCAACAAGCTGAATGAAAAACTAATTTTCATTGTTATACACCATACTCTATTAAATGCGAAAAACGGTAATTACTACTCTAATTTAGAGCACAAAAAACTTGATTACTTGCTTTGTTTGCAGATTTGTTAACAGTAGTTGTTATTTGTTCAGTAAACAGAATGGGTATTTGTATGGCCCCTTTCAAGTGTGTTCTTGTTATTTTGAACGTTTTGTTTTGGGTAAGTACTAATACGTACAAAACTAATTTATGTCTATTAGATTGCTGCCACAGACCTGAGAATAAAATTGAAGAGAGAAAGTAAATGCCAGTATAACATGCTAAAGTTTAAAACTAAAGTTTTGTACATTTTTGGCTGAAACAAAATTAGTTTATAGGTTTGACCATTTCACTATTATAATACAGACACAATAGCAGTATTTTAATGTGTTGGATATATCTTTTAACAGTTTTCCAAGTTTTTTCGTTTTTTTACAAAAGCTGGTAACATGTTTACATCTTTCACAAATGTGTTCTAACATTTTCACATCTTTTACAAAAGTTTGCAGGTGCTTTCATGCTCTATGTTGGAATCAAGTTTATACAAGATGACAACGGTTACAACCAAGTGGGGGGGAGACCTGCTGTCATCTTACTCTGCTCAGCATCTGTGCTAATAGTTGGTGGTATTATTGGGTGTGTGGGTGCAATGTGGGAGAAGAAGACTTGTCTTGGATTGGTGAGAATATAATATAGATGACGATGTTATAGTTTTGAAATTGAAGTCCACGTTCAAAATTTTGTAAGCGGGCACAAGGTGTATAAAACAGAACACCTATTTTTATAACGACTGTCGTTGCCTCAACATGCGAGGATAATTAATAATTTGCGCTCATTTAATCATTTAACTCCTAAACAGCTATGAGATGTACTCTAAAACAGGCATGAGGTGTATGAAACAGACCACCAGTTTGTAAGAATAGATGTTAAAATTTTGAATTGTAACATCTCATGTTATTCACAAAGTTAAATATGTGGTATTTTGTTCCCTTTTAGTTTCTAGTTTTCCTGGCTTCTGTACTAATCGTCCAAGTAGCCGTAACAAGTCTTATGTTCACCAACAAAAAATCAATGAAGTCAAACTTTGACGACTTTTTATCCGATCAATTTGATCTCTATGGAGCATCTGGTAACGACACAGTTGTTGTAAACAATAAAACAATCAACCCAGTTGAAGGAATCAATGCTACAGAGTTTATTGATAACATACAAACAGGGGTATGCAAACAGTGATTCTTATGTGTAAATTTTTTTTATCTGTGCCTAAAGTTTTGAAACAAGAAAGACATCGACTTTACATGTTTATAGTTTTAGCTATAAAGGTATTGTGCCTTTTACCATTTAACATTTTTTTCACAAGTATTAACATTATGAGTTGTAGTTAACATTTTTTCGCTTTTGTAAACTCTCCCGTTCTTCTTAATCGTGACCAAAGAGACAAAATAATTGTAATTCATTTCATTCATTCAGGTACAGTGTTGTGGTCTTCACAACTGTACAGACTGATCTTTAAATTATAGCTGTTTTACACTATTGTTTACAGCACCAACAATTTTTTTCATAAGTAGTAACGCTATGAATTTCAGGTACAATGCTGTGGTCTTCACAACTATACAGACTGGGCTACCTTTCCTTGGGGAGAAAATAAAACAGTGGTTCCAGTTTCGTGTTGCAAACCACAAAGTGAGACCAACACAACATGCACTGGCAGCACTGCAGCTAAAGATCTTCACCTGATCTATCAAACTGTAAGAGAGTTTTATTTAAATAAGAGAATGACGATGCCATTTAGACGAAATATATATCTTTTATTATACAATTGGTTAGACTTGAATTTTGTCTGCCTCACCAAAGACCTATAGAATAGACTGGGACCAATAAGCCTATATCCTAGGTCTCAGGTGTGTCTCACTGAAGAACTTACCCTCATAGAATAGAATAGACTGGGACCGATAAGCCTACATCCCAGGTCTCAGGTCTGCCTCACTGAAGAACTTACCCTCATAGAATAATACGTCATATCTTTTAATACCCAGCACCTTAAAACACACCTTTTTAGGGTTGTGAAGCTGGAGTAAACAAAGCATTTTATTGGTTCTTTGATTTCCTAACATGGACTGCTCTTGGACTTGCCATTCTAACGGTAAGTTAGCATTTTATCTCATTTCAAACTAAATTGTTTTGTTACATGAGAAGAAATACGTTCCATTCAATCATTTATAAAATATTTGCCACAATACTCTTTAAAACCAAACATCTAGCAAGCCTTTGGCAGCCACTCAAATTAGCATTATATATTATCCCCAATGCCTTTCTTTATTTCCGTTCCCACATTCACAAACAAAAACTGTCTATGAAGCCCTTTTGAAAACCAACAAATTAACCCCACAAAAAGTGTAAATATACTAATAACACTTCCTTCTTTTTTTTTCAGTTCCTCGGATGTTGTATTGTGGTTGGTTTGTTGTGCTACCATCGCAACCAGCCCATTGGTTATTCCCATATCTCACCTGGATACACCGAAGCATAGAACGGACAATATGTTCAGTATGTTTATATTTCTTTGTTTTCTTCATGGTTGCCCTAATCAAACTAATGTTTTTGAAGCAAAACCTACATAAAACAGGTACAAACTGGTTAAAATTAGTATATAAAAAAAGAAAACTGGTAAAAACAAGTTTAAACTAGTAAAAACTCGGTTCAAACTGGCTAAAACTAAAACAAGTTTAAAACCGGTACAAACCACCAAAAAACACTTCAAAATGAATATTTTTTCAGCTTTATTTTTAGGCAAACATCTGAAAATGTTTATTAAACCATAAATTTCAAGTTAACAAACAGTAATATGTATAACATTTAACTGTTTCAAAGTTCTTAAAGTGAAAAATTCAGCCTAAAAAGTGTGTGTTAATTTATTGCAATTAATATTCGGACTACAATTTAATTTAGGAATCTTTTTTAAAGCGCTAACTTGCACAAAACACATTAAATACATCAAGTATACAACATACTACCAACTCTTAAGTCTTAACCAATGCAAAATACACCACATCCAAAACGTTGATGTTATTTGGATAATTTGAATACAGTAGCAAGAAGCATGCGATAATTAATAATTATATTTTGTTCAATTATATCTCTTGTTGTTATTTTTCTTTGTTGTAGTTTTTCAGTAGTATACTTGCAAAATATTAAAAAACTACAACATAACGACGTATCTATATACATACTAATCACAAACTTTTGGCAAGTTTTCTAACATGCGATGCAAGTACTAACAAATTGTCTGAAACAACATGCATTTTGATGGTTATCAGTTCTGTGTAGTTAATTCGTGCGCGCTTTTTTCTTACTGTATGTTGTGTATATGTGCGTGTATAATATGAATAAATAGCCGAGTGCTTTTCGAAACAAGACTTTTTAGTGTCTATATTATTTAATAGGGTATTTATCTATAGTAGGTTGGGGTAAGATGGTACATGTTTTTATTTTATCGTCCATTCAGTAGTAAACAAAGAATATTTACAGAATTATAAAACCGTATTTTCACTGCGCTGAAAAATCGTTGGTAATTGTTTCCGAACAAAAATTTGAAATACGCTTGAACAAAATATATAAAATATGCGAACCACTGATTAAACGTTTTGGTTTATTTATATGTTTTTCAATTCCACGCACCGTTTTGTTTGTAGCACAAAGCTGCAGCCAATTTAGTTCTAATATTTGTTATTGCGTTTCTAGCGTCAGTAACTTGCTTGTTTGTGCCAGTACAGTGCGAATAACACTTTGGTTTAAAAGTACACACAGCCCAACCTAATTAGTGGGGAGACATCGTCTTAAACGGACGTGCGAAACAAAGAACGATTGTCTGAGCACAAGAATCAGTTCTCCATATCCGAATTTGGGGTTGGCAAATTTTTACTCGAGGTCTGGTCTATATCAGTGTAGCTTTTTTAAAGTGCTGAATGAGGAAATACAGAGATTTTTGCAGACTTTTTGCAGCAGTGTTTAAGCCAGAATTCCTGAGTCAGATAAAATGGTTTGAGCGTTCATACATAAATTATTTATCTCCTTGGATCCAGTAGCGAATATCAGATTATCCAAAACAGCGAAATAAAGGAATTTGCAGTAAAAAAAAACAGTCGTTAAAACATGCTATGGGCAAAAATACTTGAAGAAAAGTTTCAGACATAGGCGTTGATGCTAAACCCATGATGTGTAACTATTATTTGTGTCTTTAGGGTGAACGGCAGTCGTTAGGAACTGCAGTAGGCCGGGGTAAGATGGAACATGTTTTCATTTTCTTTTATCGTCCCGTTTGGTAGTAAACAAAAAATATTTACGGAGTTATAAAACCGTATTTTCACGACTCTAAAAAAGCGTTGTTTATTGTTTAACACTCGATTAGAGAATATGGGGTAATAACGGTAGCCATCTTACCCCTATTTACTGTCTGCGCATTTATTCCGTTACGCTTTGGTCTATTGGGCCTCGATAATTATATTCCGTATACAGAACATAATAGGCAAAATGCGAAAGCTGAGAGACCTAATTACGGTCAGTGGTTTGCTGTTGTTTTCCTGTTTATCCACCGCACAGAACATAGCAGGTAAGTGACTTCTTTGTAGACATATTGTATGTAACACTCTAGCTTTATAAGTGTATCTTTCACACTTTAGTTTATGTACTTGTATTTTTTTATAAATTGTCGCACATAAGATTTGAGTCGTGTAATATGAATGGATAAGTGAATGTAACTTGCTTCATTCTCGAGTGACGGGGCAACGACACTCGTTGTAATAGGGGTTAATAGGGTGGGGGAAGATGGGACACCATAAGCACATAATATCTAAATATCTTGATCGTTTTTTAAACCGTTACCAACGTTCTATAGGAGTCGTGAGGATATAGTTTTATAATTATTTGAATGTTCTTGTTTACTACTAAATGGAACGAAGAAATGGAGTTAAAAGGTGTCCCATATTCCCCCACCCCACTGTATGTTTTATACACCTCGTACCCGCTTACTAGTTACCGCTTAAGTAACATGGCGGGTCATTATTTTATGTTTTAATTCATAAAGGACAAGTCGATTACGTTATACAAAACTGTCTCTTATAGATGTAAACCTCTTATCCTCGGTCGAGCAAGAAGCCACACAAAGACAACTTTCTACCAAAAGATTCCAAGAAACATTTACGAATTCGGAAGATGTGTTTTTGATTGCACAGTTTGAAGTAATTTTTTACTTATAAAATCCAAATATGAAACTTATATAATCAGAATTATATAACCTTATCTCCACGACTCTTAACGGCGTTGTTAATGTTAAAACACGTTTAGGAAATGGGGGACATTATGTGCTAATGGTATCCATCTTACCTCACAGTATGTTATGTGTTATCTAACCCCACAGTACTACATGGAGTAGGTGGGGGAAGATGGGACACATTTTCATTTTATTTTCTCGTCCCATTTGGCAGTAAACAAATAACATTAAAAAAATATAAAACTGTATCCTCACGACTTCCATAGATTGTTGTTAATCATTAAAACACGATCAGGATGTTTAGATATGACGTGCTAAAGGTGTCCCATATCTCACCCCACAGTACAACATTTATATATATATATTTTATTTACCAACTTCGTTTCTTTAGTCGATTTCTCAACGAAACTCTCGCATTTTTGCTCTCGAGCAAGTGACGCCCCGCTCACACCGTTACAGACCAACATCCGCTGTTGAACTATTGGTGAACAGCAGGACCGACACCGGTACGAGTGAATTTATTTATGTCTGGCATTCGTCATTGGTCAATGTACCAACTCGGACTTAAATCAAAGGATCAATTGCGTGTCTAACTATAGGACCTCATCTATATAGAATAAAATGTGTTTATACAATATTTGAGTAATAGGCAAACTCTGGCCTAAGGCGCTGGTCATCTGGACCCCGTGAGTGTCTCGCTGTATCAACCCACTCATATAGAATAATTTCAGTAGCGCACTATCAAACAGACTAAAGTAAAAGTTGTAAGCGGGCACTAGGTGTATGAAACAGGACACCCGTGGTAAAACAACTATCATTGCCTCGCCACACGAGGACAAATAAGTTATATTTATTCATTTATTCATTGTTAAGTTTCGTTTTGATTAGGTTACATTTTTTCATTCACTTACCAGTTTCGTTAAAATACGCCAACAACCATCGCGGCCACACATTACTCAAGTTCGAAGGCGCTGGAATATCCGCTAGAGGTCGCCATGTGCTTATACTTCACTTCAAGTCAACAGCCAGTGCATTGAGGACGTCACGCAATATTAAATTATTCGTTGACTGCTCCTTTATTAGGGAATTCCCCCGCGTTTCCGGCCTCGATGAAGCCATTTCATCAACTGGGCCCAGATCTCAGGTAAAGTATATTCAAAGTTAGGTTAATGTTAATATATACTATATACCTTTATTTAAAGCATGCGTTCATTGGTGACATAGTTACATAAGAGCAATTCGTAAATATGAGGTGTATGAAACAGAACACCCGTGTTTTACCACTTTTTTGATTATTTTAATTTATGGATGGCAGTTTAGATAACCCATCAGGAACAACTGGGTTGTAGTATTACGTTCATTCATTCATTCATTCATTCATTCATTCATTCATTCATTCATTCATTCATTCATTCATTCATTCATTCATTCATTCATTCATTCATTCATTCATTCATTCATTAAGCGTCTTGTCTAAATACACATACTTCCACAATGGTAGCTTCGTAGAGTCTCGAACCCATACATAAAAATTTATCAATTACCATTACACTTTCAGATCGTTATTGGTGGGCAACATTCAAGTGACACTCGCACGCACGTTATTGGACTTCGCGCCAAATTTGGCGGCACACTTAGTGATATACCTGAGACGAACGAATGTCGGCTGCAAACTGATCAATTCAATGAATTTGGTAAATGTAAATATCATTAAAAGCTTTAAAACGTCGTTTATAAAGAATATGCCTAATGTTTAAGCGTATACATATAGGTGGTCCCATTGTAAAACAAAAGACAATCACCCACAAAATTACAAACGTGGTAACTAGTAAGCGTACACGAGGTGTATGAGACAGAACACCCGTGTTATAACAACTGATATCGTAGCCAGGCCACGCAAAAATAAAGCAAGTCCCATAATTTATTTATTACTTGAATCATCTATGATTCTATATCGACTCTTTTAAATTGGCTAAAACTTCCAGCCACAACAATAGGAGCCGATAATGACGTAGCCACCGTGTTGGCTGCTCAGTTGCTGCAGTTTACTCGTATGATGACGTCACTGAAAACTGACATGAGACACATGGCGCAGGAGACTGCCCTCTTGCGGCAGACGATAATACGATGCCACGCCTGTGGTGGAGTAGGTGAGTCGAGTAGGATACGGTTAGCACATAATGTTCAATATTTTCTAATCGTGATTTAAATAATTAACAACTTTTTGCAGAGTCGCGAGTATACGCGTATATAGTTCTGTAAATATTTTTTTGTTTACTACCAAATGTTACGAAAAATGAAAATGAAAGCATGAACCATCTTACCCCAACCTACTACATATACATCTATAATTAATCACACAATGAAGCAAATCTTTATCAGTCGTAAAAAAGGGCACGACATGCCTAAATTTCATAACTTTATTCTTACTCTGAAGATGCTGCAACAGACGGTGGAAGCCAATCAATCCGTATTCCTACGACGCCACCTACCGACTGCGATGCGAACAACCCATGTTTTCAGGGAGTGCAATGCACTCAGAGTAACAGCGGCGAGGTCACGTGTGGATCCTGTCCAATGGGAATGATCGGCGACGGACGTGACTGCCAAGATATTGACGAGGTTTGAATTCTTTTGCATACTCGACAGTGAGCATGGGGTGTATGGATACACCATGTGTGTCTGGTGTATAAGAAGACACCTATGTTATAACTCGACAGTGAGCATGGGGTGTGTGAATACACCATGTGTGTCTGATGTATAAGAAGACACCTATGTTATAACTCGACAGTGAGCATGGGGTGTATGGATACACCATGTGTGTCTGGTGTATAAGAAGACACCCATGTTATAACTCGATAGTGAGCATGAGGTGTATGAATACACCATGTGTGTCTGGTGTATAAGAAGACACCTATGTTATAACTCGACAGCGAGCATGAGGTGTTTGAATACACCATATATGTATTTGATAAAGTTATGGTCTATTACAATACACACTACGGCCCGACAACGAGCATGAGGTAAATACCAACACCCAATATCCCACTTATAACATTCCCTTCCACAGTGCACTCGTGCCAACCCATGTTCACCACTGACAAGTTGTGTGAACACCGAACCCGGATACCAATGCACGCCATGTCCCCTTGGTTATACGGGTGGGGGCGCGGAAGGTATCGGAATAGACTACGCAAGATCTCACAGGTGTTTGTCTATATATTTATTATAGTAAAGTGGGGGAAGATGGGACACCTACTCGTTCTATTTTCTCGTCCTATTTAGTAGTCAACAAAAAAACATTCAAAGAATTATAAACCCGTATCCTCACAACCCCCATAGACCGTTGTTGATAGTTTTAAAACACGATCAGGATATTTGGATATTATATGTGCTAAAGATGTCCCATCTTCCCCAACCTACAATATGTAATACCGACCCGGTAACTACCAAAATGGTTTGTTCTGTAATCAAATTAAGTAAAACAATATAACCCTATATATAGTAGGGTGGGGGAAGATGGGACACCTTTCACACAGAATAACCAAATATCCTGATCGTGTTTTAAACAATTAACAACGGTCTATGGGAGCCGTGAGAATAAAGTTTTATAAAAAATCGTTGAATGTTTGTTTACTACTAAATTGGAGGAGAACATAGATTGAAAAGGTGTCCCATCTTCCCCCACCCTACTATACAGTTGTTTGTATTATAGTTTTACACCTAAAAGAAAAACTATTTGGGCAAACAGCTTGTTGTGCAGCACATAGTCGCAGTCCTTGCGCCTTTAGCACTCGCATAGTTGCTTACCCGAAACTGACGACCACGTTTAATTAAGTAATCTAGCTTACGGCGCCCATGCTGCTGTAAATAAGCGCCGCTTAATAGCTGCTTTGCTTGGCTGACTGTGTTACAGATTATGTGTTCAAGCTGAGACGGTTTGGCTTGCATATTTTGCTATGTATGAACTATACAGTATAGCTGTGTTTATTGAGCGACAATAAGAGTCAGATTAAGTGTTTATTTTTGTCAAAGTTTTGCTTGTAAAGGCTGTATATTGTTTAGAAACTGTTCTTTATACGTTGTTATAACAGCTTTGTTTGTTACAGGCAAGTTTGTACAGATATAGATGAATGTGAAATCCATAATGGTGGCTGTGGAAATCACTCGCAATGTATTAATACAGCGGTAAGTTTGTTTAGGATAGGTGTATATGTAACTAATAACCATGTTTAAATTTATGTGACTAGCTAGCCATACGTTATGCTGCATGCAGCTTAATGATACCATATAGGTTACGTTGGCGAACGTTATATTTATTTATCCTCACGTGTTGGGGCACCGGCATCATTCGTTAAAACACGGGTTTTATGTTTCCTACACCTCATGCCCGCTTACGAGTCACCACATAAGTAACTTATTTATCCTCACACGGCCGAAAAACGACAGCCGTTATAACACGGGTGTTATGTTTTGTACATTTCACATCCGCTTACGAGTTACCAAGTATGTGTCTTTGTGCGTCCTTAATAAACATACTTGCTTTTCGATAAAATAGTTGAAACATATCGACACGTATTTTATATAAAGATACGTTCTTTTAGGGTTCATTCCGTTGCGGGCAATGTCTACCAGGATACATAGGCCACCCTTCAATAGGTTGTGAACCAATGGAAAGATGCGGAGATCCAGCAAGAGGACAAATAGATTCATGTCATCCTTATGCTGAATGTTTGATTAGACGGAGAAACCCAATATGTCAGGTTTGTTTTACCGTATAGTATATTCAAATATATGATGCTGCGTATGTTAATTGGATACACACATAGGTGCCAAACTTGTGAAATGCAGTGTAATCTATATAATGTATTTACGTGTGGTTTTTTCTTTTTTTTCATTCTATTCTATCGTCTCATTTAGTGCTTTTCGAAACTGCACCGTTTTACTGTCTGTATTATTCCAAAGGGTTTATACGTAGTAGGTATGTCAAATACTGCGGGGTAAGATGGATATACCGTAAGCCCATAATTTCCTAATCGTGTTTTATAACAATTAACAATGTTCTTTTAGAGACTTGGTTCTTATATAGCGAAATAAACGTTGTTTCACATGCAGTGTACAGTCGGTTGGGCGGGCAACGGATTTATTTGTGGAATTGATTCTGACTTGGACGGATATCCAGATGCAGCCCTGCCATGCACTGAACAAACTTGTCGTAAGGATAATTGTAGATTGACACCGAACAGCGGGCAGGAAGACGAGGACTCTGATAGGATTGGAAACGCGTGCGATGATGATTCGGATAACGATGGAATAAACGATATACATGTAAGGATATTGTGATATATTCTAAGTAATGCTGATTAGGCAATCTGTTGCGTTCTGTGCGAATTGCCTATTTCCAGGGCTAAGGTATGTCAAATCCCTCAAAGAATAAAATGGGACCAAAAAAGCCTTCATCCCAGGTCTCGGGTGTACCTCACTGAAGACTCACCCTTATAGAACATGCAAAACAACAATTGCTAGATTGTTTTTAGACCCAGAATACACCTGACAGCAACAACATACTTATACGAAACCTAATTAATCGTTATTTCTACAGGATAACTGTCCCAACGTACCAAACTTGGATCAGCTCAACTCTGACTCCGACACAATGGGTGACGCATGTGATAATTGTGACGCAGTTCCTAATTTCGACCAATCAAATATCGACAACGATCAATATGGTGATGCATGTGACGTAGACAAAGATGGCGACGGTATGATATTTAAAACTTTAAAAGAATTATGCGTTTTGTCTATTTTTTTAGTTTTGTCTCAATTTTACGCACATGTGGTTTAAATACAACGTTTTCATACACTTAGTCCCCACTTATACCAGTTACCACGTATGTAACTTTGTAGGTGTTCATTTTTCTCTAAACCCAGTATCTTACAAACCAGGCATTGAAAACCGAAACGACAACTGCCCTAGCGTTCCTAACCCTAATCAAAACGACCTCGACAACGATGGTCTCGGAGACGTATGCGATAACTGCCCTGTTCATCCGAATCCACACCAGACTGATACTGATAATGACAGAGTTGGCGAACAATGCGATAATAATTTAGTAAGAAATTTTATTTTGATTTTAATTTTTCTGTATACCCGTAGAGTGTTAGAGGTTTTATTTGGGTGTTTTACTTACGTTTTTTTTACCCATAGCGTCTTCTGATTGACTGTCGTTTTGCTGCTAAATATCCTCTCTTAGTTGCATTTTTATATTAACTTGATTTATGTATACCAAACTTTACAATATTCATTTACACTTACTTATTCTCGCGATGCGGGGTAAGACAGTCGTAATAACACAGGTGTTCTGTTTCATGCAACTTGTGCACGCTTACCACGTTATGTAACCAAATGGGACAATTAAAGGAAGTGAAAACATGAATTATCTTACCCCAACCTACTACAACATACTAAGAAATACTTTTGTATATTTGTTGTATTGACTTAAATATATTCTCTTACAGGATAAAGACGGCGACGGAGTCCAAGACAACCGAGATAATTGCCCGAACGTAATCAACAGTTCTCAATTGGACACGGATAATGACGGAATAGGTAAGCCGCGAGATGGCGCTAATGAGTTACTTATATAGTACAACGGGAAAGACGGGACACTTTTAGCACAGTATGTCCAAATACCTTGATCGTAGTTTAAACAATTAACAACAGTCATATTCTTTATTTAGTAACAGATGGGACGAACACAGTATAAACAGGTGTCTCATCTTTCCCCACCCTACCATATTATTACATTATGCCAGGTATCGTAAATGACGTCACGTTTATTCCATGACGTCATGCAGTACGAAATGCAACTAACACGAACTAGTAATTGGCCATGCAGTCGAGGTATAGGGATAATGGGCATATAAAGTGTATAACCTAAACCCTGGGGCCTCGCCTAGGATCCACCCATATAGAACAGAAACTCTTTATATGCCAAACACTTTTCATTGATTTAAAATTAAGGAAGTAGCGATTACATAATCTACCTTCTGTTTCGTAACAATGCCTTTGTATATATTGACGCACGTGACGAAAGTACTTTGATATTTTGGGTTCCAGTCCAAAAATCCTGATCGTATCTTATTCTATTGTTTCGAAACGCATTATCTCCTAATCTACGCTTAGATAAGAACATACATATTAGATATAACTTTATACAATACCCACACAGTGCGTTTCTCAAGTTACAGGCACATTTGTTTATTATTTTATTTCAGAAAACTATTTTTCTCATGCCATATCGTATTTTCTGTCGTGTCGTAACAAAGACTTTATCGAAATGAAAATTATAATCGCTTAGCGGCTTTCCTGTTATAAGTCAGCCATTGTCGTTATACGAAAGCGGTAAGCCGCGTATTAAGCGTTATGTCGTCAATTTTGACAGTAGAGCTTCAATGCGGTGTGTCTGTTGGACAACGAACGAATTGTAAAAGTCTAGAGCGATGAAAAAGTGCCAATTACCTGCTATGCTAGGTACGTGATACATAATTCCATGGTCTATATTACATGCTATGAACCGTCTGGATATTCGGCGTATTAGTTTAATTACAATGTAATGTAAAGCAAAAACATAAACCCTCAATTATTCCAATACATACCGGGTTCTTTGGGAAAATATGTTTTATCGCGAAATTAAACATAATGGTTCAAATTTGACCCAGTTTTGTATTTGCCTTTACCATGTTATACACTCTACTAATATGTTTATAATTAACATCTTTACGACTTTTTTAAATATCGTTTTTAATATTAAAACGTTCAAGCCATAAAACCAATTCATTTAATTAGGAAAACAAAAACACTTCCATGTCTACATTAAACTATATTGTTCTTAATACATGATAATAATAAGATTTAGGAATTTTTTAGTGCTACACTAAGTAACAAAAACGTCACTAAATTCATTTTAAGGCGATTTTAACTCAACAAATTGCTTTAAAACGCGCCGTATAAGAAGCTCTCTTTGTGTAATCCAATTTTTTTTTCTGTAATATCCAACCAAAAATTTCGGTTATTTAAAATCCTTGTTTCCCGTCAATTTCTTGTTAATTTTTGCACTAATTCGTAAATCTGTTTGATAACTTATTAGTTAATAAAATGTAGTGTAAGGCGATATAGTGTGACAGTCGACATGCAGATTACAAAAAGGCGATAATAATTAATCGTTAAATACATCGGGGTTAATAAAAAAATGGCGATAACTGTGACAGTTTAACCCGGGCAAAATTGCCACAAATCCCGATGTATAATTTGCATTAAATTGGATTACATTTTCCAGGTCTCGAATTACCATAACTTTTATAAACATGATTGTCCTTTTTAAACAATTAAAAAGTCTAGATATATAGCAGTATGGGGGAGATAGGACGGCACTTTAGCACATAATATTCAAACATCCTGATCGTGTTTTAAATAATTAACAACGGTCTATGGGAGTCGTGAGGATACGTTTTATAATTCTTTGAATGTTCTTTGTTTACTACTAAATGCGACGATAAAATAGAATGAAAATGTGTCTTATTTTCCCCACCCTACTTTAGTAGGTATTTAACCAAGACCTCAATTACGTATCGTCCAAATATAGACTTTAGCCAGACCTTAATTCATTGTAAAATTTCCTAACTTGCGAATTATTTAGCGACCAACATAGTATATTTAGCAAACAGTAATATCGTGATATAGCAAGCTAATATAGTACAGCGGTGCGGTCTGAAATTGCCGAATCTCGAATCTACAAAACCATTGTTTATTTTCTGCCTCACTGTACAATTATTTTGGTTTTAACTCGACTGTTTACGAAAATTCTTTCGCGAAACGTCTTTTTCCCGCTTACTACGTATGTAACTTCGTGGGGGTATTACATGTTTCGTTGTTTTGCATGTCTGACCATTTGAACAACCCGTTTAGTGGCTACTGGGTTGCAGCTATGAACGTAAGTGTCTTGCCCAAGAACACATAGGCCACAATGGTAGCAGCATCGAGCATTAAGCCTACTATCATTTGGTTCCAATGCATACCAGCTACTGTACCATTTAATTACCATATTGTTGCTATAGGTGATGATTGTGACGACGATGACGACAACGATGGTATACCTGACGTCACCCCACCTGGTCCAGACAACTGTCGTCTCGTTTCCAACTTCGACCAACGTGATTTAAACGGTAAGTACATTTATAAAAGTTTTTAATGTTTTGATATATATAAAGTAGTGTGAGGGAAAACGAGATACCTTTTCATTCTATTTACTCGTTCCATTTGGTAGTAAACAAAGAACATTCAAGGGATTAGAAAACTGCATCCTCACGACTCCCATAGACCGTTGTTAATTGTTTAAAACTCAATCATGATGTTTATATATTGTGTGTTAAAGGTGTCCCGTCTTCTGCCATCTTACTATAGTACAGAATAATATGCGTATATATTTTCCAAACATACACCTGCTATGACGTTACGATTACCAGCATATAAGTTGCAAAGGTTAGAATTTATGTCGTTTAAACGTTTTTGGCAGCTTTGTGTGAAATCGCGGCTATGCAAGTCTGATAATTCGCCTACATGACCACGCATACTGTGCGTGCAAATAGACCAACGCGTATTCGCAAAGTCCGCGTCCAGGTTTAGCGGTCATGAGGCTTTAACTCATAATCGGTTTAAGGCGAACTGACTACAAGAGACACATGTTATGCTAGCGTTTATTCTTGTGTACACTGTCACCAGATCTAAACGTCTTAACCCAGACAACGGGTTAAATACGTTCCTCTTCTCGAGACACGTAAATACAGACACGGTTTTTGACATGTCTGTTAATAAAACCGTTTTACCGGAATAATAGTATATAAACTGAATCGTATGACATCGGATTTGTTAAAAATGTCGACTGCATACACCTGCTGTAGGTGTTTCGCCTTTTAAAATTAAGAAACTCGTCACAAAAGGTTCATTAATAAAAAAACAACAAAAAATCACCCACAAAGTAACATACGTGGTAGCGTAAGCATGCACAAGGTGTATGCAAAAACACCCGCGTTACAACGACTGTTGTTCCCCCGCCATGCGAGGATAAAGCATTTTCAAACCGAAAACAGCCGCGCAGTAATTGGAGTGAATGCGACATATAACATTGGAATTCCCGCACACAAGTTCAGTTCATTGTTTTTCGCGTTCACAAGAGTTTGACCAAGTTCACGTAAAGTGCAAGAGTTTGAGAAGAGGCCGCAAACCAAAAATACCTTGTTTTCGACAACCGCGCTGCATACTGCTGACTTGCATACTTAAAGGTTGCTTACACCAACGCATATGCTTGCTATAATTAACATATTGTTAATAGGCCACTTGAAGTAATTGTATGTTTCGGTATAAGAGTCGCCAAAGTTAAATTTAAGGAGAAAAACAGCCATTTTTATACGATTGGATTTAATTAATCTGACCGCCCACGAACGTCGGAAACAAAAATGCGTTGCAGAACTATCAGTCTATGTACATAAAGAAATAAAAATAACAAATGTCCCCCACAAAGTAACATATTTGGTAACTAGTAAGATATCACGTCATTTGCCCCATCAAGCAAGAACAAACCAAGTTACATTCACTTTTTAATCATTACTTTACTGTCATTAGGAGACGGAGTCGGTGACGTATGCGAGTTCGACTTCGACGCCGATCAGATCGAAGACAGATTCGACGTATGTCCGGAAAACGCGGAGGTTCACCAAACCGATTTCCGGATGTACCAGACTGTCACGCTTGATCCGCTTGGGGATGCACAGATTGATCCTTTATGGGTTGTGCAGAATCAGGCAAGAGAATTTCCCATTTTATTTGTTACATGGTGGTATGCCAGGTATGGTATATGATTTACTTCGAAGCGCACAGGTTTCTAATTACCGTTTTAGTCTAAGGTTTAGCGTGAACAAACAGTAGGTAGGTTTATAAAAAAACAAGTTTTCCTTTTGTTTTATCGGACAAATTTTTTGGGGGGGATTTACTATTTGTTCACGCTAAACCTTAGACTATAACGGTAACTAGAAACCTGTGCGTTTGGGCAGAGTGAGCCTATATAAGAAATATACTAGGCTTGGAACAACGCTACCGATAGTATTGTTCCAACCCAGTGGTGGCGAATGGGTTGTAGCACCTTGGGGGCCAGAGTAATAGGCTCACTCTGACCAAAATCTCAGGTCCATTTGCGTGTCAGGCTGTAGGCCTCATCCCTATATAATGGAAAAAGTTCAACTTTTCAATAAAACAAAACAACAATACAATGAGAGAGCATTTTCTCTCTGTATATATACCAGTTTAGTATTCCAAGTCAAAAGGTAGACAAAACACCAAAAAGAAGTTTTAGAACCACAAATCCTATCCGATTAAATGAAAATCCAACGAATTTCTTACATTCTATATCGACACTCCTTG
The DNA here is from genome assembly GCF_009617815.1 of Ciona robusta. NCBI lineage: Eukaryota > Metazoa > Chordata > Ascidiacea > Phlebobranchia > Cionidae > Ciona > Ciona robusta. Next base: position 3,305,893 of record NC_143240.1, on the reverse strand, counting down.
TGACTAAGCTTTCGAAATTGTATAAATTACGTCATGGATTTATTAATCTGTGCAACCACACGTAAATAAACTGCGTAATACAATACCGTAAGCGACAGCTATTGTATAACGGACGCTTTGTCTTTAGGATAAGTCTCGTTAGTTCATTTTTACATTTAAAGTTAAAAGCAGTCGGAAACTAAATATAAAGCAAAAATGGAACCATATTTACTCCTTTTTTCAAATTGTTTTTCGTGTTTTCTGTTATAACAGTTTTTCTTATAAAAAAATGAGCTTTCATATTTTTATTCCCCACTCTAAAAATACTGTTTTTATTTCAGGGGCGTGAAATCATACAGATAATGAACAGTGATCCTGGGTTGGCCATTGGCCACACCGCGTTTAAAGGCGTGGATTTCACCGGCACGTTTTACGTGAACACAGTTACTGACGATGATTATGCAGGTTTTATATTCGCTTATCAGGTAAGAATAGAGTTATTAGCGCTCTTGTGTATTGCTTTAAGGTTGTACTGGTACGTTACTCGGCGCTGCTGTTGCAGGCGTGTGTGTCTCTGGGTGAGACACGTAACTCCAATTGCTCCAACCCAGTGGTCACTGATTGGTTGTCTAAATTATCATACTTTTAAAAAAACAAAACATCTTTCTAAAATAATCACCCACAAAGTTACATACGTGGTAAGCAGTCACGAGGTGTACGCAAAAACACCCGTGTTATAACGACTGTGGTTTCCCCCACGCGTTTTTAATCATTATTTCAATTTTAGGACAGCAGTAGTTTCTACACTGTTATGTGGAAGCAATCAAAGCAAACTTACTGGCAGTCGACTCCGTTTCGCGCAGTTGCTCAACCTGGTATCCAACTAAAGGTATGTGTTCGTATTTAACAATTCATTACGTGTAAAATACTGACGACTTAACCTCCCTAGGGGTAAATATACTGGGACCAATAAGCTCACATACCAGGTTTTAGCTGTGCGTCTCTGAAGACCTCACCCTCATAGAATAGACTGGGGCCAATAAGCCCACATCTCAGGTCCCAAGTGTATACCTCACTAAAGACCTAATAACGTCTATACTTAACCTACATGGCTATTACATTATCCTTACATACAGCTTTTTACAAATTTCAATATATTTAGGTGGTTAAGTCAGAGACTGGGCCAGGTGAGACGCTTCGTAACTCTCTATGGGAAACTGGGGATACACCAAACCAAGTTCGACTACTATGGAAAGATCCTTTAGACGCTGGGTGGAAAGACAGAACATCTTATAGGTGGCAGTTAATACATCGGCCATCAGTTGGATACATAAGGCTTAAGATGTTTGAAGGAGCAAAACTGGTAAGTGTGTGTTTCTGCAGGCTATGCTAGGTTCGGCCTCGTAAAACTATACACTGTATACTAATGCATGTGTGTGTTAGATATAGTACTGTGGGGTAAGGTGGATACCGTTAAAACATAATATTTCATATTTTCTGGTCGTATTTTAACAATCAACAACACTGTTTTAGAGCCGTGAGAATACGGTTATATATTTTTATAACTATCCTTTGCTTATTTCTGGTCGAGTAAATACTCTTTGTTTGCTATAGGCTGCTGATTCTGGCATGATATTGGACTCTACTATGAAAGGCGGTCGGTTGGGAGTGTTCTGTTTTTCGCAAGAGAACGTAATATGGTCAAACCTACAGTATAGATGTAACGGTAAGTGCTAACTATATAGTCATATGTAGATCTAGAGATTAGACCGGGACCAATAAGCCTACACCCTAAGTCTCAGGTGTGTCTCACTGAAGACCTCACCCTCATACAATAGAATAGACTGGGACCAATAAGCCTACATCCCAGGTCTCAGGTGTACCTCACTGAAGACCTCACTCTTATAGAGTAAAATACATTGGGACCAATAAGCCTAGGCTGCATTTCAAGTTACAGATAAGAAAAAATGAATTTGTCACTCTAAAAATAACTATTTTTATCCAGATACGATTCCAAACGACTTTTTCCCGACTGGTGAAAGGCCATGAGAGGACCAGTTTATTTCAAGACTGTCACATCACTTTTATAAACGCTTTACTAACCTAAAAAAACACAAGTGCTATATTACACTGCAAAACTACATGCTATAATACACTGCAAAACTACACAATTATTGAAACCTATTAAGTCGTCTGTTACGCGCAAAATGACGATTGTGGAGTGTTTAGTAACCTGCAGTTTGTCATAATACATATATGTGGCGTATATAATGTTAGTTCTTATGTTTAAACTTTAAAATTTGAATTTAAAACTGTGGACTAGCCGTTCGCGCGCAAATACATAAATTTCGTCGATTTTAAAAACAGTTTACGCGTAGACCGCATTTTTAACATTAAGCTATACTGTTCGCACGAATAAATATACTATATAGTAAGTTGGGCTATAATAGTCCGGGTTTTCACTCTCTTTTATTGCATCTATGAGTATTAACAGTATATACACGTATTCTCACGACTCTAGAAGTTTTAAATTGTTAAAATCGATTAGGAAATATAGGATATTATGTGCTAACGGTATCAATCTTACTATACTATATGTAGCTTTAAACTACATACATGGGTAACCTGGCTATGCTAGTTTGTTGTTGTGAGCTACAAAATCCTCTTAAAACACATTTCGCATATTTCATGCTAATACACGACAATGAGACGCTTATTAATCAAATCTAATTAAGTTTGCATGCCCAAATCAACTTAGTTTCTGAAATCGGATTACACACACGTATAAGGATGTCTCACAAAACGGGAGGTGTTTGCAAAATAGTTTGAACATGTTTACCTGCAAAAGTTATTTCGAAGACCAAATTTCTGCCATTTTGAAAATGAAATGCCTCGCGCGTAAAAGGCTCTAATTACCTTATTATTGGTCAATTACGGTCGCAACAGCATAATATGTCAAAGTTTACAAGGCATAGTTCAATAATTATACATAAACCGATAATTATTTAGGCATGATAATTATATATAAACTGACATGATTTTAAATGCAGTTGATTACCAACTGAAACATCTTTCCCAATCAGGATTTGAACACAACACCTTTTTTTGTACACGAACCAAAAATTAATCGCACACGAAAATTATATATAAACTTACACACAAACTGTATTTGGATTTGTTTACCAAATAAAAACAACTTACCTGGCCCGGATTTGAACACCACACCTTTTGATCACAGTTTTTCGTTTTGCACACGACCAAAATCAATCAGTCTCGCGCCTAATCAATTTAAAACCAACTTTTTCGATTGCTGTACCGTGCCAGATCAATTAGAGTGCCAAGCCCCTAATAATTACAAACACACTGCAGGCAGAGTTCGTTTATTTACATCGTTAGGCGCTAGCTTGCAACTGGGACACAGTTTTGAGAAATCAGTTTAGATACTATCACGTTATGCGTGTGACTTTAGTTAAAATTTATAAGTTTATAATTCGATAGAAATAGTTTCGGAAGTAATCTTAAGCATCAGATTGAACTAGAAGTTTTGGTAAAAAGCAGGATAAGAATAAAGACGCATAAAGATGCATAATTATGTTAGCCCGATATGTTGCATCAGTTGTGTTTAAGATTGTTGCATATTGATTGAAACTGAATGACTGAATGAATATAAATAAATTAATACAAATGAATGAATGAAAGAAAGAATATGAATTTATCAACATTGGAGAATGAATATTAGTGAATAAATACAATTAATGTGAATAAATATAAGTGCGGTGCAGCGACAGTCGATGTAAAATGGGTGCCTTATATTGCACATACCTCGCGCTCGCTTATGAGTTACCACGTGTATGTTGCTTAGCTATATTGCGATTGTTTTATTATAAACAGGTTAAACTGTAGTGGGTGTTTATGCAGTAAGTAAAAAAAGCTTAAAAATCATAGCCCCGTCGTAGTAGGTATATTGTAATAGCTTGACTAGATGTTACTTTGTGGGCGATTATATACGGTTGGGAAGACGGGACACCTTTAGCACATAATATCCAAATATCCTGACCGCGTTTTTAACAAATAACAACGGTCTATGGGAGTCGTGAAGATAAGATTTTATAATTCTTCGAATATTCTTCGTTTGCCACTAAATGGGATATGAAAACAGAATAAAAATGTGTCCCGTCTTCTCCACGCCCTGCTATATATTCTTTTGTACGGTTATACTCTGCATATTCTAAAGTATTTATAAAAGTTTTGAAAGTTAAAATTACAGCCACGTCGAAATAGCGATTGAGATAGCGTGACTAGAGTGTATGATTATCCTTTAATACCGGGACTTGCTGGGTACTTCGTGCAACCGCAGCGATATCGGTTATGCTAGTCGATTATTAAAACCACATAGTTAGCTGTTGTAGTATCGTCCGTCGCACTTTAACAGTAAATGCAAATTTACAGTAAAATGCAATTTTAGAGCAAAGTAATTGATTAGTGCGTTGTGTGTATAACAGTATTTGCAGCCAGTTTGGCAAAAATAGGAAAAAAGTTCACGGCAGCGGTAAATAAACGTATCGACTGTCATTAATACTTTATTGCGATTTTAAAAGCGTTAAAATTGCGCGGTTCATTAATACTTTTTGTATCCAACGTGTACCTACTTTACGTGGGATTTTTTAAATGCTTAAATTTAATATGAGATCCTTAATTATGAAGTAGTATCGCAATACCGTGGGTAGAATAAATATGAAGTACATTTTAATTCACGGAATCGCTACCGATAGTATCGTGTCACATATACCGCAAAATACAGCGTTAAACTAGCCGATATTAATTTAATTTAATAAGGTAGTAAGGCAGTAGTAATCAAGCCAGGGATTTTCCCAACCCTATTTGGTATTTTTACCACAAACCATGAGTTACGTACATGCGGTAACTGTAAGCTCGTAAATATAAACGAAAACGCCTGTTCATTTTTGCAGACGTTCTATATAGGATATTTAATAGCTGACACAGAGCTTTATAAAATCGGTGTATAGCTAGCGAAACGCCGTTGCAGAAGGTTAAGAATTGTTTTAGAATTAATCCATGCTTTAAAGGTAATTCAGCTCTTCAGTTGTGTGAAGATACAGTTGCGTGAACAGTTGAGTTCTCTATGCGCGTGAATTAGAAATACTATTTTCATGAAAAATATTGTTATTGGGTGAAACACGTGATTTACTTTCCAAGATGAAGCCCCAAATTAAACCTAAGTATACAAAAAGAGTATAAGTTTGCGCAATGAATTGTAGTATTTTACTGTTCGTTCAAGATCGACGTTTTTTCAAGTCCCCTGCGGAACTTGAAGCAATGATTTCCGGCGATACTTTTTGGCGTTTAGTTGATGGCGTTGGTTAAACTAGCTTTGCGAAAATAAACGAAATAGTACAAACAAAAGGTTTAGGCCACAGTATAGGCATATTGTTTTGTAGTCATATATATTCATAAATTTATTACACTTTTCAGAAGTTAAGTAAAGATGCATTATCAATGTAAATTTGGTGGTAATATGCGAACCCTGACGTATATTATGTTTATAGCATGTTTTCTATCAAACTATACCTACCACGCACAATATACAAGTAAGTATATATATATATATAGTAAGGTGGGGAAAATGAGACACCTTTAGCACATATAGTATCCAAATATCCTGATCGTGTTTTAAACAAATAACAAAGGTCTATGTGGGTCGTGAGGATACGGTTTTGTAATATTTTGAATGTTCTTTGTTTACTACGATATGGGGCAAGAAGATAGAATGAAAATGTGTCTCATCTTCCCCCACACTACTATATATAGCAAACATATTATTATGCAAAATGTATTGAATGAATATAACAAAATGTGTTGTATATATTTTATATATATGAATGAATGTAACTTGGTTATACCTGCCTGGCGGGCAGCGACAGCCGTTATAACAGGGGTGTTCTGTTTCATACACCTTCTTATATGGGTTAACTAATACATTGTAACTTTTTAGTAATTTTTTTTCTGTCTGCCCTGTTTATAATAATTCTTCATTCATGCCTTATAACATGTCCGTATATTTCTTTGTTATCACATACTTTTGCACTAAATATGCATTGTGTAATTTAAGGAATGTCACCCTATATAGATTAGCAATGCCTCCCAGTGTTTACCCTACGGTTGGATCAACGTGGATGCTAAACAGATAAAGTTATTGCATTCACCACATTATTCAATTAAGTTTACTGTTTTTGACAATTATGCTCAGTGTAGCTTTATTTTAACACCATGGGCACTTAATTTACGAAACCAACCTGTACAGGGAGAAACCTGACCAGTAGGCGTTGCGGATTTTCTCTTGTCAGTCCGAACCTAAGGATCGTAGGCGGTGGTGAAGCAGTCCCTCATTCATGGCCATGGATGGTACGTATTCTGTATTTCATGTTGTATATATTGCAGTGATATATCTATAAGCTTACATTATTTGACTGCAAAAACTTTTCGCAAGACATATATAGTAGAGTGGGGTAGGATGAGACAGCGTTTTATTCTTTTTTTTCGCTTCATTTGTTAGTAAACAAAGAACATTCCAATGACAATTAAACTGTATGCTCGCAACTTCCATAGACCATTGTTAATTGTTTAAAATATTTTTTTCTTTTATTGCCTCACTTGGTAGTAAACAAAAGTACCTAAATAGTTATATAACCGTTTCCCCACCGGCGCCGTGGCGTAGTGGTTAGCGCGCCTGCCTGTAACCATTAGGTAATGGATTCAAGGCTCGTCACTGCTATCATTGTGGGCGTATGTGTCCTTGGGCAAGACACTTAACGGCAATTGCTCCAACCCAGTGGCCACTAATGGGTTGTCCAAATTATCAGCCATACATAAAAAATGAAAAAATCCAACAAAAAAATAATCACCCACAAAGTAACATATATGGTAACTCGTAAGCTGGCACGAGGTGTTAAACCCGTGTGATAACGACTGTCGTTTTCCGGCCACGCGAGGATAAAGTAAGTTACATTCATTCATTCTATTATAAAGGAACGTTGTTAAAGACACGATCAGGAAATATGGGATATTATGCGGTAACAGTATCCATCTTGCCTTACAGTACTAAAATATCTATAAATTTAGATCAACCAAATTTAATTTTCCAATTGAAACAGAAAGTCTGGGATTTAAGTGCTAGAAGTATCCAGCTATCCCGCCTTAAGGTGGCTGTGCACAGTATCCGTAATTCGTCCGTTTTGTCTGTTTTGTCCGAATTTCGCTGCCGCACGCGGAATTCGGAATTGAGTTTGCATACGACTTCGCAAGCCAATTCGCATGCCGGATACTGTGATACAGCCACCTTTAGTAGTACATTTGCCATTAAATTTTTAGATTAATTAAACTTCTATTTATACAGCTGAGCCTCGACACAACGGGTACCAATGCGTTGAGACGAAAAGGTCATTCATGCGGTGCTGTACTTATATCAGCAGGTTGGGCGCTCACAGCGGCACACTGCCTAGATGACCCAAGGTGCGCAATATAGTAATGTGGGGGTAGATAAGTCACCTTTTTATTCTTTTTCTCGTCCCATTTGGTAGTAAACAAAGAACATTCAAAGAATTATAAAACCTGTATCCTCACAACTCCCATAGACCGTTGTTAATTGTTTAAAACACGATCAGGTTTTTGGATAGTATGTGCTAAAGATGACGATCTTACCCCACAGTACTAAACAAGATCCCATCAAAAATGTTACCAAATGTTTTTCTTATAAAAAGACTCCTTTGAAATGTTCCATTTGGTTCCTGCAGGCAGCCAAACCGATTCCCAGTAACCGCTCCAACCACTTGGAGAGTAACTGCTGGGATGCATGAGAGGGGTATTGAATCTTCTGACAGACGATGGTGGCAAGTCAGCGGGGTCAGAAGATTTTTTGCTCACTATGGTAAGTGAATAATAACTGTAGCTTGCTTAGCATAGCGGGGCAACAACAGTGGTTACAACACGGGTGTTCTGTTTCATACACTTTGTGTCCGTCTTAGGAGTAACCACGTATCTAACTTGTTCATCTCTGTCGCGTGGTGGGGCAACGACATTCGTTATTACACAGGTGGCCTGTTTCATACACTTCGTGCACACGGGGTAACGCGTATGTAACTTTTATTTTAATTAAATACAACTCCATATGAGTTGATTTATACTGTATTGTTGATTTAGCAGCCATGTTAATGTTTGATATTTTACCCAAGTATATTTTTTCATAGCTTTTTTATGACTGTTGCTTTTATTGCAGTTGGGACACATTCAACACATATTATCTAAATATCCCGATCGTGTTTTACACAATTAACAACGCCATATGGGAGTCGCTATAATACCGTTTTGGAATTCTTTGAATGCCCTTTGCTTATTGCCAAATGTGACTAGAAATTAGAATAAAAAGGTGTCCCATCTTCCCCCACTCTACTATTTAAATTACGTCTTGCTTTAACCCCTTTGTGTTTTCAGGCTTTGTGGATTTAATACGATCAGCAAAGAATGACATAGCTTTGTTACAACTTTCCCACCCTTTTATACTGACACCGTACATTCAACCGATATGTTTGCCTGAAGGAAGGGTCACTCAAGCGGGGTGGAGAAACTGCTTCACTGCCGGCTGGGGAACATTAGGTAAAGCTAGCTTATTACATTACTAATGAAATCAACATGTAAAGTACAACGGTAGCAGCGCCTATATTTAAAATTAGTAAAAGTATTCTATACGTCATTATTTAGATAAGAAATATTAGGTCTTTAAAGTTAGATCGTTCTTACCAATGGGGTTACCATACATTAAAGTACAACGGTAGCAGCTCCCTTGAACCCGTTTTCTCTTTGTTAAAGGCGATAGAAGCGGGAGCGCTGTAACCAGCACAAACAGTCGTTATAAAGGTAGAAGACCAAACAAGGGTATTCAAAATAATTCAAAAAGCACGTTAAAAGTTTTCACAAAAAAAACAAGTCTAAAGGGTACACAGTATCCGAATTTCGTCCGTTTTGTCTGTTTTGTTCGGATTTCGCTACCGCATGCGGAACTGGGTAATGAGTTTGCACGACTTTGTAAGCGAATTCGCATGCCGGGTACTGTGTACAGCCACCTTTACTGTATATCTATAGTATACTGAAGTATATCCATAGTATACTGAAGTCACTTCAGTATACTATGTTATATCTCTATATAAACAACGTTTCTCGACACAGCTTATGGCAGTCGACAATACTCACTTACCCTCCATGAAGTAGAGGTACCAATCGTGACCTACCAGACTTGCAGAGCACGATTTGGAAACAGCGTCAACAGTTTCTTACATCTCTGTGCTGGGGATTGGAATAGAGGACAACGGGATAGCTGTAAAGTAAGCTGTGTACTTATTTTAGGTGCATAGAGTAGGCTGGGGAAAGATGGTACACCTTTTTATTCTATTTTATCGTCCCATTTAGTAGTAAACAAATAAATTTAAAAGGTAATGAAATCGTATCTTCAAGATTCCCATAGACTGTTGTTATTGTTTAAAACACGGTCAGGATATTTGGATATTGTGTGCTAAAGGTGTCCCATCTTCTCCCACCCTTCTGTATATACCGGCGCCGTGGCAAAATTGGTAGCGCGCCTTTATGTGTCCTTGGACAAGACACTTAACGGAAATTGCCCCAACCCAGTGATGGCGTGTCCATAAGAGTCACTATACTGGGTTGATCAACGATCACCCATAAAGTTACATACGTGGCACAAGGTGTATGAAAGAGAACACCCATGTTATATATAACGATTGTCGTTTTTCGGTCATGAGGGGATAGAAAGGAAGTTACACTTATTCATTCATAGTAGGCCTATACGGTCGGTTAGATTGGCTCTTGTTTTTATTCTCTTTGGTCTTCCCTTTTACTACAAACCAGCGTTGTCAATTGGTAAAAACAAGCGAAACGGCGGGAAAGTAATGGAAAACGACAGTACCCCACAGTAATAAATAACTAATTATAGTCCAGCCTTTACAAGCATTTTCGGTGTGAACTAATTCAAATCATCCATGGGCTATTTTTTCTGTATTGTAGGGTGACAGTGGTGGACCTTTGGCCTGTCAGCGCGAAGATTTTAGCTGGTACCTCGCCGGCATTGTATCCTGGGGTCATAGATGCGGACTGCGGAATACACCTGGTGTATACACAAGCGTTGTACATTACGAAGATTGGATAAGCGCATATATAAGATATTTTGAACCGGAATCCGTGGAAATGTACCAGAGAAGGTTAAGCAGGACTCGGTCAAAGCGAGAAACGAATGGCCAGACGCCTTTTGCTGTAAGGCTGTTTCCAATGCAAAGAAAACCGACATAAAACACCAGTTTCGCGTATCGTTGTATTTATTTCAAGTTTCTTTATTTTTGTTTATTATTTTTTAATTCTACGACGCGGAAATTGATTCGCCGATATTTGACTTTGCTTTTGTAGATTCCCTTTCTTTTTCATGTGATTTCAATAAGGCTACATTTGCCTGCTGTTCAAATTAACCGGAATTCAGACCATTAAAAACTTTTCTGTGTAGGCCACGGTCCGTTTGTAAACGTTTATAAATATATATTGTTTTTTAGAATCTATTTTAACCGGAGTAATATTTTTCGGGGAGTTAAAAAGCGTTACAGTGCAAGAACGCCACCTTGCGAACCTTGTCAAAAAACAGCGCTGGCAGATTTTGAGAAAGTTTTAACAAGATGTTATGTGTTGTTTGCTTGTCTAAAATTTAGTTATGCGATTAAACGTTTTTATAATCCTGTAGCATTTATGTAGCCTATTTTGTGCAAGGGGCCAAAACACGTTTTCATGTTCATTATTACTATTTTATATTGTTTATAGCCTTTAACGAAAAATAGATTGCGTATGAACGTTTTGGCTTGATAATTTAGAGTTGCACTGTTTTGTGGTGTTTTTAATATTGCTAGTTAAGAATGGAAACGATTTTAGAACAGCAGAGAAGTCTTCATGAAGAGAAGGAACGTCTTCTTGATGCCATGAGGAAAGAAACACTCCATGAAAAAACTACAGTAGGTTTTTAGATGTTATTTAACTTGTATAGGGAAATAAAAGGATATAAATACAATAGTATTCCGTTTCATACACCGTATGACCGCTTACAAGTTATCATAAATGTAAATATAAATTTGTAGCGTGTTTTTCTAGATGCTGAATGTTTTAACAATAAAAGTCGCAACACAGGTGTAATTTTACTAAATAATTAAATATAAATCCAATAACACATTGGTTTTTAATAATATAAATATATATTTGGTATTAATGTTGTTGTTTTACTTAATTTTTTAGCTGAGAGAAAATATCAATTCAGACTACAGAGTAAAGATGCTTCTGGATGTAAGTATTTGTATAACTCTATTGTTGCTATATTGCACATAGGAGCTAAACCTGGGGTGACAAGGGGGCAGGCCTACACTAGATGTATCTACAGTACAATAATTAATCAGTAATTATTACAACCGATAAGTAATACCATGCTCGATGTATGTCTAACCCTGGCACTAGTTAAGAATCTTCCGGTACATAGCAGAATAGGCTGGTGGAAAGTGTTAGTGGTTGGTGGTTATAGGGGTTAGTGGTGATAAGGGTTAGGGGTTAGTGGTTAGCAAATAGGGTGGGGGGGGGGAGACTGTTCACTAGCACCCTAACCCTTACTTCATATTGCCCACCATAAACAACATTGTAATTTACTACAAATAAAAATATAATTCCATAACAACATTTTATTTCTAACAGAGAAGCATGGAGGTATCTGCCACATTAACTGATTTGTACGAGGATAAAGATGGTCTCAGGAAAGAAGAAATACAAGTAAGCCATCCACCCAATACTACAGCATCTAGTTATTGCTGTATTAACCGCATAAAGTAGATTTATTTTGCACTGATTTTATCAAAAACTACCCCAATTGCTATAGTAATAGCTACAGCATTATTCGCTATTGTAAAAACATTTATTCCAGCTATTGAAAACATCATGTTTTATGCTCTTTAAGTTTGCTATTGGCATATTAAATCCTTAAAACAAACATGCTTTTTACCCACTGACCAATTGCTATAGTGATAGCAACAGCTTTAATTGCTACTGTGGTAAAAAAAAGTAAATCTAATTTATGAAAAAATGCAAATTTGCTCTTGGGTATGATATTGTATTCCCAAAAAGTCACAAACTAGCAAGCGGCAAAAAAATGCTGTGTAGATTGAACTTTAATTACAATTACTTTGCTTCAGCAATAGGGGTTGAATTAATGAACCAAAACAACCAAATTTACTCCACCAGGCACTAGCTGGACCTCATGAGTTTCAAGAGTTTTATAAACGTCTCAAGGTCATCAAAGAATTCCATAGAAAACATCCAAATGAAATATTTGTTCCAATGTCTGCAGAGTTTAACGCTTTGGATGAATCAAGAGAAAAACCAACTGATGAAGTGAACAGTAGGTGTTACCAGTTATGCTGGATAAAAGCTTTTTTTCAACCACTAAATCCACATGAAAATCTATGTCTACTTGCATATGAATCAGTTTAACATAGGGGACCTTGTTGATTAATGGCTCTACCATTTTTAAGTCAGCTAACAGCAAGGTAAAACCATTTTAAAATGTAAAATTCGGGCTAAAACATATGATGTCACTCTTTAAAAAAAAATGAAAAAAAAAATGTCAAAAATGTTTTGCATACGTTACTTATTTATACTTTACGCATAGTTAACCACTTACTTTTCGTACCCTTTTAACAGTCCCTATTTTGCATAGATTTGGTTGAGTTTTCTGATGAAGAAGCTTATGGGAGGTTTCTTGACCTTCACGAATGTTACATGAAGTATATTAACCTCAAGGGTGTGGACCGAGTCAGCTATGTTCGATATCTTGACATTTTTGACAAACTTTTCGAAATAAACAGAGACAAGAAGAATCGGCAATACAAAGAGTGGGTATTTTGGTTTTTCGTATACACCTTTGGCCTATATTCCAATTCCCAGGTTCCATAGCATGGCAACTGCCTAACCGCATTCAAACAGAAATAAAGCCCTCTTTATATGTTCTTACAATAATCCGTAGACATTTGACCCAATAGATTTATTTCACAGACATGTATGTCTAACTATTCCTGCCTTCCTTGCATTTTAAAAGGTTTGGCGCCATTGGTTTCTATTATTCACATAAAACTGATTGCCCAAAATGCTCATAAAGTAATAGTAAGTTATCATGTTAACTATATACTATATTATTGTATACGATTTCTATATTAGTTGTATATGGTTTCTATATTGTTTGTATCTTGTATTAGGCCATAGACTAGCTATGATTTTTGACGAACACATAAAACTCATTACCTAAAAAGGCCACCATATTAAAAGTAGACTAAACTAGTTGTAGCCACGATGCACGTGATCCTTTTCATCTTCCAGGTATCTCCAATCCCTTCTTCAATACCTCCTATCATTTCATCGAAGAGTTAAATCCCTTGTTGATCTCACAGTAGAATTCAAGGAGGTCGAAGCTAACTTCGAAATCCAGTGGTCTCGGTTGGAATTCCCGGGATGGGGTAAAGAAGCTGGGAGTGCGATGACATACACGGGAGCCCATTTGGATCTAAGTCCTTTCTCTTCTTCTGAGGTAACTTTTTAGCTAATTTTTTTTATTTTGCATCACTAAAAATATATAAAGTTATTTGGACACTTTTTATGGGCAGTTTTAAATACATGAGATTTGCTATACCGTTTTACTACCCTTGTAACTATTATTGCTGTCTTTCTTCTGAGGTAACTTTTTACCACTTGCTTGTATTCTTGAATTGATTGCATATACAAGAACCTATATTATGGAGATTGGAAATAAATGTCTGTATTAGTTCTATAGGTATTTTTAAATGTCCTAAGCAAAGTCCTAAATGTACTATACCATATTACTGTTTTTAACCCTTTTTACAGCGTTTCAAACCAGTATATATGGGATAATGGGCCAAATCTGGCCTCAATCCTAGGTCCTTAAGGACCATACTCATATAAAATATAGCCTATATAGACCATTATATGTCATATATAATTTACCATGCCATTTAGGAGTTATCCTCTCTTGGTCTTGACCGTCTTAAATCAGCTTTAATGGCGTTGAATTTGAAATGTGGGGGAACATTAGAACAGAGGGCGGACAGACTTTTCTCAACTAAAGGAAAAAATATTCATGAGTTAAACCCAGCTCTTTTCTCAAAAGCCAAAAACGCGAAAAAGTAAGTGTGGTAAAATTAAAATTAAAGGTTCATGTTTGGTGTGTAGTGTGACATTGAAAGCAGTTGCGATTCTTTTCTTTAAAGCCAAAAACGGCAAAAAGTAGGTGTTTTACCATTGTTGTAAGGTGTTTGGTGTGAAATAAATGGTAATGAAAGCAATTAAGATTAAGTGCTTCCATTTAATCAAGAACCTGATGATGCTATTTTGGTGGAAACATATATCTTTGTTTTTGCTAGCTGGATTTTTTGTGTGTGACTTGTATTTTGTAAAAAAAATGTTGAATTTTTAATGTTTTTACCAGGGAGGACAAAAATCGCGGCAAAGAGACGGCGTTTATCGAGGCAAAAATCTACCACATGATGGAGCAGTTGGGTGAGCAGCGACAAGCCACGCGTGATAACGTACAACGACGACAAGCGAGGACAGAAACGGAGCGACAAGATGATGGAGAGGAAGTAGTGTCTGGTGGGTGGGGGGTTTATAGCGGTGGTTATGGTGGATCATCTTCCTTTGATATCATTGGAGCAATTAGAAACATGCTAGAGTCTAGAGCTATTGAAACAATATATACTAGAACTAAAAGTGACACTGACATATTGTCGTTAAAAATTATCTTTTTATCATCTAAGCTAAGGCTACATCAACCACCATTTTATAATTTATCAATAAAAATGATCTTTTTTTCTTTTCATGTTGCAGAGAGTGAAAGTGAAGAAGAAGACGACGAGATTATTTATAATCCTAAGAATCTCCCACTAGGTTGGGATGGTAAACCAATCCCTTACTGGTTGTACAAGTTGCATGGGTTGAATATCAACTATACATGCGAGATATGCGGGAACCAAACCTACAGGGGGCCGAAAGCTTTCCAAAGACATTTCTCGGTTAGTAGGGCTTGTTTTGTTGCGTTTTTTTTTTTGGGGGGGGGGGCGATTTTATTGTGTATTTTGGGGGTGATTTATTGTGTGTTTTGGGGGCAATTTAATGTGTATTTCCGGGGGTGATTTATTGTGTTATTTGGGGGCAATTTAATGTGTATTTTCGGGGTGATTTATTGTGTTATTTGGGGGCAATTTAATGTGTATTTTCGGGGTGATTTATTGTGTATTTTTGGTGCGTTTTTTTTGTTTTTTGGGTTAATTAATAGGTGTTTTTAGGGTAAATTATTGTGTTTTTTGGGCGATTTTAATGTATTTTAAATGTAAGAGGGTGAGGTTCTGCGGTGTTACATGCCTTTGGACTTCAGGTACAACTTTACACTAAATAGATATACATAGTTTCATTCCTAATATTGTAACAATAATTTTCAGGAGTGGAGACACGCCCATGGTATGAGGTGCTTAGGAATTCCCAACACAGCGCATTTTGCTAATGTTACTCAGATAGAAGATGCTATGGCTTGTGAGTTAAAACTGCTTTTCTACTATTAACAATTTTTTTTAAAAGATCTACTGTTTTTGTTAAAAATATTTCTGTTTCTATACTAATTTTCCATACTTATACCATTGATAGTGTACGTTTCCTTTTCTATATAGCAGCCATACACAACATCTTTCATAATCAAAGTTACATATGTGGAAACTCATAAGCTAATGAGGCGTATGAAGCAGAACACTAGTGTTATAACGACTGCCGTTGCCCCACTACACAATGATAAACAAGTTACAATCATTACATTCTTTCTTTTATTTAATTTATAAAAAATCAGCCAAAATATAGGGTTTTCTGTGTAACACTACTTTAACTATAGTTTTCCATGTCAAGCCCATTTTGGAAAGCATCTTCGTCCACCTTAACTTTTAAATATTAAGGATAAATAAGTTTCATTCATTCATATTCAGTGTGGACAAAAATCAAGCAAGCAAAAAGTTCCGAGCGTTGGAATCCTGAGAATGAGGAAGAATATGAAGATAGTGCTGGGAATGTGGTCACTAAGAAGACGTACGAGGACTTACAAAGACAGGGATTGCTTTAAGCCTGTCTGTCTCAATTTTTTAGATGTCAAATCATAAAATCTTTTTTTACCAAAAATCAGGATATTGTAAGAAAGACTGAAAACTGCTCTGTATTTTCTGCAGTAAAAACATGCATTTGGTCATTTTTGGTTAGGGCAATTCTTTGAATAAAGCTAAGTGTAATACTCCTTAAACGTAAAAGCAATTATTACACTTAAATCCACACAAATTCGTTCAAAAAATGTCCAGACTTTGCAGTCATAGTAAAACAATCCTGCTGCTAATATGTGTGTAGCTATTAGCCTAATAAAGTTTTGTACATTATATATTGATATCATTTTAAAATTTTCATCTTTTGGAGAAAAATTGTTAAACCATTAACAATTTTCGGGTTTTGTGGCACAATAGCTTGCTTATTACATACTCGTTTCTAGCCAAGCGGGTACGGGTTCAAGGCCTACCATTGTGAGTTTATAGTCACTTACCAGCAGCTAAAAGTTGTCTAAATTGTCACCCAACCAATACAGCTTACTTGAGAAACAGGTAATAATATATTGTTTCAATTTTATTTCATGAATAGTTGTGCATTTATAAAACTTAAACAGTAAGTCTTAGCAAGCGGGTACGGATTCAAGGCCTACCATTGTGAGTTTATAGTCACTTACCAGCAGCTAAAAGTTGTCTAAATTGTCACCCAACCATTATAGCTTACTTGAGAAACAGGTAATAATATATTGTTTCAATTTTATTTCATGAATAGTTGTGCATTTATGAAACTTAAACAGTAAGTCTTAGCATTGATTTCAAATTTTACCATTAAGTTGCTGAAGAGCTACACAGTACAGGATTAGAAAGAACAAATAGACAGATTTGACTGCTAAAAGTCTTTAATTTTTCTAGTACTGTATGATAGTTATAGAGAAACTGCTTTTTGGAATCCAGACAACCTAATTTAGTTGTAGTTTTATTCAAGTATACAAGCTTTGGGTAGAGCCTTGGTTTGCCAGCAATGTTTTGATCCGTGGTATTGAGATTGGGTTGTTCTGGAAGAAACAAGTAGGTTTTAGAGAAGTCAGTCATATATAATCCACAGATAATACATGTAATGTGTATAAATTATCTTGGGCATCAAACCTGGTGTAAAGAAGATAGGCAGGCCTATTTTCTTTACTGCATTATTCAGTAAACATTGCAACCAACCAGTAAGTTGGATTTGTTTACAGAAATGGGTGTCCAACTATCCCTGCCTACCCTGCATTTTTTATCCATTGGCGCCTATGAATGTAATGCTGGGGTATTTGGACCAAACCTGGCTAAATCCTGCGTTCTTAATAAACACCTTACTCATAGAAGAGTCTGTTGTATGTTATGTTTACCGTAAAAAATATGTATTGTTAAGAACAAGTACTATTTGTAATGATTAGGCATAGATACATCCAGAATTAGTGATTGACTGTAAGTTCCTACCTTTTCAATTGTGGAAAAAGCATCTATGTCAAGTAATGGACAAAAGGCTTGAATTGATGCAAAATCAATTTCAAAAGTAGCAGTGTAACATACACATAGTTCCGCTTGTATGTCTTGTAGCTCACATATTGTTAATACTGAAACATAAACAGGTTATTTACCTACTTTATTAGTATGGTTAAATACTGGAAATTGTTTAATGTGAAATCATTGTATGTTAAAAATAGCACGTCATACTCCAAGAGATTTATCACCTACAAAGTTACATATGTGGTAACTTGCAAGGGGGCACGGGGTGTATAAAACAGAACACCCGTGTTATACCGACTGTCATTGTCCCGCCATGTGAGGATAAATAAGTTACATATGTGGTGACTCGTAAGCCAGCTACAGATGTATGAAACAGAACACCTGTGTTATAACGACTGTCCTTGTCCCGCCATGCGAGGATAAATAAGCTACATTCATTCATTCATTCATTCTTACTTGCAGCAGAAACACCTTTAACCAAATTAGGTCTTTCTAATATTGGAAATGCATTTGATTTATTTGAACCATTGGTTCTAAGTGACCTAACAACAGGTGTTATGATGTCACAATCATGAGTTTTGAAATCATGAATAGGAGCCGAGTCCAAAACAACAACTGAAGCTGATTGGTCAATTTCAAACTTGAAAAATATCTAAAAACGTAAGTTTTGAGAAAGTAACATCAATTATTTATCTCTTTGAGTACAGTAACAAAGATAAGATTAACTAAAACAGCAAGAGAACGAGATTAGTAGTAAAAGAACAGTCCTAACACATATGCTGGTAAGTAAAAAATAACACTTTTATAAAAAGTCCTTAGTAATTCTGTAAGCGTTTGTCAGTACGCTAAACAGTAATAAGTTTTTATTGAAACAGTATTTTGGAGGGTTTTCATGCAACATTTATAAATGTACACGTAGTTTATATAATATTTTTACTTTTTTTCATACCTCTTGCTGTAAAGGCCATATCTTATGGGAGGCAACATAAGCTTTACTTGTACAGTACATTGTCTTGTTTGTATTACCATCAGCATATACTCTCAGTATGCATTGTTCTATATTGATATATTATATATATATGTATAAAAAATATCCACAAATATTAGATACTATTAATACTTGGTCAAAATTGTTAAAATATTTTTTATAAAAGGCAAAACTTGAAGGTGTTTGATTTCAAAAGCCTTTTCGTAACTTGTAGTCGATTTTTAAGCTAGAATACCTAGTTTAACAGGTCTTACATTCATTGTTTTGTATAAACGGTAGCAAAAAACAATCCATAACTCCACAAAGATATACAAGCAAACAAACTTCCATAAATATATACAATATTGTAAAAAATGCTACATTTTTTATTCATACGTACATGAAAACAAAATAAAAAGGGTAAAACGCACAGATATAAACACAAATGTGTATATAAACACAAATATTTCTTATTCAAACACCTTTGGCTTTTGTGCCAGTTGCTTCTGAATCAATTACTTCAACAAGTTTTCCAACTTCGTTTAACTTGTCGCTGGTTAAACAATAGCTTTCAATAAACCCTGCATGAAGTAAAATCTCAGATCAAATTGAAAGATTTTGATAAAACGCAATGTGTAATTACCTGTTGCTACTGCCCCAAATCCAAACACAAAGTTGTCAAATTTGGTGACTTTTATTTCTCCTTTCCATTTATAAACAGGTGGCCTGAATACAAGGAATTTACATTATGTGAAAATGAAATATGACAAAGTGTAATATTCGCTTAAATTAAAAAACTCTTTTACTTCTGTTTTTAATTGAATTCTTTTTAAAGGTTGTTTCAATTACCAGTTATGCAGTTTTTTAAGCTAATATATATATATATACGCAGACATGCAAAATCCACCATAGTAGTGACTGACTAAAAATAGCTGGCAACATTAGGTCCAGCAGAATAAGAATACAACAGCGCAGACAAGACACACATACAACACACAACTCATACTTAAAATACTTAAACCACAAACCGTGTATCCTTTATTGGCATATATATATATATATATATATATAGGCTTAAAAAAAATATATATATACATACAACTAAGCAGACAATATATATAATTTTAAAACCTCGCACAATATTTTATTAATATTCAGATATAAATATATTGTAACAGGTATAAAAATTGACAAAACAAGTTATATAATTAAGCAGACAATATAGATATATAACTTTATAAAACTGCACAATATTTATAATATTCCTATTTAAATATATCGTAATATAAAATTACCAAAACAAGACTGTTTCAAATGAAAGAATCAAAGTCCAAATAAAATTAAAGAAGCAAGTCTTTAAATAACTAAACCGACAAAATATTTCATAAAATAACCAAAACAAGTTACGTCATTTCAATTTCATCTTCTTCGTCATCGACAGCTCTCGAAATAACCGGAAGAATTTCACCAAAAAAACTCGCCATTTTAAAACAATATTAACCTATCGCCTAAAACTGAATATAATTAACAATATAAGAGGAGCTGGGGGTAACGTGATATATATTTATGTAATATATATCCTCACGATTTTAAAATAGCATTGGTTATTGTTAAAACACGATTAGAAAACATTGCATATTAAATGCTAACGGTATCCATCTTATACTACAGTACATATATATGTATGTATATGTATGTTTGTCTTTTATCAGCACATTAGGTATTTAACAAATAACATTTACAATATTCATGGTACTATACATGAATAAGTACAAGTTTAATATATTTCTTATTGGGGTAAGACATTAATTAGTGACAAAAGCACCATATATAGTGAAACAAACTCTTAGAAATTGCATGATCCCATTTAGTACAATAAACGTAATCAGTAAAAACACAAGTAATCAATAACAAGCAACTGCAAATGTTGCACTTTTAGGATAAATTAAAAGCAGTTTTTAAAATGTAGTACGACACAGGAAACATGATTTAATGCGCAAGAATTATTGCATAGAATAAGTAATTCTGCCATATTATGCATAAAAATAATTGCATGTATATTATTACCTTAGATTATAGAAAAATTCGCATTTTGATTAAAACTTTTAAGATACAGTATTTAAACCTGTTTTTTTTTGCTACGATTACTGATTTTGTGACATTTAAATGGATCTTGTAAGGCAAATGTTTAACTGCTTTAGAAATGTGTATAAAAATATTCACATACAATTAAATAAATTTCAGTAATCCTCTAAGTTTGTAACTTATGCATTTTAAACTATTGGGCAGTTTGCTTTTTCTGGTAAATCTCTACTTTCCATTTAATGCCATTTTCTTCTTGAATACCCTGAGGTACTTCTGGGAAACTGTGGTAAAATTGGTAAAAGTTGGTCGATTTCTCACTTTTTTATTGTATTTGTGTATTGTACATAGCAGGAACAAAGATTTAGTAAAATTATAAAAAGTATAATGTATAAAAGTAACTTATTTATACTCATGTAAAAAAGGCGGCCGCTAACCACTTAGCCACAAATGTCGTTATAACACGAAAAAACTCAACTGACATAAGACATACTTGTCTGTCGGTAAAAGTTCAAAACTGTCGTCAAGTTTGGGGTAAAAAGTGTCGCTTTCATATTCAGCATCCACTCTTGTAAGATACACAGTGCCGCAATATGGGGAGTCATGAACCAGCTTTAAAAATATTTTATATTAAAACCAAATATTCTGAATGAAATGCCGTATATTTAAAGTTGATTAAAGTTGAGTTATGTTTGAAGCATCTTTTACTTTGAATCCTAATTTTACCTACCCAAGGTATATTTAAAAGCACATATCTTAAGTTGGTAATGTTATATTAAGATTTATGTGACTGCATTATGTTTTTATAATTAAATGATACTTATTTAACTCGGTTGGCAGGGAAACGACAGTCGTTATAACACCAGTGTTCTGTTTCATACGTGTTGTGCCCCCTCAAGAGTTACCACGTATGTCACTTTGTTGTTCTGTTTCATACACCCCATACCAACTTACAAGTTACCACCTATGTTGGTGACCACTTTTCTATGTTGTATATGCATTCTTCGTTTAACAAACACTTTTTATTTACCTTATATATATCATGTCCTCCAATTGCAAACACTTCATGTATTTTATCTTTCCATTCGTCAGATTTCAACATGGCTACTGCTTCTTCTAATGAATGGGCAACAAAATCCTGGAATGGAAAAGGTTCTGCGTAAAAAGAGAGCTAAATTTTAGGGTACTCCTGTCAATCATGTTGGCAGCAATGGGTTTTGAACCCCAAATCCATTGATTTCGAGATATAACCACATGTGAATAAGTTATAATAGCGTAACAACGAAAAAATGGTCATATTTTAAAATCCAGTGTATGTCCAAAAAAATCATAATTATTTACCGGTTTTTCATTTCTGTTCTGAACTGGCTTGTTTGATCTAGATAAAACTACATTTATCCGGTTTAGACGAGCATGTGGTTTTGAATCCCAAGTTTTGCGGCCTAAAATCACAACATTTCTTTTCCCAGGTGGTGGATTGCCGGTGCTCAAGCGAACAAAATATGCAAACTCTGTCCTGGATGTGAATGAATGAATGTATCTTGTTTATCCTCGTATGATGGTGCAACAACAGTCATATAACATGGGTGTTCTGTTTCGTACACCTCTGGCCCTTTAACAAGGGATTTTTTATAACGCATTGAATCAATGAATGAATTTATCTTACTCTTTTCTTGCGTTGCCGGGAAAAACAGTCATATAACATGGCTGTTCTGTTTCATACACCTCGAGCCTGCTTATGAGTTACCAAGTATGTTACTTTGTGGGTTAAGTAACAAGAATAGTTACTTAACCCACAAACGTAATAAGTTAAGTAACATGTTACTTTGTGGGTGAATATTTTTTTGGATCAAACTACGACATGGCTAAATGAGTTCTGGAAAGGTTTAACTCTTACATTGGTATACAAGAAACACACACAACTCACGGTAAACTCCAGGGCAAAGATCCTTTAAATCCAATCCCATAATTTTTGCAACATGCACTAACTGTGTGTATTTTCATGTTATCTATTTTATATGCTATAATATCAACACACTACAGTAAAAAGTTATAACCTTCAAGATACAAAATACACCAAAATACAAATATATTTCAAAAATATTGCCTACGATAGTCGAAATTGACAGAAATAGTTGAAAAAATGAAATAAATAGCAATTGGTGTAAGATTAGGTGATTTTATAAACGGGTAATTCCCGCACAGTGCTGAAACTAGAAAAAAAAATTAACAATAATTTTTCTGTAATCGGCGTGTACCTACTTCATTTACAATAAAAAACAGGATTTTGTTGTAAATAATAATCGGTAACAATGTTCAAGCTGTACAATTTAGTTTGTTATGATCTAGCGGCCTTTAGTTACGTTCTTTCAAAGCGTAATTTGTAACTGTGAAACACTGAAAATACGAAGTGTCATGCGCATGTGTTGTGAATGTTGTTGTTAAATTCTAAGTATAGATACTTTGGTAGCGTGAATTTTGTTTGCTAGTATAGCTAGTTCTTATACAGAGCAACGTATTACTGTACAAATGCATATGTTTTCTTATCACCGTATTATTAGAACTGGTACACTACCACAGTTCGATTTGCTGCAAAATTTCGTGCGGTACCATTCAAGACAAATTTTCCATGACTTGAAGTTCTTTAAGAATGCTGACAGCCAAGGAAAAGTCGTCAAGCTCAATAAATCAGACGTAATTGAGACTCTTAGCTCTGGCGGTACAAAAGGTGGCCAAAAAGCAAATCGAACACATAACATTGTACACTATACACATACACCTACTGGCGTTACGGCCACGTCTAAAGACACACGTCAATTACCTGATAACAGAGAAATAGCTATGATGAAACTGCGAACGTCGGTGGACATTCATTTAAAAGCGGACAAAAGCGTTTTTATCGAGAAACGCAAGCAAGAAGAAGAAAGAAGAAAAATACAAAAAGAACATTCTGAAAAAAACGCAAAAATACATTCTGAACAAAGGTTGAAATTTAAAGATATGATATCTAAAGATGATGACGTAATATACTAAAGTATTTCAAAATACACCAATATAAAAAGGGTAATCTGTTTATATAATAATAAATGAAGTGCGTATGTTGTGTTTATTGACATTCATTGTCGCATTTCGTCAACTAAAAACAACTAAAACAACACAATCAAAAAGCATTTTTAAATATTTAGTAATACCATTGTTTTTAGCCTAGTTACCACAGAAAAACACTTTCCAAAATTCCTTTATGAACAGAAATGTTATCAAAAATTACCATTGTGTATAATGATGTATGCATATTGTACATACCCATATGTTTATGTTATGACATAGCACTTAATCTTTTATATTTTGCACCAGTTCCTCCTTTATTAAGTTTACCATTAGAAAAAAAGAATGCCAGCAAAAGACATTCAAATACATTCTGTGGTTGCTTGTTGTAACAATGGTGGAATTGGATTTAAAGGTCGTTTACCATGGAGATTACCGTAAGTAGAATATTCGGTTGTTGTATATTTCTTTTATTTAGAAATAACTTTTGTAAACAACTTTAATAGCAAACAGGGTGTATGAATATATAGTGTGTGTGTCTGGTGTATAAGAAGACACCCATGACATGTTATAATTTAATAGTGAGCATGAAGTGTATAAATACACTAAGTGTGCCTGCTGTATAAGAAGACACCCATGTTATAACTCGACAGTGAGCATGAGGTGTATGAATACACTATGTGTGTCTGGTGTATAAGAAGACACCCATGTTATAACTCGACAGTGAGCATGAGGTGTATGAATACACTATGTGTGTCTGCTGTATAAGAAGACCTCTTTGTTATAACTGGACAGTGAGCATGAGCTGTATAAATGCACCATGTGTGTCTTGTGTAGTAGACCCGTCACACTTTACAGAGACAAACATAAACCAACTTAAATCAAAAACATATTTCATCAAACAGCAAAGAGATGAAATATTTTAAGAGGATCACCACAGGAGAAGTGGAGGAGATTGGTGGAAGGAGAAACGCCGTCATCGTTGGAAGGAAAACATGGGAGTCAATCCCAAAGTCCTTTAAACCTTTAAAAGATCGAATAAACATCGTTATTAGTCGAACTTTAGATAAAGATTGTGAAGGCCCAGTATGTGGATAAAGTTATTATAGTGTATTTGGGTATTTAAACTATTATATTATATAACTGTATTTGTGATTGGCATGGATAGGGCTATCTGATTTGTGTATACTAGATTGCTATCATTAAGCTGTAGGGGTTTTAAATACCAGTTGTTAATGCAATGTTATAGTGTAAAGCTTGGAACCAAACAGTAGGCATTAATAAAAATGCTTGTTCTCTAATGTATAAGAAGACACACACGAAAACACCCATGTTATAAACTGACAGTGAGCATGAGGTGTATGAATACACCATGTGTGTCTGATTTATAAAAAGATACCCATGTTATAACTCAACAGCGAGCACGAGGTGTATGAATACACCATGTCGCCTGGCGTATAAGAAGACACCCATGTCATAACTCGACAGTGAGCATGAGGTGTATGAATACACCACGTGTGTCTGGTGTATAAGAAGACGCTCATGTTATAACTTGACAGTGAGCATGAGGTGTAAAATAACTTGAATACACTTACAGGATCTTGTCGTCAACTCATTAGATGAACTGATTGATCTTCTTCATTCTAAACCATGGTGTGATAAGATCAACCAAGTTTTTAACATTGGAGGAAATGAAATATATAAGGTAGCTCGGCAGTGTGTATAGGTTGCATAAACCACCATTTAGACTGGTTTATTTAATTTCTTGGAACTGGGTATGAGGGTTCCGTTTTTGGTCTACAGCCTTTTCATGCAGTTTAAATTTACGGTGGCAGCATGAAAATTTGTAATTTGTCTTTATTTTATCCCCTAAAGCTAACATACTTGCTCATCGTGTACAGCGTTTTTCATGCAGTTAATTTGACAGTAGGCATGAGGTATTAAGACATTGTACATGGTCTTGGTTTTTAACACTCAATCAATGCGTTTTAACTTGACAGTGGGCATAGAATACATGAAAAAAGATATTATATATATATATATACAGTATCAGTTACTACCCTTTATTAACCACCAAGCTTTGTACCCAGTTAATCCACAACTCTCAGTATTGTGGTAAGATTTTTCTAACAAGAGTACTGGCTGACTTCCAATGTGACACATTCCTTGAAAATCTAGATGATAATTTCACCAAACTACATACTGAAGGGTAAGTTAGTTACATTTGCCAAAAACTTATATATTTTTAGGTGATTCATCGATTTCATTTTTGTTTTGAATGATGGCATTTTTATAAAACCAGGGTTATTTTACACCTTATTCAATGTTATTACATTTAGTGCAATATCACCAATTAACCTGGAAAATAAATGAATCAATGTAACTTATTTATCCTCGCCTGGCAGGGCAACAACATTCGATATAACACGGGTGTTCGGTTTCATGCCCCCTTACAGGTTACCACGTATGTTACTTTTTTATTATGTGTCTCTAACTTACTCCAGTACATACATGCAAACCCATGTTATGAGCATATAGTTTGCATTATCTTTATTTCTACCGTTTCTTCTTAGATTTCCGGAAGTCCCACAAGGCATTCAGATGGACAAGAATGATCTGCAGTGGAAAGTAGAGGTTTATGAAAAGAAAACTACTTGAGTAACACATCATGCCTCATGGAAGGTTACCATTTCATTAATTGAATTTCAGGGCTTTTAAACTTATGTTTCAAGCCATGATGTCTATCCAAGTAGTTTTTATAATGGCTTGCCTCAGATAGAATGTTGTTTATTACTTATTGGTTATGGTTCAATGCAACATTTAGTTTATATTGTTGCACTGTGCTTGCTAAGATAAGAGCTTTCAGATCTATAAGCTAATTGCAAAATCCAAATGTATATTCGGCTTTTGGAATGGTGGTCTTGTGGGTTCTGGCTAAAATATTTTCTTGGTCAATGCTCTATACACTTCACAATCATTTAAGTGCGTTAAGGCCCTTTACTGTATTTTAAAATCAAGCCCCAAAACTCTTAATAACTAACAGTGTAACTACAGAGATAAAACGACATATGTTTTCTGTTAAACACCCTTGGTTTCTGCAAATGGTTAGTTTTAAAAATAGTTTTTATACCTATCCCTTACTGCCATTTTCATTTTACACATCAGTTTTGCAACCTATGTAACAATAAACAACCTTTTTCATACATTTTGTTGTTTAATGTATTGTGTGTCATGCATAGCAAAAAAACATTTATTGACAAATGGGTTTGATTAATTAGTGTCCTACTGCCTAAATTAGTCACTATTGCAATTTCCACTTTTTGTTGACAGGAAGTGCTTCTACTGAAACTAAAAAACATCCTCTAAAATCGGTAAACAACATATACCCAATATAGAAATGTTTTTCAGTTTTTAATTTTTAACCATATTTTTGTATATTTTTTTAACTTAACTTTATAACTTAACATGACCTTTAAGAATATTTATATCTCCCAAACAAATTTAAATTTTGCAGAAAGTTTTATTTAAAAAAACAATGTAAGAACAAGCATCGCACATCCTGTATTGTAAACAGTAAACTTCCCCATTTCTGGTGCCGTTATCAGAATTTCCTTAATTAGCAGGCAAATAAACAGGAAGTGTATGACAATGCATGTCAACATGTGCACTATATAAATCAAATTACAAACTTCGCTAAGCCACTGATTCTAGATTTAGAGTCTTAAGAACAGTGTTGAAAGTTTTTCGACCTTCAAAAATGCAAGCCTATATTTGGGGTCTGGTGTTCCTTTCTGTAAGCTTGCCTTTAACTACTTCAATAGCAGGTTAGTCTGTGTTTTATAAATAGATCTATACTGAACTATAAGTTTTGTATAAAATGTATTTGCGATATGCTGTATTTGTTGTAGTTTTGTTTTTATTTTATGCGATTTTCTATTTTTTTTCCATTCTAAATGGTTGAGATCCTTATCTGAGATTTATGCCAGATTTGGCCTATTACCTCAACACTCAAATTTCTTATGCTCAAACACACAAAAACATGTATGGTGTTTACCATCAAAAACTGACAAACGATTTTTTATTTTTCAGTTAACCAATGCACATCCAACCCATGCATCAACAATGCTGTTTGTTCCTCCCTGGCTGCTGGTTATGAATGCATTTGCTCTGGTGCTTATATCGGTAGAGACTGCTCCAAGATAAGTAAGTTAGATTTATGTTATTACTTGGGCTATATAGGCTGTATTTTCTGCCGAGCCTGTTATTTTTCTTTACCACATTTGAAAAGATTATGTAATGTTTTTTATTTATGTACCAAATGTTAGGGTGCTTTTTTATAGGGGTGAGGTCCTACAGCTAGGCACGTCAGGGAAGGTGGTTTATAGGCCAGAGTTGGCTTATTTACCTCAAACCAAAATAGTGCCTAACACAGTTGGGTAATTTTGGTAGCGAATAAAAAAATTAAGTCAATTTAAAGGTAAAATCCATTTGTTCTTACAATATATGTAAAGTTTCATTTGCTTTTAGGCTATCTGTAAATCCCATTTACTCTGAGATATATGTTATATTAATTCCCAGGTTGCAAAAAGGCCACGACTGTGGCCGATATCCTTTTGGTTCTTGATGAATCTGGGACGGTTTCCCGGACTGAATACAAAGATGCAACAAACTGGATTGCTCAAGTGTTGACTGCTTTTAAGTAAGAGGGTATTGTCTTAACTAATTAACAGTTACTATGGTCTTAACTAATTAACAGTTACTATGGTCTTAACTAATTAACAGTTGGTATGGTCTTAACTAATTAACAGTTGGTATGGTCTTAACTAATTAACAGTGGGTATGGTCTTAACTAATTAACAGTTGGTATGGTCTTAACTAATTAACAGTTGGTATTGTCTTAACTAATTAACAGTTGGTATGGTCTTAACTAATTAACAGTTGGTATGGTCTTAACTAATTAACAGTTGGTATGGTCTTAACTAATTAACAGTTGGTATGGTCTTAACTAATTAACAGTTGGTATGGTCTTAACTAATTAACAGTTGGTATGGTCTTAACTAATTAACAGTTGGTATGGTCTTAACTAATTAACAGTTGGTATGGTCTTAACTAATTAACAGTTGGTATTGTCTTAACTAATTAACAGTTACTATGGTCTTAAGTAATTAACATTTGGTATGGTCTTAACTAATTAAC
The DNA here is from genome assembly GCF_009617815.1 of Ciona robusta. Lineage (NCBI taxonomy): Eukaryota > Metazoa > Chordata > Ascidiacea > Phlebobranchia > Cionidae > Ciona > Ciona robusta. The sequence goes on along the minus strand of NC_143240.1, from coordinate 3,276,874 downwards.
AGTTGGTATTGTCTTAACTAATTAACAGTTGGTATGGTCTTAACTAATTAACAGTTGGTATGGTCTTAACTAATTAACAGTTGGTATTGTCTTAACTAATTAACAGTTACTATGGTCTTAAGTAATTAACATTTGGTATGGTCTTAACTAATTAACAGTTGGTATGGTCTTAACTAATTAACAGTTGGTATTGTCTTAACTAATTAACAGTTACTATGGTCTTAAGTAATTAACATTTGGTATGGTCTTAACTAATTAACAGTTGGTATTGTCTTAACTAATTAACAGTTACTATGGTCTTAAGTAATTAACAGTTGGTATGGTCTTAACTAATTAACAGTTGGTATGGTCTTAACTAATTAACAGTTGGTATGGTCTTAACTAATTAACAGTTGGTATGGTCTTAACTAATTAACAGTTGGTATGGTCTTAACTAATTAACAGTTGGTATTGTCTTAACTAATTAACAGTTGGTATGGTCTTAACTAATTAACAGTTGGTATAGTGTTATAACGACTGTCGTTGCCTCGCCATGCGAGGATAAAAATGATATAACTTTCACCAATTTCACCAATGATATTAACTCTTACCAACAGAAGCAACCTGGAAGCTGGTGGAATTCACATGGGGTTGATTGGGTTTAGTTTTGCCGGAGATCAGACTAAAGTTAAGATCCCACTTTCCACTGCAGTATATGATACTTTGAAAAGTAAATATGTTGCAATAATTTGGTTTATTCTGCCTGTTTGTATACCAGGCACAGTGGTTACTGGCTACCATGCCTGCCTCTGGTCCAGGGGCTCTACACTGCTTCCATTGTGATGGTATGTGTTCTTGGGCAAGACACTTAACAGCAATTGATTTAACCCAGTGGTCACTAGGTTGTTTACATTGTCTGCTCTATATTAAAAAAAAATCATAAATCATCACCTACAAAGTTACAACTTAAAAGGCAGCACAAATCCTTAAAAGTTAGGTTAACATAAATCAAAATTAAACTTTGTGTATTTTCCTACCAGCCCAAATAAACAATCTCGAAAAAACAACTCAACATGGACCAACATACATTGGATATGCAATAAACGTGGCAGTGGAACACTTCAGTTCTAATGGCCGTAATGGAGTTCCAAAGACTATGATACTCTTAACTGATGGTAGGGCAACTGATTCAGAAGCAATAAGTCCAGCTGTGAAAAAAGCCGTGTAAGATGTGTAAGGATAAGATATGTTAACGTATACTGTATAAGAAGATATTAATGTTATAATTTGACAGCGAGCATGAGGTGTATGAATACACCATGTTTGTCTGGTGTATAAGAAGACACCCATGTTATAACTCGACAGTGAGCATGAAGTTTATGAATATATAATGTGTGTCTGGTGTTTGAAGACACATATGTCATAACTTGGCAGTGAGCATGAGATGTATGAATACACCATGTGTGTCTTGTGTATAAGAAGACATCCATGTTATAACTCGACAGTGAGCATGGGGTGTTTGAATACACCATGTGTGTCTTGTGTATAAGAAGACACACATGTCATAACTTGACAGTGAGCATGAGGTGTATAAACATACCATGTGTGTCTAGTGTATAAGAAGACACCCATGTTATAACTCGACAGTGAGCATGAGGTGTATGAATATACAATGTGTGTCTGGTGTATAAGAAGACACCCATGTTATAACCCGAAAGTGAGCATGAGGTATATGAATACACCATGTTTGTCTGGTGTATAAGAAGACACCCATGTTATAACTCTACAGTAGGCATGAGGTGTATGAATACACCATGTGTGTCTGGTGTATAAGAAGACGCCCATGTTATAACTCTACAGTAAGCATGAGGTGTATGAATACCCCATGTGTGTCTGGTGTCTAAAAAGACACCCGTGTTGTAACTGGACACCGAGCAGGAGGTGTATGAATACACCATGTGTGTCTGGTGTATAAGATGACACCAATGTTATAACTCGACAGTGAGCATGAGGTGTATGAGTACACCATGTGTGCCTGGTGTCTAAAAAGACACCCGTGTTGTAACTGGACACCGAGCAGGAGGTGTATGAATACACCATGTGTGCCTGGTGTATAAGAAGACACCAATGTTATAACTCGACAGTGACAGTGAGCATCAGGTCTACTATGTTATTTCCAATTTCATGCTTACTAATGAATTCTACTATACAGGGCTGCAGGTATAACTATAATATCTGTTGGTATTGGCACCCAGTATAACTCTGACCAACTTCTCCAAATTGCGCGAGACCCCTCCCGTGTAATAATAGCCAACAGCTTCGAAGATCTTAACCTAACCCTTCCAAGCGTTATAAATACAATTGAAAAAACTACAGGTTACATGTTATTATTTCTAGTTTTATTTGTAGTAGTGTTTAAAAGATAAAATATTTCAAAAAATACTGTAAAATAAATTTTTTTTAGTTGTGTTACTTCCAAATGACTTTTCACCAACATGAATCCTTGTAAAATTTTAAGTATAAGCCCTGTGTGACTTTGTTATAATGATCAGGATTCTCTACAGAAAAAAGATCTCTTTTTTTATAAAAAAACAAACAACTTAAAACGAAAAATTGCAAAATTAGGCAAATACTGAAAGAATTTTTTTCCATTTTTTCGTAATTTTTCATTTTTTGTTTAGTTTTTGTGTACTATTATTAAACAAACGTTACTATGGTGTTTTATGCAGATATCTGTCCAGTGAATCCATGCAAAAATGGAGCAACATATGTAGGCACATCTACAGGCTACAGATGTATCTGTACACCAGGATACAATGGTGATACCTGCTCGAATAAAATAGGTCACTACTTATACTACATGCTTTGTATTTAATTTCCTGCATTTAATTCTAAAATATGCTAAATTAAATAGGGACATCATGTATATATAAACATGCTACAACTATTTTAGAGATCTATGTTCTTACTTAAAAATCAAGATACTTAAAAATTATTGCTTATGTAGCTAAAAAACATGGTAAGTGGACACGAGGTGTATGGAACAGAACACCCGTGTTATAACGGCTATCGTAGCCTCGCCATGTGAGGATAAATAAGTTTGTTCATTAATTTAAATACAGAGTTGCCCCCTTATGTAGTACTACACTTATAATAGTTAATGGTATTTTAAAATTCATATGCGAATATAAGTTACACTCATTTATGTACTACTCATAAAATTCAAATGTATATAACACTATAACAGGTTGCAAGGACCAACCATGCAACAATGGTGGCGCATGCATTGACACGGACACTAGCTATGAATGTACCTGCCCCACCAACTACTTTGGATTCAACTGTGACAAAATCGGTAATAAACATTTGCATGAAGGTTTTATTCAAATGTGGGACCGATCATACCGTTTTTGAGAAATATATATAGTCCTGTGGGGGAAGATGGGAAACCTTTTCATTCTATTTTCTCGTCACATTTAGTAGTAAACAAAGAACATTTAAAGAATTATTAAACCGTATGCTCATGACTCCGAAAGACCGTTATTAATTGTTTAAAACACGAACACGATATTTAGATGTTATGTGCTAAAGGTGTCCCATCTTCCCCCACTCTACTATACATTATACCTGCAACATCGCCAAAAACACTGTCAATTTATCATGTCAATTTTATCTATTAGACAACTGCCCAGTGAACCCATGTAAAAATGGAGCAACGTATGTGAGCAAACTTACAGGCTACAGATGTATCTGTACACCAGGGTATAGTGGCGTTAACTGCTCAGAGGAAAAAGGTTAAAACTTTTTATTTATTTATAACTGTGTAACCATATAGGTTAAAGTTTATTGCTGATACCATTGTTGGTGTGTGTTCTTGGGCAAGATACTTAACGGTAGTTGCTCCAACCCAGTGGTCAGTTATCAGTTAAAAATATCCACCAAAAATAATCACTTGAAAATTTTCATACCTGGTAACTTGTAAGCGGGCAAGAGGTTTATGAAACAAAACAGCCATGTTATAATAACCGTCGTTGGCCCACCATACGGGGATAAAAAAGTTACATTTATTCATAACATAAAAGAACAGTATTAAAATATGCTACATAGCTGTTTCATAAGGCATAATGTAAACTGTATGTTACCTTTTTGTTATTATTACAGTTTGTCCAGTGTTTAAAGCTGACATAATGTTTGTACTTGATGAGTCAATTAGTGTGAGTAATACTGAGTATAAACAAAGCCTTACATGGATTAACAATGTGCTGGCCCCGTTTACGTAAGTAAAACATTTCTATATGTCCTGCTGTGTGGCATAGTGGTAAGAACATTAGCATTGTAGCCGAAGGGTACCAGGTTGAATGCTTTGTGCTGCTACCATTGTGGGTGTTTGTCTTTGGGCAAGACACTTAACGCAATTGCTCCAAATGGTTACTTATGGGTTGTTTAAGTTGTCAGCCATACATTAAAATAGGAACAAATCACCTAGAAACTTACATATGTAGAACTTGTAAGCATGTATGAGGTGTATGAAACAGAACACCCATGTTATAACGACTGACGTTTCCCAACCACGCAAGAATAAATAAGTTACATACATTATTTTTAAATAGGTTAGATTTATTTAAATATTTACTTGTTAATATCCTTCCAGGTTAGATATTGACGCAGACAATGTAAGAGTTGGAGTTGTTGGATTTAGTAATAAAGACTATTCCGATACTTCTGTCAGGATTCCTCTACAAAAACAAAGTGCTTCAACTTTGACAGGTTTGTTTTGTTATGTTCCAATAAAAATGACTGTTTTAAGAACAAATAGAGTTCAAAAGCTTTTATTTTAAACATATTCTATACTAAAACTTAACAATCACCAACAAAGTAAAATATATGGTAACTTGTAAGCTGGCACGACGTGTATGAACATCTGTGTGATAACGACTGTCGTTTTCTGCCATGCGAGAATAAAGTAAGTTACATTCATTCATTCATACATTCATCTTTTCATTAACCAATTCTGTATTTTAATTTCAGGCTCCATCACAGAATTGATCAATACGAGGAAAAGAGGTTCCACCTACATTGGTTTTGGTATCACTATTGCTGGATATGAATTAATGGATAAACAACGCAAAGATATTCCTAATATTATGATTGTAATTACTGATGGGGTGGCTACTGACGCGACTACTGATATTGAAAGCGCTGTAAAAGATGCTGGGTTAGTTTACTATTTGAATAAATCAATGAATGTAACTTATGTATTCTCGCGTGGCGCAGCAATGATTGCCATACAACACGGGTGTTCTGTTTCATACACCTCATGCCCGCTTCCGAGTTACCACATAAGTAACTTCTTTATCTTCGCAGTGCAGGCTTGATCTAAATGAAAATGTACATGTGAATTTTACTTCTTTTTGATAAATAAGTTGTTATAATTTGAGACTTTTTTACAGGAAGCTTGGGGCGAAAATGATAGCTGTTGGCATAGGGCAAACCAATGCTCAACAACTTGAACTCATAGCTGGAAGTAAGACAAGGGTTCACCATGTAAGCAACTACAAGCAGCTGCCAACTTTAGTTTCATCCGTGGACAAGCAAATTACAGGTAAAAAATAAATATCTGCAGAGTTAAATACATGGTAACTAGTAAGCTGGCACGAGGTGTATGAAACAGAACACTCGTGTTATAACGACTGTCGTTTTCCGGGTTATAACGAAGGTCGTTTTACACATGTTTCTTATTTTATTTTAGAATCCTGCAAATGAAATTGAGATATAAAATAACTACACCACAAAAACGGACGGACTTTCTAAACGACAATGTAATTTCCCAACGGAATTTTCCTTTCATTGTAATACTCAGATAATATTAGAATATAAATGTATGTACTACGTCTGTTTAGCATTAACTTTGTTTTGTAACATTTTAATCAAATTGGTCTTGTTATTTTAAATTTCGCGCACTTAAACTTGTAGTTTCCAAAACAACATTATGTTTTTATCCTCACGTTCTTGTAGCCAAGTAATAAACTTACTAACGTTATTATTGTTATCATGCAGAAGTATAAATGTATATACAGTAGGATGAGGGAAGATGAGACACATCTTAACTCTATTTTCTCGTCCCATTTAGTAGTAAACACAGAACATTCAAAGAAATATGAAACTATGTCCTCATGACTCTCATAGACCGTTGTTAACTGTTTAAGACACGATCAGGATTTCTGGATATTATGTGCTAAAGGTGTCCCATCTTCCCCCACCCTTCTATACATGTGTGTGGCAGCGCGTGTTTAGGCGCGTATAGCCCCGTCTTTTAAACAACTAACAACGCTATTTAAGAATCGTGAGGATGCGGTCAATTCTGTAAATATTCTTTGTTTACTACCAAATGAGACGATAAATAGAATGAAAACCTGGACCATCGTGGCTTTACTATTAAGTAATAGTAAATATCTACGCGACTGTTCACAATCTATCGGCGAGGCATTAAGTTATCACGTTGATTCCTGAGGCAGAAGCGGGATTTTAATCAACAAGACTCGCGTGTTCTTTGCTGAGTTGCAAACTAGTTTAGTGTAGTAGGGCTAGTAAAGAGATGAGAAAACAGTTAACTGAAGAAGTTGTAATATTAGTGAAGGATCCAATGTATTTTAAAGCGTTATGATTGATTACTACTTCGTTAAAAGGTATGAATATAAAAATGGAATAGATCGTTTATAAAACATTGTCGGAATAGCAATAGACAAGAAAACAATTGTGTTGTGATTGTTTCTACTATATACGTTTGTACAGAAACGCGCGTTGATTCCTGAGGCAGAGGCGGGATTTAATCAGCGAGACTCGCGTGTTCTTTGCTAAGTTGCAAACTTGTATTGTGTAGTGGGGCTAGTAAAGGGATGAGTAAACAGTTAACTGAAGAAGCTGTAATATTAGTGAAGGATCCAATGTATTTTAAAGCGTTATGATTGATTACTACTTTTGTTAAACGGTATGAATATAAAAAAGGGAATATATGGCTTATGAAACATTGTCGGAAAACTAATAGACAAGTAAACAATTGTGTTGTGATTGTTTCTACTTTATACGTTTGTACAGAAACGCGCGTTGATTCCTAAGGCAGAGGCGGGATTTAATCAGCGAGACTCGCGTGTTCTTTACTAAGTTGCAAACCAGTGTAGTGTAGTAGGGCTAGTAAAGAGATGAGAAAACAATTGTGTTAAATAAAGAAGTTGTAATAGTAGTGAAAAATCAATGTATTTTAAAGCGTTATGATTATTTTAAACAGTATGAATGTAGAAAGGAATATATAGATGTATTTATAAAAGAAAGTAGATAAAAACTATTAATGAAAAACTTGCAATAATTTAGTGTTAAAATATTCCTGAAATGTTAGTTTACAAGGAAATGTATTTTACCCCTTGTGTATATATATTAGTAAACTTAGCAATACTGGATTTTAAAGCGGTATAACTTTTTTAACGATGTACATAGAAGTGAATTACAATATTGTAATTTAAGTCCCTTTATACAATATTGTTTTTTTAGGTTTAATTGAAAGGTATACTGAAGGAATTATAACATGATTTGATTTTACAAAACGAAGAGCCTTCGTCTAATTTGTTCCAGCATCATGTGTAATGTAAGTATAAGCTATATTGTAGCTTGTTTAAACACTATCTTTCTATGTTTATTTGATACAATATTGGTATATTATGGTGGGGTAAGACGGTACACATTTAGCACATAAAATCCAAATATCCTGATCGTGTTTTAAACAAATAAAACGGTGTATGGGAGTTGTGAAGATACAGTTTTATAATTTTGTGAATGTTCTTTGTTTACTACCAAATGGGACGAAAAAATAATAAAAAGGTGTCCCATCTTCCCTCGCCCTACTATACATAAAATATAGACAGTTTACTGGGTAATTGAGCAAAATTTTACGTAGGCGGGGGAAATTCCACTCTACGTTTTTCACGCACAAAACACTTGAGTTTCTCAAACGTGCTCAAGCGTGCGTAAAATACTCGCGTTTTCGCGCAGTAAGATGATAAACAACGATAAATATTTTACAAAACCTATCCCAAGTCTGTTTAATGTCTATATGTCGATGTATGGCGAACTATAGGCAATTTTAAAACCAGCTTCAGCGTTTTAAACGCGCCGGCGATTACCCAACCGTTTCGGGCCCAATGGTGCGCGTTGTTCGATTGTGTTAGCTTTTCCATTATACCGGCACTCCCAAAAGAAACAACGAGCATTGTCTTGAAATGTGACGTCACAGTGGGTCCCGTGACGCAACAACACGTCTCGGTGATTCTCAATTCAGTCTACGTGAACAGTGATAGCGAAGAGACGAAACTTTTCTGAATTTCCACAAGAATTTTCAACTACGTTTTATAATTTCTCAAGTAGACTTTAAAGATTATGAGAATACAGAGACAAATATGAAGTGGAAATTATTATTTATAGCGATAACATATATCGCGTTAGCCCGTTCGGCTACGGGCCAGTCATCAGGTAGGACTTATGACAAATATTAAAATCAAACATTAATTGTTGTAATTGTGAAACCCGCGAATCTTATCCTTATCTGGTGCTTATACAGTTAGTCGATTGTTGTGTAAATAATTATGATAGTTAAAAGCTGGTGCTACGAAAACGTAATATACAAAAATGAAGTCTAAATGTAGGTTATAATTAAAGGGATGGCGTTATCAGGGTCTTATTTGAATATAATTAAACTTAAATAAGTGGTGTAAAACTGACCTGATCTGGTGCTCATAGTGTTAAAGATTTAGTGTTTACGAAACTTGACGCGCTGTAAAATTTGCAATGTCTTTGTCTTGTTGAATTCCAATACCTTTTGAATTCAATACTCGTAAATAAGTACCGCGAAGCTGGAAGTACCTTGTTAAGAATTTGACTGGCTTCGCTTAGAGAATATCTTTATAATTTATTGTCTAGTAGGGTAGGGTAAAATTGTCCATGTTTTAATTTCCTATTATCGTCCCATTTGGTAGTAAACCAAAAATATTTACAGAACTGTGCGCTATATACTTCCTCACGACTCTAAAAAGCGTTGGTAATTGTTCAAAAAACGATTAGAAAATATGGGATAATATGTGCTAACGATACTTATCTTACCCCACAGAACTATATATGTATAACTTAAACATATTTTCATGATAGTGGGGTGGGAGAAGATGGGACACCTCTGGCAGATAATATCCAAGAATCCTGATCGTGTTTTAAACAATTAACAACAGTCTATGGGAGTCGTGGGGATATAGTTTTATAAATGTTTGAATGTTCTTTGTTTACTAATAAATGGGACGAGAAGATACAGTTAAGAGGTGTCCCATCTTCCCCCACCCTAATGTATAATGTTGTTTTTTAAACCTTCCGTTTTCTGGTAACAATACATCAGAAATATAGATATTTGTCCAAGTACCTCTATAGGATTTCGTAACAAATTGTAAAACTATGTTTGCCTATAAAGTTTACACCACTTCTTAAGCCCTAGTACAAAGAACGTGCTATCAAATACAATATTAGCATATTTATAGCTACTGTTATAGTTTTATTACTATATACTTAATAACGTTTTGGCTGTAATACTTTTTCGCGACTAGTTGTAGCCTGTTATACAACTTGAGAATTAAAATACAGTATGTAAGAATGTTTTATTTGGACCATGTTCAAACCCGAAGAAATTGTCCCCCGTTGTACATATAGTTTTGCGGGGTACGATGGGACACCTTTAGCACATAATATTCTAATATCCTGATCGTGTTACAACTACCAACGGTCTATGGGAGTCGCGAGGATACGGTTTTATAATTCTTTGAAAGTTTTTTGTTTACTATACCAAATTGGACGAGAAAATAGAACTAAAAGGAGTCCCATCTTTCCCCACGTTACTATATTTTTATTACGCTTTTGCTATAATGCTTTTTGGTGATTAGCTTTGGTCTGTTATAAAATAAGTGCATCTTTAAATACAAAATCGTTCTTTATGTAAAGGCACTTGTAACTTAAGCCTTGGTTTTTGTAACAGTAAAACATTTTATTACAATAGTCTTGGAAACCAGATGAAATAGTTCTGGTACACCAATGTAAGCTGTTGATATGTATCATAGTTGGGTCAGATTATATTTGATTATATTTTACTCCCAAGCTTAGAGCGATGTTGTTTCAACTTTGCCCTCCAATAGCTGTACACCGTAACACAGTTAGAATTAAAATGTCAAAATACAGCCGCGTTTCAATGTAGTGTTAAAAATGTTCGTTATACCACATAAAAAAATTGATGGGTAAATTCAGCATTTAAAAGGAGTATATACAATTCCAATTTAACAGTTGAAAACTATACTATAGACATAAGAAATGAATCCTACATTAATAATAAAAGTAAAAGATTTCGTAAATTTACCATATCAAGCCCATTATACGTGGCTGTATTTTGGCAATACCGTTCGCTACCAGAGCGACCGTCACGGGCCTGGGCGGCCTAACCCATTCCCCTGTTTACCGTACATAAAGAGAAATAATAAGCCTTATACCTGCCTACGTCACGAGCACCTTTTCATAAGCGTTGGAGCAAAACGTGACGTTCGAGAGAAGTCTTTTGAGGCGGATTAAAGTTAAATTTGGAAAGCCCTTCATTGTGATATTGTTTGCCTTGGCCGTTCTCATTGAAAATCATGATTAGAACTATGGCGAAATTTTTCTTTTGTTCGAGGCGGACCATGACGATGTATAATATTATGCTCATAAATTATTGTAATGTGCTTTTTTATTCAGCAAACGAAAACTATACGCGTGTCTAAAGTGTATATGTTATAATAATCAACAAAATAAGAAATTAAACCATATAATTGAACATCTAACCTTGGCCGAGCTGTCATGGAAAGATCTTTCATCCATTACAATTAAAAGCCTTGTCGTCTGCCTTCGGGTGAAGCGACAGGCCTCAACAATCTCGTGAGGTGCATGCAGTAGTACCCTGGGTGTTGGGGTAATGATTTAACTTTGGGCAAAATCCTAGGCCTCGCTGTTGGATCTCACCCATATAGAATATAATGTATTTTAATGTGATTGTAACTTAATGTCTTTTTACAGTCGAAAGTGCTGTGAGTCGTCTTGTATTGAGCATTTCAAATTGTGCGACCGTGGCATGCCAGACCGCAATACAGGAACAACTAAACCAGATTGCTGCATCTCAAAATATATCTATCGGATTCCAAGGTAAAAAAGACTTTGAGCTATAATTGACTGGAAGTCCTTAGAACTACTGTGTTCTACTGTGTATATAGGTTATATAGTTTTCTTGCTTAACATGTCAGCATTTTCGCGTTTATTGAGTGTCTTTCACCTTGATGAAGACGACCTGAATAACACGTCGAAACATAAGTTTGCAAAAGCCGAAAGAGCTTAAAATACAAGCATAATATGCCTGGCATCAACAGCGTACATGCTATCATATAGTTGTCTTTTAACGAGTCATCCTATACAGTGTTAATTTTAAAGCACTGTGGCAGAGTATAGAACGCTCGACTCTTAACCAGAAGAAGTCGATTTCGAAGCTCGACGTCCTTAGGCAAGACTCTTAAACAAAAATTTCCCAAACCGAAATATAGAAAAAATGGATATATTAAACATAAAATAACCTGCAAAGTTATATATTTGGTGTATTATAAACGAGCACAAGATAACAAAACCTACAAAAAAGATGGCCGTGTCATAACGTTTCGGGTTCCAAATATGCTCTTGCATAAAATTGTTTATTTTTACCCCAGATTTGAACGAATGCAATCAGATAAGCAGAGGCAACTGTTCCGAGTTTGCTGACTGCGTTAACACGCCTGGATCCCATGAATGCGTTTGTAGAAGTGGCTTTGTGGATGAAAGTCCATCCCTGCCCGGCCGTGTGTGTACTGGTAAGTCGATACTTAGTGTTTATTGTCTCCGTGTATCCTGTATACAGAAGACCGTGCTTGTATCCATGCCACACTTTAAATGTAGGAACTGTTCTGATCTTAAGGGAATATGTGTAACAGCCGCCACATATTCTAGTATTTTTTTACTTTGCCATAAAATGAACATGTCTTATGTTATAAAGAAATGTATATATACCTAAACTATAACCCAGCGATAGAGTATCACTTTAATTAGACCATATATGTTAAAATTTGCTGTAATTTATTTGTATAAAAGAAGGTTTAAGTTGCTGTACCATGCGAGCATTTTGAAAAGCGAGACATCTGAATAATTTTTATTTCCAAGACATCAACGAATGTCAGAACGGGTCAGCGAACTGCCTTCCTACGTCATCAAACGCAATCTGCACCAACACCAACGGGTCCTTTACTTGCGCATGCGCAGTGGGATATTCCGGTGACGGCGTGACGTCATGCACCGACATCAACGAGTGCGCTTTGGGAACCAGCAATTGCTTTAATGCGTCAGGATGTGTGAACAGTCCAGGCAGCTTCAGTTGTACCTGCCCACCCGGTTTTACCGGTGATGGCTTCAACTGCCAAAACATCGACGAGTGTTCAACCTCAAATCCTTGCTTTGACGCCAATGCTGAATGCATTGACGCGGAAGGCACATTCAACTGCAGGTATAACTCTGAATTTACTCATTACATTAGAATATAGGCTTGTAAAAATCGAATTAAAGTTTACTCACATTGTAAAAGGGTTTAAAAATGGATTGTTAAAACCTACTTTAGGTCTACTTTAGGACTTAAATCCAGCTGTATTTAATACTTATTCTACTTCAGAGCTAAAATCTATGAATTGCTTTTCTGTAACTATTATAGTTCAGTAGGATGGGGGAAGACGCGACATCTTTAGCACATAATATCCAAACATCATGATCGTGTTTTAGGCAGTTAACAACGGTGTATGAGAGTCGCGAGGTTACGGTTTTATAATTCTTTGAATGTTCTTCGTTTACTTCCAAATAAGACGAGAAAACAGAATAAAAAGGTGTCCCATCTTCCCCCACTCTCCTATATACATAATCGATGCTGCTAACATTGTGGGCGTACGCGTCTTTGGAAAACACATTTTACGATCATGGCTCAAACCCAGGGCCCCGTAACAACATGCAATATAACATAAGTGGTAACTTTAAAGAGGCGTAGAAATAAGACACACGATATATCGATAATGATAAAACGGCTGTTGGCCTCGCCAAGTAGAGATATAGTAGGGTGGGGGAAGATGGGACACCTTTTCATTCTTTTTTCTCGTCGAATTTGATAGTAAACAAAGAACATTCAAGGAATTATAGATTCGTATTTTTACGATTCCCTTAGACCGTTGTTAATTGTTTAAAGCACGATCAGGATAATTAAACATTATGTGCTAAGGGTATCCCGTCCTCCCCCACCCTAATATATATATAAATATCCTATTTATTAATGCCCTTGTTATCAACTCGTATAAACGTTTACGCAATGATTTGTATATATTAAGACAGTTAATTTTATTGCAGGTGCAAAACTGGCTTTACTGGGGATGGCCTTACCTGTACCGACATTAACGAATGTAACAGCACCGTGTCTTTGTGCTCAGCTAAGGAGATTTGTGTGAACACCCAAGGCAGTTACTTTTGCAGGTAAAGAATATCCACATTGGGTATTTCCATTCTACGTATGGGTGAGATCCAATAGCGTTACACGCCATGGGAACGATATTGACCAGAGTTATCCCATCCCCATGCTGAGTATATTGAAGTCACGCCTTTGACCGATAAATTGTGTTTTTCTGTTATTTTGCTTGTTTAAAAAGTAGCCTACCTCGCACGTATAAAATTTGGTTTAAGGCCATCGCATATCCGTTAGATAAAAGTATCATTTTATTTTGTAAAGTAATGCGTTTACAATCGTACGGCGTGGCACACCATGTAACTTATAGGAGATTTAGCTAAGAGTTACATTACCTTAACGTATTAGAAATATGCGTCATTTTTATCCATTTTTTTATTAGAAATATGCTCCATTTTTTTAAGCTCGGGGAAAAGGGAATATATATATTATACAGCCATCACAATTCATGTATATAAGATTATCGGTTTACAAACGGCTCAGTGTGTTTAATGGGAAATCTATATAATACATTCATGTTAAAGATCAAAAACATTACGATATACACTCTAAGTGAAGTCTATATGCATCTTGAACGAAATAACTTTATTATAGATGCAAGCAAGGGTACGAGCTGTTCTTCTCGTTCGGTTGTTTTGACATCAACGAATGTAACCGGGGTACTGACACCTGTCCATCCACATCTACCTGTATTAACACCGATGGATCATTCGAATGTACTTGCTCTGGCACCTGTACTCCTGTGGACGAGTGCCTTACCAATCCATGCCATTTAAATGCGACGTGTACAGATCAAACTGTCGGGTATAAATGCCAATGTAAACCTGGTTTCGTCGGCACTGGCACCAGATGCTTTGATATTGATGAATGCTCACCGCCGGCGATCAACGACTGTCATGCTATGGCGAGCTGTACGAACCTTGTTGGATCGTACGAGTGCGCATGCGCGAGTGGTTATCACGGCGACGGGACCAGCTGCTTTGATGTGGATGAGTGCACGGATAAAGTGAGCGTTGGGTGCGACCCGAATTCTGTTTGCAGGAACCTGCCAGGTTCATTCTCTTGTTCCTGCCCAGTCGGTTATACAGGCAACGGAAGCATTTGCACAGGTCAGTAGATACAACGGCTATATTCATTCATAAGCCACACGCCTTATTCCAAAGGCTCGTATACAAACGAACGTTAGGGGAAGGTAATATATAATCACCCATAAAGTTACATACATGGTAACTCGTAAGCTGGCATCCGGTGTATGAACACAGCACGTGTGATAACGACTGTCGTTTTTCGGCCACGCTAGGATAAAGCAAATTTCATTCATTCATTCATTCATATAGCTGATTACCACGTGTACCCATAGCTGCAATAACTTTAGTTGCTTTGGGTACTGGTTTAAACAGAAGAAATTACTATGGAACGTACACTAAATTTCAAATAAATAGAAGCGAAGCTATTTTAGAAATCATAACATGCCTGGCAGTCACGGTGTGTATAACCTAACTTAGGCTACGTTATGTGAAACGTTTTTATTTTTACAGACATCGACGATTGCGCTGGTAGTCCATGTTTAAACGGGAGTATGTGCGTGGACCAAGTTAACAACTATACATGTCAATGCCTTCCCGGGTTCAGTGGCCGACACTGCGACATTGGTAAGCGCATGGGTAAGTTTATTAACTGCTTTTTGTAGAATGCATGCATTCGCTTATTCTACAACAAATGTTTGCCTAGTTGGTAAGAGGTATCTTCCGTCCGTTACCGTTAAGACCATTGTCGTCTACCGTGTGGTCCATACGGTAGCAACTGTGGCTGTTGGAGTAATGGACCAACTTTGGCTTAACTCCTAAATCTTATGACATGCTTCTCCCTCACACTGTTTAAAATGTCTACCCTAAAGTTTTGTGACACAAGTATATGCAAATATAAGAAAACAAACCCCTTCTATTCGATAGCCAATACTGCGAAAAATAGCTTTTGCACAAAATAAAGGAAAATCAGGTTGCAAATTTGTCGGTGTTTAGTTTTAATGTAACATTCTCCCCAGAAATTGACGAATGCTCCAACACCTCTCCTTGTTTAAACAATGGGACCTGTGTGGATATGTTGGACGGTTACAAATGCGTGTGTTTGGACATGTTTACCGGGACCAACTGTGGGGACAGAGGTATATAGACCTACATATGTATTGAGTAACACTCATTTAATCACCTACAAAGTAACATACATGGTAACTCGTAAGCTGGCACGAGGTGTTAAACCCGTGTGATAACGACTGTCGTTTTCCGGCCACGCGAGGATAAAGAAAGTTACATTCATTCATTTATTATAGGCAGATACGACTATACTGAGAGCAAAAAACTATACCACACACCACAAATATTTTTCTTATACTAATTTGGGGTAAAAAGGATACCTTTAACATGATATCCAATATTTATTGGCCATCACCTTGGAACTAAAATAGAACCGACAATAAGCTTTAACATCTGGTTAGCTCCGTTGGTTAGGGCAATTGCCAAACTAAAATAGAAATAGTTAAACTATCGCATCTTTAATTATTTGTGTGCCTTTTAAAGTCAATATGTGCGACTCAAATCCTTGCTTGAACAACGGGTCTTGTGTGAACTTGAACACCACCTACAACTGCGTTTGCACCGATGGGTTTACTGGAACAAACTGTTCGGAGGGTAAGACTCTATGTACCTAATTTGATATTTTATTAGCGAAAAAAATTTTAACATTTGTGCTTTAAACATAAACATAGGATGGTTCATGTATTCATTCTGTTTGCCATCATATATAGTAATAAACAAAAAATATTTGAAGAATTACATAATGGTGTCCTTGATGTGTAGACGGTACATCTTTGTTAATTAATAATTTCTAATATTTTTATAGCAACATTTTATATTTCCAGTATCACCGTGTCCACCTGGCGTACCCCTGGTGTCTTGTTTCGCCGACCCTTGCCAGTTCCCAACGTGTCCCAACTTTCCCAACGCTACTTGCGTGTCCAACTCCTGCGGTGGTTGCAATTACCACTTCGAGCACAACGGGAAACAGCTGAACACGTCTGAGTGCGGAGATGGCTCAAGTAATGCGAAATTTGAGCCTTTATGTATATATCCAAACGAGGTGTATGAAACAGAACACCCGTCTTATAACGACTGCCGCTGCCCGCTACACGAGGATAAGTCAACTTACATTCATTCATTCATTCAAACCCCTTTAGCTATAAGAACTAAATTTGAGCCTGGATTGAAACTCATTCCAAAAGCTCGAAAATACTTTTAGCCCAATGAAGCGGCGTTCTGATAGTTTCCGCTTTACAATTTAGATGCAGGAAAGACTTACTACATAAAAATTATTATAAAACACAGTACAATAGAATTACTTTAAAAAATAATAGAATTATCTAATAATTTATTCGGGTAGTATTTTAACCTTTTTTGTTATTGCAGCACCTGTGTGTAGCCCTGCCTGCCACGACAATGCATCCTGTGTGGTTGGTTGCAACGGCACCAACATCTGTCGTTGCAAAGTTGGATACAAGGGCGATGGTGTGAACAATTGTACCAGTAAGTTGTGTATTTAACGAATAGTTTGACTGAAGCAACCTGTACTTTATATGGGTGAGGTTCCACAACGTGTCATATCATAATACCCGGGATTTTGGCCCAAGCTGGCCTATTATCAATTCTGTATGTATAAGGTCCTGCAGAAAGGCACGCTAGCAGACCGGATATTTAGGTCATAGTTGGTCCATTACTTCACCGTCTATTTGGGTGAGGCCCTACAACGAGGGATGTTAGACGCCCTGATATTTAGGCTAAAGTAGGCTTCTATCCTGTTAGCTGTATGGTTATAAAAGTCATATAGCGAGGGAAGCCAGAGAACCTGAATTTTAAGCTACAGCTCTCCCACTACTTAACTCACTATATACCTTATTATAAAACAAAGACTGTACAACGGGACATGTAAGAGGACCTGGGTTTTGTTCTAGAGTAGTCCCATTACCCCAATACATAGAATTTATTCTCTAGCTTGTTTCTTTTTACAGAGAGTTGTCCTATTCAACCTGCACCACCAATCCCACCGCCTCCACCACTGCCGTTGACACCGCAAACCACTACAACAGTTATCCCGCCACTAATTCCACCACCCCCACCCCCACCTTTTACAACAACCCAGCCAACCAAAACTACAATTATCCCACCCATGCCTCCACCACCACCACCCCCACCAAGTGTAGCAACAGCAAGGCCAACTAATCCACTCCCACCTATGTTTCCACCTCCCCCACCGCCCCCGAGTTTCAACAACAAGGTTGTCAGGACCCCAGCCCCACCATTAATGCCCCCACCACCACCACCCCCGACTTTCGAAAACAACGTCGTCAGGACTCCAGCCCCACCATTAATGCCCCCACCACCACCACCCCCGAGTTTCAACAACAACGTCGTCAGGACTCCAGCCCCACCATTAATGCCCCCACCACCACCACTCCCGACTTTCGAAAACAACGTCGTCAGGACTCCAGCCCCACCCCTTATGCCCCCACCACCACCACCCCCGACTTTCGAAAACAACTTCGTCAGGTCTCCAGCCCCACCCCTTATGCCCCACCACCACCACCCCCGACTTTCGAAAACAACGTCGTCAGGACTCCAGCCCCACCATTAATGCCCCCACCACCACCACCCCCGACTTTCGAAAACAACGTCGTCCGGACTCCAGCCCCACCATTAATGCCCCCACCACCACCACCCCCGACTTTCGAAAACAACGTCGTCAGGACTCCAGCCCCACCATTAATGCCCCCACCACCACCACCCCCGAGTTTCAACAACAACGTCGTCAGGACCCCAGCCCCACCATTAATGCCCCCACCACCACCACCCCCGACTTTCGAAAACAACGTCGTCAGGACCCCAGCCCCACCACTAATGCCCCACCACCACCACCCCCGACTTTCGAAAACAACTTCGTCAGGACCCCAGCCCCACCATTAATGCCCCACCACCACCGCCCCCTACTTTCGAGAAACCACTGAGCACCAAACCAGCCCCACCGATTATGCCCCCACCACCACCACCCCCGACTTTCGAAAAACCACTGAGCACCAAACCAGCCCCACCGATTATGCCCCCACCACCACCACCCCCGACTTTCGAGACAACACTGAGCACCAAACCAGCCCCACCGATTATGCCCCCACCACCACCACCCCCAACTTTCGAGAAACCACTGAGCACCAAACCAGCCCCACCGATTATGCCCCCACCACCACCGCCCCCAACTTTCGAGAAACCACTGAGCACCAAACCAGCCCCACCGATTATGCCCCCACCACCACCACCCCCAACTTTCGAGACACCACTGAGCACCAAACCAGCCCCACCGATTATGCCCCCACCACCACCGCCCCCAACTTTCGAGAAACCACTGAGTACCAAACCAGCCCCACCGATTATGCCCCCACCACCACCGCCCCCAACTTTCGAGAAACCACTGAGCACCAAACCAGCCCCACCGATTATGCCCCCGCCACCACCGCCCCCAACTTTCGAGACACCACTGAGCACCAAACCAGCCCCACCGATTATGCCCCCGCCACCACCACCCCCAACTTTCGAGAAACCACTGAGCACCAAACCAGCCCCACCGATTATGCCCCCGCCACCACCGCCCCCTACTTTCGAGAAACCACTGAGCACCAAACCAGCCCCACCGATTATGCCCCCACCGCCTCCACCCCCCACCTTCGAGGGACAAACGACCAGAAAACCATCACCACCATTGCCACCGCCCCCACCACCGCCTCAATCGTTTGAGGTATTAGCAAGCACAAAGCCTTCACCACCTATGCCCCCACCACCACCCCCTCCCTATGTGTTTGACGAAGAGGCAAACAAGCCAGGACCGCCCATGCCTCCACCGCCCCCACCACCAATGGTAAATGTAAATGAGTTTTTAACTCTTACCCTTTAACGTTATCAACATTTTTAAACCAACACTTCATTTCAGTGTCAAGAAGGATTTGTCTTTAATGAGACAACCGGAGAATGCGACCGTGAGTTACATTTCTGCTTTAATTATCTAGCTGAAGTATATAAACTAATACTTTCCGTTTTAATTGAACTCTAACAAGTGTGGCTTACTTGATTCTATAAACCAACACTTACTTTTGTAGCTGTGAACGTGTGTGACACTTGTGTTATCAACGAAGAATGCGTCAATGTTAACGGTACTTTCGCTTGCAAATGTGTCAGCGGGTTTGCCAAAAACATCTCTGGAGTCTGCGCAGGTACGTTTGTGTGAGGGAAAAAGTTACGTACCAAGTATACCCAACAACTTTAAATAGCTTATATTAGAGTGTGTATAGGCCTATGTAGAAAGGTATGTGTGTAGAAAAATTAAGTACCAATTATGTTCAACAATTTTAACGAAGCTTTTGTAAGCTATTTATGCCTTGCAAATTTTGATATTATAAAAGGAAGGTTAGCAAATATGCCAACCGAATTTGGTTGCTGTGGTAAATAAATAATTGCACATTTTGATCATGACACTTATACAATATAGTCAATACAATCGCAGTCGTTTAATAAAACTTTTGTTTTTAGACGTTAACGAATGTGCAGCCCAAATTTCTCCTTGCAAACACAACGAAAACTGCAACAACACAGTTGGTAACTTTACTTGCAAATGCAAATCTGGCTTTGAACGATTGGAAGCGGGTTGTATAGGTATAATCTTACATAGGCTATCCGGGTTTTCTAAAACAACATTAATTTGGCTATACAAGTCTTCTTATTTAGGGTTTACGATAGAGTGTTCTTTTACCCTTGATAAAGACGGTGTGTTGCATTGAATGGGACCGATTAATGTAACCTACTAATTTGTAATAAAATACTTCCCTGTGCCACAGTAGTCACAAATTCTAACCATTTGTATTACACCAGATATCAACGAATGTGGTCTTAACAAAACTCGCTGTAGTCTGAATGAAAGGTGCAACAACTTGAACGGCAGTTCTGAATGTATCTGTATGAAAGGATTCGCCAAGAACTTGACACATAACATCTGTCAAGGTTTAAGTTTTGAACTCTTAATAGTAACTTCACGTTTATATTTCCAATGTCTTGTATATTATTAAACTAACGGTTAAACGACGATCGTTAAAAGACATTATTCTTAGTCTGTATGGTGTTCTGTTTCATACATCACGTGTCCGACATAGGACATACTTATACTCAAAGCCAGGCATTATCAAATTTAAGTTCTTTGGATATTATTGATGTTCATATGCCTGTTCAATCTGCAGATGTCAACGAATGCACCGATGGGTCCAATACCTGCGTAGCTAACGAAGATTGCGTCAATACAGACGGTGGATTCGTTTGCTTGTGTAAGACCGGTTATACAGGAACGGGAGGCAATTGCACCAGTAAGTATACCCAGGACGTTTGTTCATTCACTGTAATCGTTCTTTTGCACTGAAAAGCGACCGAAAAACTGCCAAATAACCTTTACTTGTTACGGCAGATAAGTTACTTTTAAAAACAAATAGTGTAGGTTACCAGTTAATCCAAATCACTTTTTCGTAGCTACAGTTCACAGTCTAGGTTGTATTTTAATTCTACCTTTGTTTCAGATTTGGATGAATGCAAATCCAACCCATGCCATGCCCAAGCGATATGTACGGATACCATTGGTAGCCATACATGCGCGTGTAAGCCTGGATACACTGGCGATGGATTCCAATGCATAGGTATTCCACACAAACGCTACTGTCGAATTTAACCATGCTTTCTTGAACATAACGTAGGCCTATAGTAAGGTGGGGGGGAGAGGGGACAACTTTTCAGTCTGTTTCCCCGTCCCGTAGTAAACACAGAATATATAAAGGATTATAAAAACGTATCCTTGCGGGTTGAGTAAAGTGTGCAAACCAGAAGCGTATATAAACGTTCACGAACCAGTTGATCCAGAAGTTAGACTCGTGGCTGTATTACAGTAGGGTGGGGGAAGATGGGACACTTTTTGCCTCTATTATCTCGCCCCGTTTAGTACTAAACCAAGAACATTCAAAAAATTATGAAACTATATGACTATGACTCCCATTGACCGTTAGTAATTGTTTAAAACACGATCAGGATATTTAGATATTATGTGGTAAAGGTGTCCCATCTTCCCCCACCCTACTATATATATTATAACCCATAGGACCGTATAACAAGTTTTCATTTGAATATTTCAGATATAGACGAATGTAAAACAGGCAGAGACAACTGCAGCGCAATAGAAAAATGTTCAAATACTAACGGCAGTTTCGTTTGCACTTGCATACCTGGTTACAACAGAACAGGAGTCAACTGCGAAAGTATGTATTTTATAACAAAGAGATTGATTTTAATCTCTTTGTTTTATAACATAGAGTAAATTACATACGTCTGTTCAAAACTGGCTATATATTTAAATTAAAAATTTGGATTTAGTAAATTCCCTGGAATCTATTCTCCACAATATACACGATTTTTGTATAACATCAAGCCTTTGATCAAGAAACTCCCCACTAATCGATAAAAAAACGTTATCACCAACCGCTTGATATAGTTATTGATACGGGGCGGGAAAATTTGGCGACAATCATGCCTAATTTAAATTTGCTATACATCAGTTAACCGCAACTATTACAGCTCTACTAGAACACAAAATTTGTATTTTTCACATTATATACACATATTGAAGCAATAAGCACATATTTAAATTGATGCGGTAGTTATCCATGTATTTTTCCTACAGATATTAACGAATGTCTTGCATTGCCGTGCCATGGATCTGCGAACTGCACCGATACTGTTGGTAGTTACCAATGCGCTTGTGACCAAGGCTATTCCGGTGATGGCTTCAACTGCTCAGGTACGGTTTTCGTTTATAAATACTCTTTAAATTAGTTAAGTGGGATTTTTTTATATTCGGCTGGGGTATAACCATAGTTGGATAGACCGATAGAGGCTCT
This sequence comes from Ciona robusta, assembly GCF_009617815.1. NCBI lineage: Eukaryota > Metazoa > Chordata > Ascidiacea > Phlebobranchia > Cionidae > Ciona > Ciona robusta. The sequence continues at coordinate 3,254,252 of NC_143240.1, read as the reverse complement.
TTGTCTTAAGTGTTGTTTGGCTGGGGGTTTAGGTTAGGCGTCGTTAGATAGGCTTTGTTTAGGTAGGGTATGTGTTTTTGTAAGGATAGTGCACAATAGAAAGCAAAGTCATTTAGACTGGAGCCTACAACCTTTAGTGTGAGGAATATCCTATGATTTAGGAATGTCCTGTAGTTTGTTATTTTCCACCCAAGATTTAATAATTTTGGGGAATGTCTTATTTTAGGAATATGTTTGTACTTTTGAAAATTATACCATTAAAACAAATAGAAATCAATATTGTTTGCCAGATATAAACGAATGTGAAAGGAATCCATGTAACCTTGTGACAGAAGAATGTATAAACACTGTTGGAAGTTTTGTATGCAAATGTGCTAGTGGTTACAACTCAGTTAGTGGAGTGTGCACTGGTAAGCATGATGGCATATTGTATACAATTTATATGGAAATAAATTGTAGCAGTAGTGTACAGTATTGTAATATTTAATTTGCACCTATTTTTTGACCGACCTATTGCTATAATATAGTTTGTCCCAAGTGGCCAATAACACAAACAAAATATTAATGCCTCAACTTTACTGTAGGTATAATTTATTAAAAGTGACAGTGGCATGACCTGCTACAGTAAGCCTTTTGATCTCTATCAGCAACTTAATTATTATTGTTTTTTTTTTCAGATATTGATGAATGCACAAATGGCTTAAACAACTGCCACAGTAATGCTACATGTGTTAACACACCCGGTTCATTCTCATGTTCTTGTAATTGTGGATATTCTGATTTTGGAGCTATACCTGGCACAGACTGTGGTATGTAATATGTTGGAAATTTCACACAAAACCATCTAAAGTGTTTCACTTAAAATACCGACTAAATAAATCCACCTAAAAAAAGTTATTCCTATTGTGTTGAAATGTGAATCTGTTGTTGATTTAGTGGTCATAAAATTAGATGATTCTTAAAAGAAATAACTCAATTCAGTGATACGAAATGTAGAACAAAAAAGCTACAGTCCAAGGGTTAGATTAGTGTACTAAAAAATATATATATATATTTCACTTAAAACAACACCATCAGTCCTTTTATTTCATATGATTCTTGTTCAAACATTTATGTATCCTATTCAAATAGAAGCACCTTAAAAATATGTAGGTATGTATCCTATTCAAATAGAAGCACCTTAAAAATATGTAGGTATGTATCCTATTCAAATAGAAGCACCTTAAAAATATGTAGGTATGTATCCTATTCAAATAGAAGCACCTTAAAAATATGTAGGTATGTATCCTATTCAAATAGAAGCACCTTAAAAATATGTTGGTATGTATCCTATTCAAATAGAAGCACCTTAAAAATATGTAGGTATGTATCTATATAAATAGAAGCAGCATAAAAATGTTTATTTTTTTTCAGTGTTTGATGCATGCAAGTACACCCATCATCCTTGTGATCAAAATTGCATCACTTCACGTGATGGTTTCTCATGTGGTTGTGATGCAGGTTTCACCCTTCAAGCTGATAACACAACTTGTTTATGTAGGTTTTGTTTTAACTCCTAACATTTACTTGGCTGGGAAACTGTATTATATAAAACCTTGACAGTTGACATATATGGGGAATATTTTAGTAGACTTTGCTTAATGTAAGTTACATGAAACTACATTTGTGGTTACTCGTAAGCAAGCACGATGTGTATGGAATACAACACCCGTGTTAAAACGACCGTCGTTATGACACAAAGTTGAATAAGTAACAATAAGTTCCAGAATTATTGTCTCCATTATTATTCTTACATAATCTTTGCTTGCAGCCACACAGCCGTGTTCTTCTTTCAGTTGTATAAGCGGCTCATGCTATATTGATGCTGCCGGGAATGGACAATGCAGATGTAACAAAGGGTATGAACCTTTCTTGGGCTTCACCACATTTTGTACGACTATCAATGAGTGCGCTGGCCCGCACTCCTGCGAGCAAGTAAAAAACATTTTATTCTGTTTTATACTAGGTTCTTTCTGTTTTTCACATTTTACAATTCAGTTTTTTTGCTAGGTTCTGTCTCATTTTTCTATTTTTTCACACTTGCTAGGTGTTTTTTTGCCTTTCCCATATTGTAATGTTTTGTTTTATTTTTTAGCTTGTCTTGTAGCAACGATATTTTTTTTAGTTTTTCTTTATTTTAATTATGGTCCATACAAAATTACAGAACTGCCTTAATCCTGCCGGTGCCACTACACACACATGCTCATGTAACTCCGGCTATGCACCTGCTGCTCATGCCCCAGATTTCTGCTGTGACAAAGCAGTGAGTGTATGTAACACTGGTGCTTCCAAGTGTGGCAATGGAACTTGTGTGGACGACTTTACAACAAGCAAGCTTTACAGATGCGAATGCAATGAAGGGTGGAGAGGCACAGAATGCACAGAAGGTAACACAGTGTTTTGTAATTTGTATAAGGTGTAAGAATACACAATGTATGTATGGTGTATAAAGAGACACCTATGTTATAGCTAAACAGAGAACAAAAGTTGTATAAAGTCACCATGTGTATATAAGAAAACACACATTTTAAGTGTGCATGTTGTATATGGAGACACATGCTATAACCCAACACTTTAACAGTGAGCATGAGGTGTACAAACACCCATGTATCCTAACAGCATAATTTTATAATTTACCATACGTAAACAATAAACACCATTATCTGACTTACCTTTTCCCCCAGATGTTAATGAGTGCTTGGCCCATGGCCAGACAGTTATCATACCTGGTTGCGTGCCATCAATTCTCAGTCCTTCTGCTTGTGTGACCACAAACCTTATGTGTATGAACGGTGGCAGTTGTAGGAACACACAGGGTAGTTTTGAATGCGACTGCAAGCCAGGTTATACTGGTCCAAAGTGTGATGTAAGTGGTATTGGTGTGATGTGTTTAAGTTCGAAACAGTTACTAGGAATTAAAGACCCCTAACTTAAGTATACAGGAAGTGCCTTCATACCATTTAATGGTTTATCATATGAATAATCTGGGTTAGCACAGTAAACGGGAAATTAGAGATATTGCGTCGATTAAAAGTAATAAATAAAAAGTACCCTGGTTTTCTAAGAGATGTGAAGTGCCTCTGCTAGAAATGTACGTTAGTATGAAATATCATTTTGCCTGATATTTCGTAACATAAAAGATACCATTTGTAACTGGATATTCAACCACTATAAACTATTCTAGCTCTTTTTGTTTAAAAATATTTATTTTGTTTAACGTTTATACCAGAAGATTCCTAAAAAGTATATTACATTATGCCTGGTAGCAGAAGTAACACAATATTTAAACAAAACAGATTGACGTCAATGAATGCACCAATGGCCAAGCCTCCTGCAGTATAAATGCAACATGTACAAACACTAATGGTAGTTTCATTTGCACGTGTAATACTGGATTCGTAGTACCATCTGGAGGACCCATTGATGGCTCAGTTTGCATTGGTGAGTAATGAGAAAGCAATGTTTTATTCTGTATTTATTTTCTGTGTATATTTCCTTTGTATGCCTTAATGTTAAACTTTTGTTTGAATATACCATGTGTGTCGGGTGTATAAGAAGACACCCATGTTATAACTCTACAGTGAGCATGAGGTGTATGAATACACCGTGAGTGTCTGGTGTATAAGAAGACACCTATGTTATAACTTAACAGTGAGCATGAGGTGTATGAATACACCATGGGTGTCTGATGTATAAGAAGACACCTATGTTATAACTCTACAGTGAGCATGAGGTGTATGAATACACCGTGAGTGTCTGGTGTACAAGAAGACACCCATGTTATGACAGTGAGCATGAGGTTTACGAATTAACCAGCAAATGCATTGAGAGATTACTGTTAATTTTATTTTCTTCACAGAGCAATTAGTGCAACCGTTTGGTATCGCTGTTGGTGATTCCCCCTTGGAACAAAGCTCATATTCCAACATAGTAACAAGTGAAGTTGGATTTGTAATTGGAAACAAAACATACTACAGGTTAGTCTGCAGCCAACCCAGTGGTTACTAATGGCTTGTCCAAATTATCATACATAATATAACCCAAATAACCCACAAAGTCACATACATCCACATGGTAACTCGTAAGCGGGCACGAGGTGTATGAAACAGACCACCCGTGTTATAATGACTGTCATTACCCCGCCGTTATGCGGGGATAAAGTAGGTTACATTCATTCATTCATTCAGCTGTACTGTTAAACTATGATACAATGTAAACCTGTTGTATGCAATTCATATCTTTTTTTAGTTTTATCTAAATCTGGGGTGATATTGCTGAAATACAGTCACACTAATATTCCTCATTGATTAATGTGGCGAATACATTATACTTAGGCCCTGCTTGTTTCTATAGACACTGAACAGCAAAATAAAAGCTGTTTACATATAAACCTGGGGTGATAAACATGGCTGAAAAGCATGGGTGACAAGTCATTTTAGACACCTATTATTTTACGCTTATAATAGTGTATACACATACAGAGTAGCATCGCATACTATGCTGTAGGACTTCATCCTTACAGAATAGAATAGAAGTAAGCTTTGGAATACCTTGCTCAATAAAACTACTACTCTTTACAGGATATATGGGACAATCAATGGTGTATTAGTACTACAGCCATCCTCTGGTTCAAGAACACAGTCAGCATATGCTAACTCCATCTCTGCAGACCTGTCCACTTCATCTACAACAGGAGATGGCCTTATAGCTGGGTTCTGGTCACGTTTACAACCAAAGGACAACCCTATTTATTACCAGCATATTATAATGGGCAAAACCAATGCTGGTATGTTGTATGTTTTGTTGTTTTTATTAAATAAATGTAACTTTTTTAACCTCGCGTGGCGGGCAATGATAGACTATACCAAACGGGTGTCCTGTTTGACACACCTTGCGCGCTTACGTGTTTAGTTAAATACATAACAGGGCCTTTGTGTCCTTGAATAAGACACCTAACGACAATTGCTCCAAACCAGTGGTCACTAATTGGTTGTCCAGGTTATCAGTCACATACAAACAAAAACTTCCCCCAAAAAAATATTCACCTACAAAGTAACATACATGGTAACTTGTTAGCTGGCACGAGGTGTATGAAACAGAACACCCATGTTATAACGACTGACGTTTTCAGGCCACGCAAAGATAAAGTAAGTTACATTCATTTATTTATTGTATGTTATACAAAACTTTCCAATACTTACAGCTGGTGATCGACTTCTTGCAATGGTAAACAATGCTATAAGAAGCCAAGTGAACGTAACAGAACAACCTATCTTAAACTTCCAAGCCAAAGAAGTGTTCAAACTAACATACAGCGTCGTTCCTTACCACCCAATCTTCTTTGCAACAACAGGAGAAGTGAGTAACAGTATAATTTTTAAACTGTGGAGTTACAAATGCAGATTTTAATTAGCTTCTGCACTAATCAAATTATTACAAGTTAATTTTGTCACTTCCACCGTTTATAAATACAGATTTTAATTATCCTTTCTATTACTAGCGTTGTGGCTCAGTTGGTTAGCGTGCCTGCCTCTAAACCAGAGGTAATGGGTTTAAGCCTCGTCGTCGCTACCATTTTAGGTGAATGTGTCCTTGGGCAAGACACCTAACGGCAATTGCTCCAACCTCAGTGGTCACTAATGGGTTGTCTAAATTATCAGCCACACATATATTTGTATTAACAGGGCCTTACATTTCAAATCCTATACGCCACTGATGGGATACGTTCTTTTGCACTGACATCTTACAGTGACATGCTCGCCCGTAATTTTATGAACTACCGGGGCAAAGTGGGATACGCTAACCCTCAAAAGAGTTTCACACATTCTGTAACAACGAGCAGTAACCCCAACCGTCCAGATCTCTTTGTGGGACCAAATACAGGTACGTCATAACTTGTGCTTCATAAATACTTTGGTTACAAGTATGGAGTATTACAATCTACAGTAGTGTTATACCAATTGACTCTTACACATCATTGCAAATACAGGTGCTTCATAACTTTTTCTAAAATATACTTTGGTTACAACTGGCAAGTATAGAATTTACATTAACGTTACACTAGTAGACACTTTATGCACATAGATACACTTTATATATTTATATGTGTAATATCACATTATGGCAAAATACACATGGTAACCTATTTCTAATTTACAACTTTCTTGCTCTTCCAATGCAAGAAAAACCTAAAACTAAAAAGAATACCAAAAATTAAAACCATTCTTCTGTTTCTGTTCTCCAATTTACAAATAAACCGATTTAATTTCAATTCCAGGTAAGAAAGGAGTCTTCATAATGCGAACAGATGATGCTACAAGTGATATGACACAAACTCCTGAAGCTGCTTGCCAAGCTTGGTATGACAACCAACCAAATGCTACAACATGGGTGGAAAAAACTGTAAGTTTTGTTTGTATTGGTGTAGGAAGGTCTTAGTTGTTGTGGTAGTGTATTTATACACACATAATTGTAGTGTACTTGTACGCACTAAACACGCATAGTGATTCATACCCCTCATGCTCACTGTCCAGTTAGTTAAGTTAAAAATGTGTTTTTATGTAAACAAAACACACAAAATGTTTTAATACCTCATGTCCACTGTCAAACTATAACTTTACATATGAACTATAAACACATCTGGTGCTCACTGTCTACTTTTAGCATAGGTGTCGTGTCTTCTTATACAGCAGACAGACACACATGGTGTATTCATACACCTCATGTTCACTGTCAAGTTATAACATGGGTGTCTTTTTATACACCAGACATACCAAAGTGTTGCAAAACTTTTAACAAACCTTTCTCCCAGGCATGCCCGCCAACTTTATTCAACGCTTTTTATGACAAATCCTTTGTTACCACACCAATATGGCCACCCCACGCTGGAGTGGGACCAGCACCCTTGAAAGGAGTCGTTACTTCTGATGTGTTAATGTCTCTTCGACAATGGACAGGTTAGCATTATGATTTTATTACTTTTTTTAATTTTGATTTAACAGAAATATTTCATATATTATTGTTTAGAACTAAAAGAAATCTTCTGTCTTTTTTCTATTGAGTTTAAACTTGCACTTAAAAATTAAAAGTTTACAGAAAATCCCTTATAGATTTAAAATGTATCTGGTATTTTTAACATGCCATCTGTGTTTCAAAAGTATATTTAATGTTAACAGCATGATAAACAAGTTATATTTGTTAATATGTAGCACTGTGGGGGAAGATGAGACATCGTTTCATTCTATTTTCTTGTCCCTTTTTGTAGTAAACAAAACATTAAAAAGAATTATTAAATTATACAGTATCCTCACGACTTTCTTAGACCGTTGTTAAGCGTTCAAAATTCAATCAGGATACTTGAATATTATGTGCTAAAGGTGTCCCATCTTACCCCACCCTACCAAATAATTTTTTATGCTCCATTTTAAATTTTTCGGAGCCAATATAAAACCTAAGCTAATTTCAAATTTGAGGTCAAAATAAACTGTATTTTTCCCAAAATTTTAGGTCCCCGATGTTTCCAATCTAATGTCCGTAAAACCAACACTTCTGGCCTTACATGCTGTTATAAGGGGAATGCTGCCTTTATATCCAATGGTTATCCAAATGGAGGCTACTATGGACGGTCTGTTATCTTTTCCAACACGGCTGAAGACGCTGATAAAAGATTAGGTAAGTGTCTTAATTGACAGAAATGAATGTAAAAATATTTTAGAATATTTCAAAAAATAATTACCAACAAAGTTACATATGTGGTGTGTCAATTATCGGTAACAAATTTAAAATTTTTTGGAAAAATAATCACTTTCAAAGTTACATATATGGTAACTCGGGCCCGAGGTGTATGAAACAAAACATCCGTGTTATAACGCGTGTTCAAAACGTTTCCTGCGCCATGACACTAATTGGTTTTCTATATTATCAACCATACAGAAAAAAAACTATCACCCACAAAGTTTCAAACGTGGTAACTCTTAAGCAGGCACAAGGTGTATAAACAGAACACCTGTACTAAAATGACTGTCATTACCCCGCCACTCAAGGATAAAGCAATTTACAAACCATTTATTCATTACGACTACTGTATTCTAAGAGATAAGAAATAAAAATCATATCTGTGTTAAAATCCACTTGTTTAATTAAACCATTTATTTAACAGCAAACGACGCCCAGCCCGGTATAGACTGTTGTATTAGATCCACCAATCCAAAGTACTGCGCCATGTATAATGAAAAGAGGCCTTCTACATCGTCGGTCGGTTATGTCCTCTTTGTATACGGTAAGTTGGCAACAGACACGTTTATTCTGTGCATGTTATACTACATTCTGTGCATGTAAAAATACGGACTATCAGGGAATTGCCCTGCGTAAACTCAATTACGGATCCCTTTAATTATAAAAACTTTAATTATAAAAACAAGTCGTATTCATGCATCAAAGCGAATTCTTGGTTATGTCTGGAAAAAGAGATGTATATTTTATGCTTGTGTGTTTATATACTGTGATGTAGAAGTCACTTTGACTAGTGTGACTTAAATCATGTGGTTTGAAGTAAATGGTCCATATTTTATCCTCTTGTATTGCGCCGTTAAGTAGTACACAAAACCGCATTCTCACGACTACAAAAGATCGTTGTTAATTGCTAAAAACACGATTCGAAGTACGGACATTACGTTGTCAAGACATCTATATCTTTCCCAATGGTATATATGCATACCTCATTAATTTAAGATGCCCAGAACCGACAAGCAAAATACATGTATAGATACTGTGTGCTAGCGGTATCCATCTTACCCCACAATACTATACATAACTCATTATTTAAAGATGTCATACCTCTAGCAACGTAATGCAATGACTAAGCGCTGCATATCGGCCATAGGTTGCAATACACAGTATAGGTGACGTTTCACAATACATAACCTGTGGTGTAATCGTGGGTGTAACGGGTATTCCAAATCCTAAGTGTGACGTGCTATAGAATGTTGTTTTCTTAGTAACAGAGCTATAGTAACCGCTCTTCTAGACATAGTGTAGTATATTATGCAGCACAATCTTTATTTATGCTTTTTAAATACGGTAACGAAACTCAGATAATCAAAATAGCGAAAAAAGGGAATTAGCAGCAAAACGACGGTCGTAAAAACACGCTATAGTCCATAGTTGTTATGCCATATCTCAAGCCTTAACAGACGTTTGATAACCGTTAAAGTCAAAGGCTTTAACTGTCCTAATAAGTTATACATTTGGCTAGTGTATTATAAGCAGATGTATTGACTAGAACACGCCGTTCTTATGCTTAAGCAGTCTAAAACTATTTTAAGATATTGAAACAAAGTTACTGTATTATGTAGATAGCGGTCAAAGCATAGGCCCTGAAAGTTTTAAGTTTCAAAATTTTAAAACTTCGTACCTTTTGCTAGCATTTTAAACAAATATATTGAAACCATGTTTCTGTATTACGTTATCACATTCTTTGCAATGGCAGCAACCACCGTTGGCGATCCGCATTTACAATCATTTGACGGGAATGCCTATTCATTCTCTGGCGTTGGGGAATATCAACTTATATCGGCGAATAACGGTCTCTCTGTGCAGGTACGTGTCTATATTGCTGTTTGATGTGTTTTTATATCTTATGCGGCCACATTTTGCTATTAAAATATATATATTATATATATTGGGTTAAACAGCCACGCTTTTTTAACTGACGCGCATATATTTTATTCATAGGGTGTTATAACGTTTAACGACTGTCTGTAAAGATATGCGGCTATTTTGATATCTTAACTAGTCCTTTTGGGGTTGTTAAGGTTATGTTAATACGTTTATCAATCGTCATGATTACTCCATATAGACGTTATCATAAACGTTTGTACTGTGTTGTCTGTGTTACGTAAACATCTTGTCTGATAAGAACGATAACGAAAAATACAGACGTGCAAAAGATGGAAATAACGAGGAAACTCCAGTTATTACTAAGAACAATATGTAATGTATAAACAACTTATTGGATAGAAGCGTGGCTCCTACAGCTAGCAAGAAAATTGAGTCGTTGCAATCTGTTATATGAAGTTATACTTACTATAACGAATAAATGTATTATACCATACATGCATACAATATACTTTAGCGTAATCTCTGTTCAAAACACGCTAAACTTGTATATGCAAATAATTACATGTATTTTATAACAGTATGTGTGCATATATGCGCACTTACCCACGCAATAATGCTTCTCTATTACGTCACACAGGTGCGTATGACGCGCAACAAAGACGTGAACGGAAGACCAGTGAACGCGTCAGTGGTTACCAGTGTTGCCGTAATCGATTCCATTTCTTCGCCACATGTGTTCCAATTCACTGTAGCCAATGGTAGCAGTATGGATTTGGTCAACATGACTGTTCAAATCAATGGAACACGTATTACAACGTCACAGATAGCAACACTAAACGCAAACGGTAAGTCTTAAACTGTATCGTTTCCATATATTAGTTATATTGGGGTGGGGAAGATGGGACACCTTTTCATTCTGTTTTCTCGTCCCATTTGGTAGTAAACAAAAAAACATTCAAATAATTATAAAACCGCATCCTCACGATTGCCAATTGTTTAAAATACGATCAGAATATTTGGATATTATGTGCTAAAGGTGTCCCATCTTCCCCCACCATACAATACATTATTTTTGTTGGTGGGTTATAACATGGGTGTCGTTTTCTGCACTTTTTGATGACACTTTACATTGGCCACTTATGGGTTATATTAAAAAAAACGCCACATGGTAATTTGTAAGCGAGCACGAGTTGTATGAAACAGAACACCCGTGTTATAACGACTGCCATTTGCCTGTCACGCGATGGTAAATAAGTACCATTCATTGATATATTTCACTCAATATAACGACTATCGTTGCATCGACGCGCAAGATATAAATAAGTTACATTCATTTAACTATTCCACATAAAGACCACTCTAATGTTACATAACAATGTATTCTAAGATATAATGTATGAAACCGAACACCTGTGTTCTATAACGCCTGTTATTGCCCCGCCACGTGAGCATATATAAGTTATTCATTCATATATTCCACCCAGGTATACTAAGGTATAATGAAGCGTACATATCTTTGAACGACGGTAAACTACAAGTCGACTTACGTGGTTCTAACGACCGTTTGCTGGTTGTTTTGAAATCCAACGGACAACAAATAACGTTAGAGAATGGCATCAGTCAGACTCTCTCTGGAAGATTAAGTGGCTTATACGGTAATTTAAGATTTTTAAAAAAAAAATATTAAATATTTGTAATATAAGTGCCTTAGCATGGGGGGGGGGGCTGTTTAGTACAGAATTTAGGTGGATTTTTAATTTTTTTTACTGTATGATGTTTAAAAAAGTGTTATGGTTTAATAAACATGCTTTAGAGTCCATATATAGTACATTATGTTTTAACAGTGTTCATCTTACTCCACAGTACTATATAATAAACCGTATTTTTAGGCAATTTTGACCAAAACAAACGAAACGACTTCAAATACCGAAACGGGACTGTTCTTAACTATGACGACATAATATACACAACTATTGCATCACCAACAAACACAGAACAGCAGAGGTGGAACAAATACATTGCAAATGGAACGATACTAAGCCCTCCTATTAATGAATTCGGCAACTCATGTAAGTTTATTGAGCACGTAATAGCTGCTTTAATGAATGGGCACGTATTTTATGATAAAGCAAGAGATACAACATATGTATGCAAATGAGTGAGGGAAGATGGGATACCTTTTCGTTCTATTTTCTCGATCCATTTGGTAGTAAAGTAAAAACAGTTAAAGAATTAAAAAAACGTATCCCCATGAATCCCATAGACCGTTGGTAACTGTTTAAAACACGGTCAGGATTTTGAATATTATGTGCTAAAGGTGTCCCATCTTCCCCAACCTACAATATGTAAATTTGTGGGGAACTGTTTTTTTACCATGTTACAACTACCAATTCATTACAATAACACTATAACAGGGCGTGTCAGTGCATCGCAGTCTATTTTCACGTATGCGACCAACGAGACATGGGCTGACACCAATGATCTAAACTTCACTCCTACCTACTTACAACAACTGTTGTCTGAAGCTACAGATGCTCAACTTACTGCTGCAGAAGCTGCTTGTACCATGGTATGACTACTGTCTTGTTTTAAAATGAAGTGTTAATAAGTATAAGAACTCTCATGGTGGCTGTACACAGTATCCGGCATGCGAATTCGCCTGCGAAGTCGTATGCAAACCCATTACCGAGTTCCGCATGCGGCAGCGAAATCCGAACAAAACAGATGAATTCCGGATACTGTGTACAGCCACCTTTAGTCTATTATTATGAGAGTAAGAGGTTTAGTGATTTGTGCCCGAAATCTGGGATGTAGTCTTATTGGTTCCAGTCTAATCTATTCTATGAGGGTGAGGTCTTCAGTGAGACACACCTGAGACCTGGGATGTAGGCTTATTGGTTCTAGTCTATTCTATTCTATGAGAATGAGTTCTTCAGTGAGGCACACCTGAGACCTGGGATGTAGGCTTATTGGTCCCAGTCTGTATACTACATGTCATAATTAATACTCCTATTGCTCAACAGGACGGTAGTATATCATCCCCATGCATGCACGATGTATTGATAAGCGGAGATACTTCTCGTGGACAAACTGTGTTAGCGAACGTAATTGGACAACCTGTCAGTAAGTAACCTTTGAAAATAATAAAGTTTTCTATTTTTTTGTTAGTGGCTTTTAATTTGGGCCCAATCTGGGTTTTGTTAAACAGCCAAAAACGAAATTAAAAATGCGTTTCAAGACTTTAAAACATTAATTGTTAACAATACCTGACCCAGTGTTCCAACATTAGGAGGAAAATTTGCCTTGTAACTTGGATTTACTCAGTTAGACAATGATACTAACATTTACACACAAAGTTGGATATTTAGTAATTCACTTACAATCGGCTCGAAGTGTATAAAGTCACTCCAAATGCTGCATAATCAATTTTACTAACAACAATCAATTTCTCACCAAAAAAGGGGACAATCAGTAAAAGTTAATACCCTCAAACTAAAAGAAAACAAAATGCAAGTTATCTTCAAACTTTGTTACTCTTTATATTTACCTATCCAGTTGAAATAGCAAGATTGTTCTAAGAATAAATGAATCATAAAAAATTTGACAACAAACCATATTTTTCCAGTCAATCTCCCCCCCACCTTCACCATGACAACACTCACCATTCAAGCCACAGTGGGTCAACTGACCACTGTTCAATTCCAAGCCACAGATCCAGAGAGTGAAACAATTACTTTTAGTTTGGATGGACTTATTAAATCAGATACTGGTGCTACCATCAACTCTTCAAGTAAGATAAAGGTTTTATTCGTTTTTTTTTTAGTTGGTAATTTTTAAAGGTGCAACGCGGTATGGGACATGTTATTTATTCGTTCAACATTATTCTGTAATATAAAATAAAATGTATTCGTTAGTGAAAAAAGACACATACGTTCATTTAACTTCCATGTTATAACAAATGTTGTTACCCCACAATGCAAGGATAAATAATTTACATTCATTAAAATACCGTTATTCTCTACAGCTGGTTTATTTACTTGGACACCAACCAACACAACTGTCACCAGCTTGTCAATCAATGTGATTGACAGCTCAGGCTTTGCTAGCTCACTTGATGTTAACATTAAGTTATGTGGGTGCCAGAATGGAGGAACTTGCAACAATAATGATCCTGCTATTTCTGATACTGCTAACAGATTTGAGGTGAAATACTATATGTTTCTATTTATGTATTTATATTCACTGTCGGTCCAATCATCTGGGCCTATTGTGGTTGAAATGCTTGCTTTGTAACCAAAGGTGACCTGGTTCGAGGTTCAAGGCTGCCACCACTGCGTGCACAAGACACTTTTACAAGTGGTCAATATTAGGTTGTTCAAATTGTCAGTCATACTGAAAAATCAATCACCTACAAAGTCACATATGTGGTAACTTATAAGCAGGCGCAAGGTGTATGAAACAAAACCTCTGTGTTATAATGACTTTCTTTTACAGACACACAAGGATAAAAATGTTACATTTATTCATTAATTTACTTGTGTATATGAAACAGAACACCCCCATGTTAAAATGACTGTTGTTGCACTGTCACACTAAGATAAACAACTGCCATTCATTCATATTATTACCCATTTAAATGTTTTTCAGTTGAAATCGTGCACCTGTTCATCTGGGTACAGTGGAGTTTTATGCTCTGAAGATGAAGACAGTTGCGCTACAAACAACCCATGCGACTTTAGGGTAACATGCACTGATCTACCCCCACCAGCTACTGGTCCTACTGGTGTGTCTTGTGGACCATGCCCTACAGGCTTTACTGGGGATGGACAGTTCTGTATCAGAGACGGTAGGTGTGGTCTCATTTAGGGTGACATAATAGATGCAATGGCATTGTGGCAAGCATGCTACTTCCAGCCCAGAGGTTATAGGTTCAAGACTATTGTTGTGCTGCTTCTTTTCTTCTCTTCTCTTTATTGTTTTAATTAATCTGATCTTAGTTACTGTATGGGAAGGGATAACTGAAAATTAATTTTATGTTTCGTAAATACAGCTTAAAATGAGCTTTTAATTTATTTTGTTTTTTTTCAAACAAATTTTTAACATTTTTTATATATTTTATCAAAAACTTTTTTTACAGTGTGTGCCAGCAACCCATGCCAGCAGAAATGTGACTTTGCTAGTCCAACAACTCACGCCTGTTCGTGCAACACTGGATATGTACTGAACACAACAGATAATATGAGTTGTATTGACATAAATGAATGTGACAGCAATCCATGCGTCGCAAATCTACAAACATGCGTTAACACTCCCGGCTCATTCAGGTAAAAACCAGTATAAACCAGTATGGTAAAAAATATTTGTAAAATAATATTTTAAATTATAAAAAACAAGTAAATCTATGGGGTAATAGGCTAACCCTGGCCTTAACTTCAGTTTCTATAGCAAGCTTTACAGCAGCAGTAGTTAACTTTCTTTTAAGTTATCCCGTATCAGTGTTTTTTTGCACCTGGCTGTATGACCAAGAGGTTACAGTTTCAAATTTGCTACTAGTCTACCACTGTGGGCGTTTGTATGGGCATGTTTGTGAAACAAAATACCTATTCCATGTGTTATATTGACCGCCATTGCCCCGCCATGTAAGAACAAATAAGTTATTCAGCCCCATTTAACCCCACAGGTGCGATTGCCTCTCTGGTCTCGTGCCCAACAATGTGACAGGCTGTACTGACTTCAACGAATGCACGCAAGGCACCCATAACTGTTCCACCAACAGCACAAACTGTTTCAACCAGTTAAGAACCTTCCGGTGCGAATGCAAACCCGGTTTTACTGCCCTTAGTTCAAGTATAACATCATGCGAGGATATAGATGAATGCACAACAGGTACACACACGTGCGTTGGACCGAGGTTTACCTGCAAGAACAACTTTGGAAGTTACAAGTAAGTAACTGAGAAGATTAATATTTATATTTTTTACTTTTGACATCAGTTTTTTAACTAAAACTTTGATAAATTTCATAAAACTGTCTTGATCTGTTAGTGCTCATAAAGTTGGACAATTTTAATAAAATACCAGGCAGGATCAAGTGTCACAGAATGCCCAACTTTTTTTCATATTTGTATCATATTTATGGGCTGTAATGTTTGTAATAAAACTGACAGAAAATATAAGTTCAAAAACAAATATCTATATTGAAAGTATTAAACCAATCTGTATTTATATAAGTATGGGCTAAAATGTTTGTTTTAGAACAGACAAGATTCATGTTTTATAAACCTGAACCAATCTCTTTTTTCTCTGTAAATCTGTTTTCATTTCTAAAATTTTTTATAGCAGGGTTTAGGATTATAATGTTAAAGTTTTGAAAGTATTTTCCTCAAATTAAAACCTGTTCATTTTCAGTTGTGAATGCGGCATTGGCTTCACACAAAACACAAGCGATGCATCTGACTGCGTAGATATCAATGAATGTTTAACTAACCCATGCCCTGCTAAGAATGGTGTGTGTAATAATGTCGATGGAACTTATAAGTAAGTTTGTAGTCTGGTATATAACAAGTTTTATTTTGTAGTCTGACCTGTAAAGGTGGCTGTACACAGTATCCGGAATTGTCCGTTTTGTCTGTTTTTTTTCCGGATTTGGCTGCCGCATGCGGAATTGGACAAGGGTTTGCATACGACTTTGCATGCGAATTCGCACGCCGGATACTGTGTACAGCCACCTTAACACATATTGCGGTACCATGAATATTCTATTTTACGCGGTTGAAGACCTATAGCAGTGCACTATGAGATCTGATATTTAGGCTGGAGTTGGCCTATTACTTTGACACCTAGGGTGCTACAACACTGGTGACCATTGGGTTTGAGCAATGTCCGCTAAGAGTCTTACTTATGGTCACATATGCCACGATGACATCAGTATTAAGCATCCAACAACCTATCCTTTGGTACCTAACAACTAAGTCACTACACCACACTTTATACTCTGAATTGTTTAACATATGCAGAGCAGATTTCGCGCATTAAAATCACAAATAGTTTATAAAACTCATTGAATTTGTGTCTTATCTATTCTAGCTGTATGTGTCAAACTGGCTACACGTACAATAGTGCAGCAAACACATGCGATGATATAAATGAATGTTCTGCTAATGCTGGGAAAGGAAACTGCAGCCACACTTGCTCTAATACTAATGGTAAATTCACTTTATAAATAATTGGTATAGTTTTAATACATACATGATAGCCCTAAGTATGTAAAATATAATCTTTACATATCAGTTTAAATATACTAAAATCATCTTCAGTGATGTAAGTGAAAAGATCTTGTGTATATGTCTTCATATATTCCACTTAAAAAGTGGGCATGTGTATTGTGTGGTAACGTATGCGTTGCAGCTCATTACATGCAGCCTGGCAGCATATACGTACATACAGACAAGTATATGTGCGTTGGCTATAACATAAGCTTATATGTGCGCGATATCTGCATCCTGACGGCGTGCATGTGGTGTGGAGACTTATCTAACCATGTTTTCCTTAAAACAACAATACCTAGCTAACACTAATACCAAGAAATCTGGGATTTAAGTCACAGTTGTCCTATTACTCCAGCACCCTTATAAATCACACCATGTAATATCCAACCATCCACCAGGTTCATTTGTATGTACATGTCCATCTGGTTACCAAATCGACACAGACTTACTTACATGCGTTGATGTGAATGAATGCAACGTGGGCACACCTTGTCAACAAATGTGCAACAATACAATCGGTAAAATAACTTAATGTCTTATATACATTATATATATATAACAGGCCATGTATATATGACACATTTATCATCATTTATTAAGATAAGAGGTTATTTTATAATAAGTATCAATATAAACATATATAATGCTCATGTAGTATTTTTAAAAGTAATCTATGACATACCTTTTTTTTACATTATATATATATACATGGCACTATTGTCTTAATTTTTACGCGTTTTGGTTTAAAAACTAATACTATCTTTGGTCAGAAACAGGCATGGTGTATGAAATATGATGCCTTTGTTATTGTAGAGTTAAATAGGCCTACTACTTTTGCTAAGCTTTTTATTTCTTGTATAGGTGTTTTACTCATTATATGTAAACTTATACCTCAATATGCACAGGCAGTTATAGAGTGTATAAAATATAGTACCGTTGAAATAACTTATAGTGTACCAGCTCATTACTTCTAAATACACAGGTGGTTACTCGTGTACATGTTTTGATGGTTTCTTTATGAGTGGCGCGACATGTGTGGCAAACACAACATGTTCCACCATCGATGCAGCAAGATGCGTTAATTCTGATTGCTTTGTAAATGCAAGTCTACCAGTTTGCATGTGTAGAGCAGGTATGATGTGGAAGAATTATATTAAACTAGACTTATATGGTCGCTCATAAGCGGGCATGAGGTGTATGAAACAGAACACCTGTGGTATAACGACTTCCGTTGCCACACCATGCAAGGATAAATTGGTTACATTCATTCTGTCATTCAATTTATAATAAATCAGCCAAAATATAGGTTTTTTTATGTAACACTACAATTTTAACCATAGTTTTCTTGACCATGCCAAGCCCAATTTGGCAAAATGCTTTAGCCCCCTTTTACCATTAATATCAGTATCAGTATCAGGATTATCATCCTATCTTCAG
Source organism: Ciona robusta (assembly GCF_009617815.1). Taxonomy (NCBI): domain Eukaryota; kingdom Metazoa; phylum Chordata; class Ascidiacea; order Phlebobranchia; family Cionidae; genus Ciona; species Ciona robusta. Next base: position 3,235,891 of record NC_143240.1, on the reverse strand, counting down.
TGTTTTAAGCTGTTTCAGTTACTTTAGTATGTTATATATGTGTTCACAGGTTATGAGATACATAACTCCACTTATTGCTCTGATATCAATGAATGTAGTGGGTCCAACTCTTGTCATGGAAATGCTTTGTGTACTAATGTACCTGGATCATTTAGGTAGGTGGTATAACAGTGAGTATAAGGTGTATAAATACACCATGTGTCTGGTGTGTAAGAAGACACCCATGTTATAACTCGACAGTGAGCATGAGGTGTATGAATACACCATGTGTGTCGGGTGTATAAGAAGACACCCATGTTATAACTTGACAGTGAGCATGAGGTGTATGAATACACCATGTGTGTCGGGTGTATAAGAAGACACCCATGTTATAACTCGACAGTGAGCATGAGGTGTATGAATACACCATGTGTGTCGTGTGTATAAGAAGACACCCATGTTATAACTCAACAGTGAGCATGAGGTGTATGAATACACCATGTGTGTCTGGTGTATAAGAAGACACCCATGTTATAACTCAACAGTGAGCATAAGGTAAATAAACATTATATTTAACAGGTGTTCATGCAACGCTCACTTTTTGGACATGTCAGGTGTTGGAACTACTGGTATAATATGCCAAGGTAGGAAATAGACAAAACTACAAAACTATATAAACTGCATTGGTTATCAAAAACACCTTGTAGTATAACATTTAGCAAGCTCCTATTTTTGTACTAAAAGGTATTTTGTTTGTGTCTTTAAATTTTCGGGAATAATTACATACCTCTGAAGTTAAATATGTGGCAACTCATAAGCTGGCATGGGGTGTATGAAAAAGAACACCTGTGTTATATCGACTGACGTTTTCCAGCCACACAAGATTAAATAAGTCAAATGTAATGAATGAATGTAGCTTACTTTATCCTCGCATGGCCGGAAAACGACAGTCGTTATAACACGGGTGTTCATACACCTCGGTGTCAGCGTATAAGTTACCACCTATGTAACTTTGTGGGTGATTATTACATACAAGTTGTATACATTCATTGAATTACAGAGTTGGCCGGTATAACTGGTGCAAACGTAGCAGCTTCTGACATCAAGTTAAGCACTGTTCGTGTTAGATGGGGATCTGGTTCTACAGGAGACAATTTTACGTAAGTAATAACAATACATATATATAGTAGGGTTGGGGGAAGATGAGACACCTTTAGCACATAATATCCCAATGTCTTGAGCAAGTTTTAAAGAATTAACCACGGTCTATGGGAGTCGTGAGGATACGGTTTTAAAATTCTTTGAATGTTTTTTGTTTACTGCTAAATGAGACAAGAAAATAGAATGAATACGTGTCCCATCTTCCCCACCTTAACTATCTCTAAAAGTGATATGAAATATACTGAAGGAAAGACTTTTCTGTAGAAAACTCCTGGCATATGCCAAATGCTATCCAGATTTTCCATTGTTTAACATTCATTCATTCATTCATAGTGTGTGTTACTTAAAGCTATATTCCTGCAGCATCTACCTATTGGAAGAAGGCAGTACATCTCGTGTACAAGAACAAGTCCTTGCTATTGGCATTCAGGAATATACATTCAATGGTTTGATGCCTAATACTTCATACTCATGTAAGTGTATATGTTGTTGTACACACTATATGGTAAAGTACAGGGTGTTGGGTGCCAATTTCACCCATGTTTAAACTTAAAGTACAAGTTGTTGGGTGTCAATTCCACCCCAAGTTTTACACATTATGTGGTAAAATACAGGGTGTTGGGTGTACATTTCACCCCATGTTTTTTACATTGTGTCATAAACATAAAAATTATGCTTAGGTAAATGCTGTTTCTTACTGAAGTTATAAAAAAGACTCCAGTTAAAATAACAGTGTTGCACGTTCTTTTTTCAGTCAACATCTACAGAAGGCTTGGCAATGTAGTGAGCACAACAGCTACAATCAATTTCGTAACACTGCCAAACTTAGCAGTGCCAGTACTAAATCCAGTCTCTCCCAGTGACATTACTTCAACATCTATAAAGGTAAACATTTTATTTTTTGTTAGTTACAGCATTGTTTTAAACAAGGTGTTCTTGAATGAAGAAATTAGTAAATTTGGTTTCATCCTCACATAGTGGGAAAATGACATTCGTTATGACACGGGTGTTCTGTTTCATACACCTGGTGCCTCTTACGAGTTACCGCATATATACCTTTGCCAGTAATTGTTTTATGATCACTTGTTTGTAATTTAAAGTTTAACTGTTTGTATGTAACTTGTAAATGAGTGTAACTTGTTATCTCTTCTGTGACGAGTCATTGACAGTTATTGTAACACAGGTGTCCTTGTTTTATGCACCTCGTACTCGCTTACAAGTTACTACATTTATTTTTTTAGACTTTGGATCTTAACTTTTATATTTTTCTTCCCAGGTCACATGGTCAAGTGTACGAGAACCAATTGATGATTACACGTTCAGTGTACAACCTGCAGGGGGTAGTATATCTACAGAGTCAATACCTGCCAATATAACAGAGGTAATGAGAATTTATATGGAAGTTTAGACTTTAGAGGGTAACATATCTACATAGGAATTTTCGATAAGATTGTGTTTTATAATTTAAGATAAGTTTTTTACCTCTGTAAATACAGTAGTGAAGATAAAAATATTTAAAACATTGTACAGAAGAGAATTAGCGGCAAAACGACAGACGTTGGGACATGATTATTGATAAAAATATACATAACTTGCAAAAATAATAACTTTGTTTTACACAGAAACTTTTATCAAGCCTGCAACCTGCTACTCAATATACAATCTCTATTCTGACTCGGTTTGGAGTAAACGTCAGTTCAGCAAGTACATTACAACAATATACAGGTAACACAACTTTATTTGTTGATATTAAGGTGTTAAAATCAAAATGACATCAAATTGTATTTACTGAGAATATAGTGGTATCAGTTTTTGCCACTTTATTTGTCTTTACAAAACTTGGTAAACTTAAAAATTAACAACTAAAAAGCGCCATAGAGAAACGGAAAATATGTCGCTCAAAAACAAAAAAAAATTATAAGTCCTTTTTACAACACATTATTAGAAAAAAAATGCGAACACAAGTACAACTGTTAGCTACAAGCAATTTACATTTAAACTTTTTTAAACAGCTCCCAACCCCCCTGAAAGCGTGAGCATTTCCACCACAAGTACATATGGTGAACTAATGTTAACATGGAGCGCTCCTACGCTTGGTACAACGGATAATTATGTGGTTACATTCAACCCAACTGGACCTACATTCACTAGAAGTAAGTTTAACGCAGGGTGATATGCGATTGTTAAGTCTGTATTACTACAATACAGTGTTTAAAAACGGTGTAACTGAAGGCAGAAGGTTCTAAACTCGTCACTGCTACCATTGTAGGCATATGTGTCCTCGAGCAAGACACTCAACATAAATTTTTCCAACCCAGTTGCCTCTTATATGTTGTCTAATTTGGCAGACACACACACAAAAAAAAATAATACCCAAAACATCACCCACAAAGTTGCATACGTGGAAACCCCTAAGCGGACACTAGGTGTATGATACAGAACACCCGTGTTGTAACGATTATCCTTACCCCGCCACACAAGGAAAAATAAATTGAATTCAAAATGTTTTTAATACATTCATGTTTCACAGCCACAGGAGCCACCAGTGGAATAATAACCAACTTGTCACCTGGAACAACATATTCAGTTATAACATCTTCACAGTTTATGAGCATTAGTAGCACAACAGTATCTGCATCAGGTATTATCAATAGAATATATATAGTGTTATGTATAACATATTTCTGCATTTTTAAGTCTGATAACAAGTATTATACTAAATGAATTAACAAAAAAATAATATTTGGGTAAAAAATTTGGCACTAAGATGCCAAATATTTTAACATACTTTTGTAGCAACAGTATAAAATACACCAAAGTTTAAAATGTTTGTTTTTTTACAATTTACAACAGTTTAAAATGTTGTCAAAGTGACGTATTGGTATTACAGAGCAATTTACAATGTTAAAATACTTCAAAAGTAATTTTCAACACACTTACAATACTCTATTAATATTATTCCAGCTTTGGTGCCAATCACCACCACTCAAGCTGCAACTACAGAAGCTGCAACAACAGAAGCTGTTACCACACAAACTGTTACAACACAAGAGGTTACCACACAAGCACAACCTGTTACTACATCAGGTATGTAAATACTATTATAACTTTGCATGAAAAACACATGCCCTACTATGCGTGAATAAATAAATAATATTCATTCATTTCCACAGTTGTTCCGACCACTCAGGCCAACATTGTAACAACCAAAGCTGATTCTACAACATTAGAGGCAGCAGTTCCTACTACTGGTATGCTTGTTTTGTTTGAATTGTTCTTGTTTTTAACAGTGCGCTGTCTACTGTGTTGTCATTTGTGTCTGTTTTTGTCAGATTGTTCGTGTGTGTCAGTTTTTCTGGTAGTTTGTCAAATTCTGTGTGTGTTGTCATGTTTTTCTAGTCTTTTGTCAGTTTTCCCTGTAAATTAAACGGTTCCTGGTTTATTTTTATTGTCCTTTCTTTTTCAGACAAAGTAACTACAATACCACAGACCACAGAAGGTAATGTCATTTTAATGGCTTGTTATTTGACTTATCTGCACAAAACACACATTACTATTGTATATAAATTATGTGTACAGCTGTAACTATTTGTGTGTAAGTTTTTTTTCGTTTGTTTTTAAATATGGAAATATGTTATGTGTGTCTGTAGCACTAGTTGCTACAATAGCAACAACAGAAACAGCAACAACTGCAGTGGGAGATACTACAACAACAAAAGAAGGAACAACTGTACAAGAAATAGCTACAACAGAATCAGCAACAACAGAATCACCTACAACACAATCTGTCACATCAGAATCACCTACAACACAAACAACACAATCCACCACAACACAAACAACAACAACAGGGTCTACTACAACACAATCACCTACAACAGAATTATCTACAGTACAAACAACAACAATAGAATCATCTACAACACAACTCACAACAACAGAATCACCTACAACAGAATCCACTACAACACAATCCACTGTAACACAAACAACAACAACAACACAAGGACCAGTGAAAACAATTGAAGCGACCACAACTGGTACAAACCGGATTGAGTTCTCTCCTATTTCCCCTTTTCTAACATTCTCTAACATTTCATTAATCAACTACTTGGCATTTCGCTTTTGCGCTTTTATTTTAAATTTTTAATTACTTTAGTCCTTTATATTATTTCATTATTAAATGCAAGTGATTTTGCATATTTTTTATTAACATTTCATATTATTTTGTGATTTTTCATATAGCCTTTCGATTCATTAACATTTCTTTAACACAACAAAACTTAACATTCAATTATTTAGACCTTTGAATGTGTTTAATATCAATAGAACTTATTTATCTTGGCGTGGCAGGGCAACAACAGTCGTTATAACACGGGTGTTCTGTTTCATACACCACGTGCCAGCTTTCGCGTTACCAAACTTTGTAGTATTTATATACCTCAGATTTTAGGGTCTTTCATTCTTAAACTGACAACGTAATAATTATAACATTTCATTTCTTTAACAAGATTCAATTTATGTTGTGTTAAATGATTAACAAATTGATTTTTAACCCTTTTAACCAAGTTTATTTGAGTGATGGTTTTTCTTACTGCATGATTTTAACACTGTGCTCAAATCAATAATTTACCATCATTGGCAGAGATGATTTATCATTATATTTCTTAACCTTGCAACTAATTTATATATGTGTGTTATATTTTATCTATAAAATACCTACAAAAAGGGCAACATATGACCCAAAACCCTATTTTTCAAGTTCAACATACAATGTAACCGTTTTTTCTTTTATTCACAGTCACAACAAAGATATATTAGTTAAAGTAACCCCAAAGTAACGGTCATTAAAACACACTATATATATTTTACACATACAACCATTAAAAGACTACCTATATTATTAAAAACCAAACATTCCACACTGCATACTTTCCAAGTTACAGTTAACACTAGCTAAACAAGACATCTTCAAAATATTTAACATTCTATTATTCCAGTTCCAACATCAACAACTGCCACACCAGGTGCTCCATGTCCTGTCTTCCAATCTTTTGTTAACAGTCAATGTTTAAGTAAGTGCTGTGTGCAATAATATGCTATTTCCATAATTTAAAACATTTCCACAAAAGTTAGCTGTACAACTTTTTTGGAAAAAAAAAGTTTTTCTATAACCGTTTTTCTATAAGTCAGCCTCTTATTCAAATGGAATTGTGATTTAAAACTTATTTTAATTATAGATTCACAAGTGTTTAACATCACACTACGATTCACAACCACTTTCACAACTGATCTTACTGATACATCCAGTACAGCTTATACGAACTTTGTAGCCATGTTCACCACTGTTGTAAGTAACCTAATCATAACTTAAATAACTTTTTTAAAGGCAGTTTTTTCCAACTAAGTCTTAAATCTGTCCAAAATATCATAAAACCTTTTCATTTTATGTGGGTGAGGTCCCATGGCAAGGGACAACACCGGAGATCTAGAATTTAGGCCAGGGTTGGTCTATTATCTGAACCTATAACTGACCACCCACAAAGTTACATACGTGGTAACCGGTAACAGGACATGAGGTGTATGAAACAGAACATCGTGTTATAACGAATTGTATATTACTGCACCGCCACGTACAGATAAAGCACTTACATTCATTCATTCAGCTATAATATATATATATTTATTTAATCACTTTTTTAAACTTTTCCAGGCCACTGCTTTATTCAAGAACACTGGTACAGTGTTGGTGTCATTCACTGACTTGACCCTTACAAGTGGGAGCGTTATCGCAACTTCAGCAGCAACTGTGGCGAACGTAACAGACTCCACATCCACACAGACCGCAATCCAAGCTTTAGTCACTTCTAACTCGCTCCCTGAGTTACAGAATACATCATTGTCGAGTTTTACAATGACAAGTAAGTTTCAATCTTTTGCACTTTTAATACAAGTTGAATAATCTTCATAATGCATATATATATATACATATGTGTAACAGAAGACTATTTGTAATTATAGAAATTATAACGTAACGGTCAGAAAAAAAACAAACTACTTTTATATCGAACACACTACAACAGATTAAAAACTTTAGATTTGGCTATATATATATATATATTTATATAACAATTAGCAGATGAACCGAAAAAACACTATTTTACATTATGCCTGATAGCAGATGTGACAAAATAAATATTATGTTACCACACATCTGCACTGTTAAAAAGGCCTATTTGAAAATGCTTAAACAGATATTAATAGCAGGTTGTTTTATTTATTTTCATGGGGTTTTAAATATATTTAGATAATAAAACAATACACCTGTTTTCATATAACTTGATAGATTTACTTGTTTTCATAAAATTAGTAAAAAACTTAATTAAAAAGTTTTACTTTTTGAGTTGTATTTATTTTAACTCGTTGCACACGGAGTTTCCGGGTAAATTTCACTTTCTATTTCCAGATTTCGACGAGTGCACCAGCAGTGTATCAACATGCGCCATCAACGCACAATGCACAGACATTACCCAACACCCTGGTTATACTTGCCAATGTAACCCTGGACTTACAGACAAGAACTTGACCAACCCTGGAAGAATGTATGTGGTTTTTTTGGGAATGACGGGACACCTTTAGTACATAATGTCCAAATATATAGTGGGGGAAGACGGGAGACTTTTGATACATTGTATCCAAATATATAGTGGGAGAAAACGGGACACCTTTAATACATAATATCCAAATATCCTGACCGTGACAACAGTGTGTAAGAATTGTCAAGATATTACAACACCCTATTCAACAGAGGTTATAACAGTGCACTCTATCAGTTTGCTAGAGTACATCATAATATAGTAGGACGGGAGAAGATGGGACGTCTTAAGTACATAATATCCAAATATCCTGATTGTTTTTTAAACAATTAACAACAGTGTGTAAGAATTGTCAAGATATTACAACACCCTATTCAACAGATGTGTATCTGAATGTTTAACAAATGGCATCCCATACTGTTTGAATGGGGGAAGCTGCATAGCTACATTGAATGGAGCACCTAGATGTACTTGTACACAGTGGTATCAAGGCTTACGGTGCCAAGATCAAAGTAAGACGGTTTTATTGAATAAAATAAATAGTTTTTATTTTATCTTCTTTTTTTTACTTTTTGGTGTTTTATAGTTTTATTTAAATCATTTTTTTAGTTCATGTTACCTAAATTTTACAATAATTTATTGTTATGCTTTTTATTTAAAAATAAGTTTTATTTAAAAATAAGTTCAGAATATTGCTGCATAAACGCTTGTATATTTTGTTCCCAAAGCCTCATTTTTATGACTAGATGTTAAACATAGCAGTATAGACTCACAAGCACGTAGTATATAACACGCTTTATTGTAATTTTTGTTGTTTTTATTAATTTTCGAGCACTTAGTTAATTTTGAGCACCGTATTGTAGAAACACGGCACTTCAGTTTATACTGTTAGATACTGCACCACACAAATATTTGTACACCAATTTATATTAAAAGCTAGGATATCCCATAGTATATTAATATTAAGCATGTCCACCTATACAGTGATGCACAATCGCGTATTGAACAGTGTTGCCTGTAGTTTTTACCGTAAAAATCGTGTTATTTTTTAGTTGTGTGTTTGTAGAGTTTAGAGTATGTTTTTGTGTTGTAGAATATAGATAGTAGCAGTTTTTTACGTAATCGTGAAATAGTGTTGTGTTTTAGGTTTACTAACATTATTAGCTCACTAGACACTTCATTTATAAAAATGGGGCAAATGTACCCCTAAATAAGTAACCTCCAATTTATATATATATTAAAAATAACATTTATATGCTCTTTTTTGTTAAGTTGTTAAGCTGAAAAAATAACTAAAATGCAAAATATGTTGTAAAAATCAACCGATATTTATATATTCTGTAAAAATTCAGATAAATAAGTTGGTTGTAAATTCATCTTACGGAAAAATCCAGCTTTAAGAATGTATAAATATTTCCAGCACTTAAAGACTGTATTTTTTTTTCTATGGCAATTTCCAGATACAGGTCTTATTGGCATCGTAGCTGGCGTGACTTCAGCCATTGTTATCCTGTTGGTCATTATTGCTGTTCTAGCGTACAAGTAAAAATGACTTTATATATTTTTTCATATTTTTTGCTGCCCTTTACGCATGCGCTAATTTTTTACCCATTTTGCATGCACTATGACACTTATGTCACTGTAATTTACACTCCACAACATCCATGATATATATATATATATACATACATATGTAAACATTTATATATATACATGTATGTCCTAATTTCTCATCCTAATTTCAAATGCTTGTGCATGAAATATGTATACAGCCGTTTAAACAGAACAGGGATACTGCATTACCTTAACAGCCAGAAGCATGTTGCTGAAATTATATTAATTTTACCAATAGCATGATAGTCTCACTACTTTATATATATATATATATATTTACAACTGTGCCAAAGTTATATTATTAAACCGTATAGTTTTTTAATAACATTTTTCAATCTTATTTTACTCAATAATTTAACATTACTTATTCTATCACGTTATTTCCTACTCTGTACATGATTCCAACTTTGCTAAAGCTTTATTGTAAACTTACTCCATGTGTGTAAAACACCCTTTTTAACAGTTTGCAACTTATTTTCCTATTGATTTAAATTACCACTACCTTATTCATTTTTGATTTTTCAAAACTTTTTGATCTAGTGCAGCTTTGCAGGTCTTAATGAGATAAATTGCTTACTGGTCTTACTATAATATTACTTATGTAGTTAACTAGTTGTACACACTCTGTGTACATAGATTAATTAGTAAAGTAGACTTCTTTTACATTTTTCTGCAAATAATGAACAACAATGTAAAAAGGTAAAATTATTTGACATGGTAATGTAAAACTTGCCAACTAAAACAGATTTTGTAATTTGTTTTAGTTTTCTGTGTAAAATTAACACTAATACACAACTTTTACCAAAAAGCGATGACTATAACAGGATAACGCAAATAGATTTAAAGTTTTTTTTTAACTTTATTGCTCAAATATCATAACACAAAGTTTACGAAATTAATTCTACCAAAACACTTATTCCTTTGGTGGTAAAAAATAGGAAATTCTTACAAACTATTTATACTTCTACTAGATTCCAAATTTTACATTTTTGCACTTACACAATTCCCCAAAAATCAGCTACTAATTTTTTCAATGGATCTCCACATAAACAGATTTTTTTAAAAAATGATTGTCACTATAGTGGTAAAAAAAAACTTTCACCCAAATTTTTACAACTAATAACTTTGGGCTGTCTGAATCTCCACAGATACCGATCTTATTGCAGCCGTCGCAGTCGGGGCTACGGCCGCGATTCTCTTGATGATGGTGATTATATTAGGGATTATAATACTTCGCAGAGGGCGCGTGAAGAAATCGATAAACTTACAGTATAGTGACCGGACAAGGATCTCAAGAGGAAAATACAGGTAACAGTTATTTTATATATATATATGTATATACATAATAATAATGATTTTTATTTGTGTGTTTAATTACGATAGCGATATAATTACTTTTTAGGTGTAGTGTACATGTATACAGGTAAGGTGTTTTATGCTCTCTCTATATATATATATATATACGGAATACGTGTATCTTTTTCGCGAGGCAATTAACAGGAACTTAGTAATAGGTTGTCCGAATTGTCAGCCATGCATAAAACCATCACCCTTAAAGTTACATCCGTGGTAATTTATAAGCAGGCATGAGGTGTATGAAACAGAACACCTGTGTTATAACTCCTAAAGTTATACTGAAAGACAATGAAAGACAAATAAAGTTATACTGAAAGACAAGTTATACTGAAAGACAAGTGGTAATTTATAAGCAGGCATGAGGTGTATGAAACAAAACACCTGTGTTATAACTCATAAAGTTATACTGAAAGACGAATACAACTAACAAGTTTTATATTTTAAGATAATCAACAAATATCATGACTTTTTCAGAAGTTCTTTTGAGGAGGAAACAAGAAACACAATCGTAAATGACTATGATGATGTTTAATCTACTAGCACTAACACCTCTTTGCTGTCTAGCTCATTCATATAACATTTAATTTTAACATATTTCAGTTCGTTTGGGTAATGTAACAAATTGAAGTCTCAGTTCAAATTTTCTATATTCAAAAGTGTAGCTGCCTCTGCTTGAAATGTAATATTTTAAGTTAGATGTAAATCTTGTAGTTGCTCTATCGCTTCTTTCTTCTGTAGTAAAACAATAAAAACAATTTCTATCGAACATATGTTGTATATTTGTAAAATAGGTAGATGTATTGAAGTTTTTAAATACTAATACATAGTATGGTGGGGAAAGATGGGAGACCTTTTCATTCTATATTTTTCGTCCCATTTTGTTGGAAACAATGAAAATTTCAAGAATTATAAAACCGTATCCTCACAACTTCCATAGACCGTTGTTTATTGTTTAAAACACCAGGATATTTGGACATTAGGTGCTAAAGGTGTCCCACCTTCCCCTATCTCACTAAAACTGTTAAATATGCGATGTAATCTGACTCAACTAGGACGTGTCTGATATTTTTAAAGATTACGAATTAGTTCTGAAAGTTTATTACATAAAAGGAGACAGGATAACTTAAAAAGTGTTACTGTAAATCTCATAGTTTCACATTTATACTCCCCGTAAGATAATGCTGAATATTATCTTGTGTCTATGAAACCGGTGGTTACCCAGATAAGTTTAACATTTTTTATCGTGTTTTCTTGTTAAATTGTTGACTAAATGTAGTAAAATAACATTATTTAGAAAGGTAAATTACTTCTTTTGCGCTTCCTAAATCTATAAATTGCAATAAAAACGACACTTTTCGTCTGTAAATCGATTTTAAAGTTGTACCTCCATTTTTAGCATTAAGTTTCGTTTTGCAGCGCTTATTCGTTTTGTAATATGCCGTTCGGTACTGCACCTGTATGTAAGCATTGCAGTGCGGAAGAAACACCAATATGGCGACGAGAAGGCAATGAATTCATTTGCCAAACCTGCTTTGTAAAACAAGGAATAAATAAACGCGAAAAGACCGGGGAAACAAGCAACGGCAATGGAAGCAAAAAAAGCAATGGTAAAGGCAAGAACTCTCGCTCAAAAATAGCTAGAAACAAAACTGTATCCAAAGGAAAAGGGCGTAGGTCAATTTTTAAGAACAAGTTTTTTTCCAAGCGACTTACACCCACACTTTCTGGTACAAGTGTGGTAACAGATAGTGTGTTTTATAAAGGACAATATTACCAAACAGGAGACATTGTATCTGTTATAGATGAAGACGACTGCCTTCCATATTATGCCCAGTGCAATGGATTTCTAACGGACGAATACTCTGAAAAATACACTTCATTCACTTGGCTTATACCCTCCAAAAAACTGGACCAAGACAGAAGTTTTGACCCGAAAAACTTTTACTTTGGCCCTAGTGATGATACATTGCATTTAATGGACGCAGTAGAGTTTGTATGTCACGCACCTACTGATTATTTCAAGCCCTCCAAAAGTATTTTTAACACTTATCCGTCTAGGGTTGATAAGAATTATATTAGTGTCGATTTTGCTCTTTCTGATACTGAAACTGCCTAAGCTTAACATTCCTTTTATAAATACACATGCTTTGTGTTAACAGTAATTGTTGCAGTGCAGTCATTGCAGAGCACCATTTAATCTACTTGTCTTTTTCTGTCAAAATATTGTTATCTTTTAAAAAATATCACAATTTCATTAAGCTTTACAAATTTTGTATATTTTGCATTGTAGCAAATTGTATTGTAAATTTGACTACTTTGATTGATAAATTCACTAAATCAGCATCACTTTTCAGCAGGTCCACACACAAAGTTTGATTTAATGATAAAAACATGACATGGAATATTTTATCAACAGAAGACATAAAAGGATTTGAAAGTTAGAAGCTTTTTAATTTGTTCTGTATTCTAAAGCTTGTATTTGATGCAAGGCATACACAATACAGCAAGGGCCATCCAACTAGAGTATACCATAACTGTAAGACACTCAATGGTGACTAGTTTAACCTAGTGGCCACTAATGGGCTGTCCAAAATTTTCAGTCACCAAAACCCTAAGCGGTACTAAAAACATACATACGCAAATCAATGCTTGAATATCTATTTTGGAAAACAGGAATTATATAATGTCTAACATTGCCCTGCCGTGCAATAAGATGTTAGTTCTCATAAATTTAAATTTCCTAGACATGACGACATGGATATTCCTCTGGGTGCTTGTGTCATCAGTTATAGTTCATGGGGTGGCTGCTCTTGCAAGTTTTTTGGCATTACACAAGAATAAGCAAGGCAGATGGTACTCACTTGCTATTATAGCTATGGGTTTCATTATGCCTTTGACTGGTGGCATTTTATCATGTGAGTATGTATTGCTTAAAATCTTAAAATTTATGGTGACTTTGGGCAAATAATATAATCAACCACAAAGTTATTGACATAAGACAATCCAGTAGTATTTTATGAGTTGTTAAATAATCAGCCATACCCTATTCAATAGGAAACATTTAAAATAGTCACCCACAAAGTTGTACATGATAAATCATAAGTGGCATGAGGTGTTGAAACAGAACACCCATGTTATAACCTGCCACACGAAGTTATATAAGCTACATTCATTCTATTCTGTGTGGGTGAGGTCTCGCAACATGGGACACCATAGGTTCTAGGATTTAGGCCAGGATTGGCACATGGGGTAAAAATGCATTCGTTAATGTAAATATACATATATATTATTGCCATTGTTTATCATTCAAGGTGTTAGCATTGCTGGAGTATATCAGTCCCTTGGTTGGAGCATGGCACCCAGGATGGCATTAATATGGGGGGGTGGCCAAACTGTATTGGTTATCTGGATATCTCTGTCAAGATTACTGCCTACTATATGAGGAGCATGGGCCAGTGTTGCCAGATTAAAAGTGAGTGGGCACAACACACTGTGAGAGCACCTGGTGGTTTTGGTTTTGGAAACACTATTTCAGCACTGATTTTTTTATTTTGTAAGAACAGAAACTTTAGATCAAAAGTGAACATTTTGGATATTATTTATTTTACATTGCTTTTGTTTGACGTTATGTATCAAAATGTTTTTGTTATGGAGTTTTTATGTGCAATACTGTATTACAGCCTGTTTTAGCCTAGTGTATCATATATATTATATACATTTGCTTTTCTTTTACATCATTTTGTATGCAAAACTGAAGATTAAGATTTTATTTATATATATTGTATATTGAGTTAGTTGACAGAAAAATCTGTATTAATTTTATTATAAAGACATTTTCGCGCTAGTTAGGTTTCCTGCGTTTGTGTTAGCAGTTTCATTACATATTTACATTATATGTTAGAAGTTTAGTCCGGCGCTGTGGCGTAGTGGTTAGCGCGCCTGCCTGTAACCCAGAGGTAATGGGTACAAGGCTCGACACTGCTACCATTATGGGCGTATGTGTCCTTGAGCAAGACCCTTAACGGCAATTGCTCCAACCCAGTGGTCACTAATGGGTTGTCCAAATTAGCAGCCATACATAAAAAAGAAAAAAAAAATCCAAAAAAAAAATAATCACCCACAAAGTAACATACTTGGTAACTCGTAAGCTGGCGCGAGGTGCACACCCGTGTTATAACGACTGTCGTTTTCCGGCCACGCGAGGATAAAGTAAGTTTCATTCATTCATTCATTCATTCATTCATTCATTCATTCATTCATTCATTCATTCGTTTATAAATAAGTTGGGCTGTTTGCATCAATGGTCGGGTGTTGGCTTAGTTGTTAAATTTCGGACTAGTTTGAGCCTATAACTCATAACAGATATAGAGGTTATATAGTAGGACGGGGGAAGATGGGACACCTTTTCATTCTATTTTCTCGTCCCATTTAGTAGTAAACAAATAAATTTAAAAGGTAATGAAATCGTATCTTCAATTTCTAATCGACGCAGGATTAGAAACGTTTTGGTCGATATGTGATTAACTGCCAAGTTGTATTCGGGTTTACTACTTTTTGTTTATAGTTGCCATTAAAAAAGATCTGGCGTTTCTCCAATACATCGCGACCAATACCGCGTAATTTCCGAATCAGCAGTTTGTTCTCTGAAACAAAACCCGTTTCAGGACAGAATACTAAAAGAGTCACCGTTAGCAAATATTTTAGCGTAGCAAAGTGACGTACATGGGGCAAACAACTTATTTTAAACTTGGGCGCTGTATCTGCTTACTATTTCGTGCGTGAAGTCAGACTGTTTGGTTATTTTATAGTACGTTATGACTTTCCTTGGATGGCGGGGCCACAACAGTTGTTGTAACACGGGTGTTCTGTTCCACACACCTCGTGCTCGCTTACAAGTTAATTTGGTGCTGGCTCATTCTATTTCTCGTCCCATTTAGTAAAAAAACAAAGAATATTTGCAGAATTGTAAAACCGTATCTCCACGGCTCTAAAAGAGCGTTGTTAATTATTCAAAGCACGTTCAGAAAATATGGCTTCGATATCAATATCCATCTTGCCCCACAGTATTATCTAAGCAAAAAACAACAAACGTGTAAGAAAGGTAGTTTATTACAAAACACTTGAAGAGTAAAAAATACTAAAAATATCAACGACAATAAATATTTTGCATTGGTGAGTAATGAGAAAGCAATGTTTTATTCTGTATTTATTTTCTGTGTATATTTCCTTTTTATGCCTTAATGTTAAACTTTTGTTTGAATATACCATGTGTGTCGGGTGTATAAGAAGACACCCATGTTATAACTCTACAGTGAGCATGAGGTGTATGAATACACCATGTGTGTCTGGTGTATAAGAAGACACCCATGTTATAACTCTACAGTCAGCACGAGGTGTATGAATACACCGTGAGTGTCTGGTGTACAAGAAGACACCCATGTTATGACAGTGAGCATGAGGTTTACGAATTAACCAGCAAATGCATTGAGAGATTACTGTTAATTTTATTTTCTTCACAGAGCAATTAGTGCAACCGTTTGGTATCGCTGTTGGTGATTCCCCCTTGGAACAAAGCTCATATTCCAACATAGTAACAAGTGAAGTTGGATTTGTGATTGGAAACAAAACATACTACAGGTTAGTCTGCAGCCAACCCAGTGTCACTAATGGGTTGTCCAAATTATCATACATAAAAACAAACTCACTAAGTCACATACATACATCCACATGGTAACTCGTAAGCTGGCACAAGGTGTATGAAACAAATCACCTATGTTATAATGACTGTATTTTTTCCAGCAATGCGAGGATAAAATAAGTTGCATTCATCCATTCATTCATTTAGCTGTAGTGTTAAACTAGGGTACAATGTAAACCTGTTGTATGCGATTCATAGTTTTTTTAGTTTCATCTAAATCTGGGGTGATATTGCTGAAATACAGTCACACTAATATTCTTTAAACATAGGAAACCTCATTGATTAATGTGGCGGATGCAATATACTTAGGCCCTGCTTGTTTCTATAGACACTGAACAGCAAAATAAAAGCTGTTTACATATAAACCTGGGGTGATAAACATAGCTGAAAAGCATGGGTGACAAGTCATTTTAGACACCTATTATTTTACGCTTATAATAGTGTATACACATACAGAGTAGCATCGCATACTATGCTGTAGGACTTCATCCTTACAGAATAGAATATAGAAGTAAGCTTTGGAATACCTTGCTTGATAAAACTACTACTCTTTACAGAATATATGGGACAATCAATGGTGTATTAGTACTACAGCCATCCTCTGGTTCAAGAACACAGTCAGCGTACGCTAACTCCATCTCTGCAGACCTGTCCACTTCATCTACAACAGGAGATGGCCTTATAGCTGGGTTCTGGTCACGTTTACAACCGAAGGACTACCCTATTTATTACCAGCATATTATAATGGGCAAAACCAATGCTGGTATGTTGTATGTTTTGTTGTTTTTATTAAATAAATGTAACTTTTTAACCTCGCGTGGTGGGCAATGATAGACTATACCAAACGGGTGTCCTGTTTGACACACCTTGCGCGCTTACGTGTTTAGTTAAATACATAACAGGGCCTTTGTGTCCTTGAATAAGACACCTAACGACAATTGCTCCAAACCAGTGGTCACTAATTGGTTGTCCAGGTTATCAGTCACATACAAACAAAAACTTCCCCCAAAAAAATATTCACCTACAAAGTAACATACATGGTAACTCGTAAGCTGGCACGAGGTGTATGAAACAGAACACCCATGTTATAACGCCTGACGTTTTCAGGCCACGCAAAGATAAAGTAAGTTACATTCATTTATTCATTGTATGTTATACAAAACTTTCCAATACTTACAGCTGGTGATCGACTTCTTGCAATGGTAAACAATGCTATAAGAAGCCAAGTGAACGTAACAGAACAACCTATCTTAAACTTCCAAGCCAAAGAAGTGTTCAAACTAACATACAGCGTCGTTCCTTATCACCCAATCTTCTTTGCAACAACAGGAGAAGTAAGTAACATTTAATGTTAAAGTTACCACGTTTGTATGGCATGGCTATTTTTTTCAATTTTGTGGTAACTATTTTATGACCCCCTTCCCAAAGCATTACTTCTATAAAATAAAATATAAAATTAGTAATTTAATTTCATTGATAATTATTAATTACCAATTTGCATTGATACTAATATCATTTACCTTGTAATTTATAAGTTACTTTGGCATTTACCTGCTTTTCCATGAATTACAAGTTAAAAGTATAATTTTTAAACTTTGAACTTACAAATGCAGATTCTAATTAGCTTCTGCACCAAACAAATTAATACAAGTTAATTTTGTCACTTCCACCGTTTATAAATGCAGGTTTTAATTATTCTTTCTATTACTAGCATTGTAGCTCAGCTGGTTGGCATGCCTGCCTCTAACCCAGAGGTAATGGGTTCAATCCTCGCCGTCGCTACCATTTTAAGTGAATGTGTCCTTGGGCAAGACACTTAACGGCAATTGCTCCATTATCAGCCACACCCATCTTTTTGTATTAACAGGGTCTTACATTCCAAATCCTATACGCCACTGATGGGATACGTTCTTTTGCACTGACATCTTACAGTGACATGCTCGCCCGTAACTTTATGAACTACCGAGGCAAAGTGGGATACACAAACCCTCAAAAGAGTTTCACCCATTCTGTAACAACGAGCAGTAACCCCAACCGTCCAGATCTCTTTGTGGGACCAAATACAGGTGCGTCATAATTTGTGCTTCATAAATACTTTGGTTACAGTATGGAATATTAGAATCTACATTAAAGTTATACCAATTGGCTCTTACACATCATTGCAAATACAGGTGCTTCATAACTTTTTCTAAAATATACTTTGGTTACAACTGGCAAGTATAGAATTTACATTAACGTTACACTAGTAGACACTTTATGCACATGTAATATCACATTATGGCAAAATACACATGGTAACCTATTTCTAATTTACAACTTTCTTGCTCTTCCAATGCAAGAAAAACCTAAAACTAAAAAAAATACCAAAAATTAAAACCATTCTTTTGTTTCTGTTCTCCAATTTACAAATAAACCGATTTAATTTCAATTCCAGGTAAGAAAGGAGTCTTCATAATGCGAACAGATGATGCTACAAGTGATATGACACAAACTCCTGAAGCTGCTTGCCAAGCTTGGTATGACAACCAACCAAATGCTACAACATGGGTGGAAAAAACTGTAAGTTTTGTTTGTATTGGTGTAGGAAGGTCTTAGTTGTTGTGGTAGTGTATTTATACACACATAATTGTAGTGTACTTGTACGCACTAAACACGCATAGTGTATTCATACGCCTCATCCTCACTGTCCAGTCAGTTAAGTTAAAAATGTGTTTTTATGTAAACAAAACACACAAAATGTTTTAATACCTCATGTTCGCTGTCAAACTGTAACTTTACATATGAACTATAAACACATCTGGTGCTCACTGTCTACTTTAAGCATAGGTGTCGTGTCTTCTTATACAGCAGACAGACACACATGGTGTATTCATACACCTCATGTTCACTGTTAAGTTATAACATGGGTGTCTTCTTTTACACCAGACAACATGGTGTATTCATACACCTCATGCTCACTGTTAAGTCATAACATGGGTGTCTTCTTATACACCAGACACACATAGTGTATTCATACACCTCATGCTCACTGTCGAGATATAACATGGGTGTCTTCTTATACAACAGACACACATAGTGTATTCATACACCTCATGCTGACAGTCAAGTTATAACATGAGTGTCTTCTTAAACAACAGACAACATGGTGTATTCATACACCTTATGCTCACTGTTAAGTTATAACATGGGTGTCTTCTTATACACCGGACACACATAGTGTATTCATACACCTCATGCTCACTGTTAGGTTATAACATGGGTGTCTTTTTATACACCAGACACACATGGTGTATTCATACACTTCATGCTCACTGTTAAGTTATAACATGGGTGTCTTCTTATACACCGGACACACATAGTGTATTCATACACCTCATGCTCACTGTCAAGTTATAACATGGGTGTCTTTTTATACACCAGACATACCAAAGTGTTGCAAAACTTTTAACAAACCTTTCTCCCAGGCATGCCCACCAACTTTATTCAACGCTTTTTATGACAAATCCTTTGTTACCACACCAATATGGCCACCCCACGCTGGAGTGGGACCAGCACCCTTGAAAGGAGTCGTTACTTCTGATGTGTTAATGTCTCTTCGACAATGGACAGGTTAGCATTATGATTTTATAACTTTTTTACTTTTTATTTAACAGGAAATATTTCATATATCATTGTTTTATTTTTTTTTATTTTATTTTTTTTAATTTAACAGAAATATTTCATATATTATTGTTTAGAACTAAAATAAATCTTCTGTCTTTTTTCTATTGAGTTTAAACTTGCTTTTAAAAATTAAAACTTTACAGAAAATCCCTTATAGATTTAAAATGTATCTAGTATTTATAACATGCCAAACATGTTTTCAAAAGCATAATTAATGTTAACACCATGATAAACAAGTTATATTCGATAATATGTAGCACTGTGGGGGAAGATGAGACATCTTTTCATTCTATTTTCTTGTCCCTTTTTGTAGTAAACAAAACATATTAAAAAGAATTATTAAATTATACAGTATCCTCACGACTTTCTTAGACCGTTGTTAAGCGTTCAAAATTCAATCAGGATACTTGAATATTATGTGCTAAAGGTGTCCCATCTTACCCCACCCTACCAAATAATTTTTTATGCTCCATTTTAAAGTTTTTGGAGCCAATATAAAACCTAAGCTAATTTCAAATTTAAGGTCAAAATAAACTGTATTTTTCCCAAAATTCTAGGTCCCCGATGTTTCCAATCTAATGTCCGTAAAACCAACACTTCTGGCCTTACATGCTGTTACAAGGGGAATGCTGCCTTTATATCCAATGG
This sequence comes from Ciona robusta, assembly GCF_009617815.1. Classification (NCBI taxonomy): domain Eukaryota; kingdom Metazoa; phylum Chordata; class Ascidiacea; order Phlebobranchia; family Cionidae; genus Ciona; species Ciona robusta. The sequence goes on along the minus strand of NC_143240.1, from coordinate 3,215,176 downwards.
TTATCCAAATGGAGGCTACTATGGACGGTCTGTTATCTTTTCCAACACGGCTGAAGACGCTGATAAAAGATTAGGTAAGTGTCTTAATTGACAGAAATGAATGTAAAAATATTTTAGAATATTTCAAAAAATAATTACCAACAAAGTTACATATGTGGTGTGTCAATTATCGGTAACAAATTTAAAATTTTTTGGAAAAATAATCACTTTCAAAGTTACATATATGGTAACTCGGGCCCGAGGTGTATGAAACAAAACATCCGTGTTATAACGCGTGTTCAAAACGTTTCCTGCGCCATGACACTAATTGGTTTTCTATATTATCAACCATACAGAAAAAAAACTATCACCCACAAAGTTTCAAACGTGGTAACTCTTAAGCAGGCACAAGGTGTATAAACAGAACACCTGTACTAAAATGACTGTCATTACCCCGCCACTCAAGGATAAAGCAATTTACAAACCATTTATTCATTACGACTACTGTATTCTAAGAGATAAGAAATAAAAATCATATCTGTGTTAAAATCCACTTGTTTAATTAAACCATTTATTTAACAGCAAACGACGCCCAGCCCGGTATAGACTGTTGTATTAGATCCACCAATCCAAAGTACTGCGCCATGTATAATGAAAAGAGGCCTTCTACATCGTCGGTCGGTTATGTCCTCTTTGTATACGGTAAGTTGGCAACAGACACGTTTATTCTGTGCATGTTATACTACATTCTGTGCATGTAAAAATACGGACTATCAGGGAATTGCCCTGCGTAAACTCAATTACGGATCCCTTTAATTATAAAAACTTTAATTATAAAAACAAGTCGTATTCATGCATCAAAGCGAATTCTTGGTTATGTCTGGAAAAAGAGATGTATATTTTATGCTTGTGTGTTTATATACTGTGATGTAGAAGTCACTTTGACTAGTGTGACTTAAATCATGTAGCTTGAAGTAAATGGTCCATATTTTATCCTCTTGTATTGCGCCGTTTAGTAGTAAACAAAACCGCATTCTCACGACTACAAAAGATCGTTGTTAATTGCTAAAAACACGATTCGAAGTACGGACATTACGTTGTCAAGACATCTATATCTTACCCAATAGTATATATGCATACCTCATTAATTTAAGATGCCCCGAACCGACAAGCAAATGACATGTATAGATACTGTGTGCTAGCGGTATCCATCTTACCCCACAATACTATACATAACTCATTATTTAAAGATGTCATACCTCTAGCAACATAACGCAATGACTAAGCGCTGCATACCGGCCATAAGTTGCAATACACGGTATAGGTGACGTTTCACAATACATAACCTGTGGTGTAATCGTGGGTGTAACGGGTATTCCAAATCCTAAGTGTGACGTGCTATAGAATGTTGTTTTCTTAGTAACAGAGCTATAGTAACCGCTCTTCTAGACATAGTATAGTATATTATGCAGCACAATCTTTATTTATGCTTTTTAAATACGGTAACGAAACTCAGATAATCAAAATAGCGAAAAAAGGGAATTAGCAGCAAAACGACGGTCGTAAAAACACGCTATAGTCCATAGTTGTTATGCCATATCTCAAGCCTTAACAGACGTTTGATAACCGTTAAAGTCAAAGGCTTTAACTGTCCTAATAAGTTATACGTTTTGCTAGTATATTATAAGCAGATGTATTGACTAGAACACGCCGTTCTTATGCTTAAGCAGTCTAAAACTATTTTAAGATATTGAAACAATGTTACTGTATTATGTAGATAGCGGTCAAAGCATAGGCCCTGAAAGTTTTAAGTTTCAAAATTTTAAAACTTCGTACCTTTTGCTAGCATTTTAAACATATATATTGAAACCATGTTTCTGTATTACGTTATCACATTCTTTGCAATGGCAGCAACCACCGTTGGCGATCCGCATTTACAATCATTTGACGGGAATGCCTATTCATTCTCTGGCGTTGGGGAATATCAACTTATATCGGCGAATAACGGCCTCTCTGTGCAGGTACGTGTCTATATTGCTGTTTGATGTGTTTTTATATCTTATGCGGCCACATTTTGCTATTAAAATATATATATTATATATATTGGGTTTAACAGCCACGCTTTTTTAACTGACGCGCATATATTTTATTCATAGGGTGTTATAACGATTAACGACTGTCTGTAAAGATATGCGGCTATTTTGATATCTTAACTAGTCCTTTTGGGTTGTTAAGGTTATGTTAATACGTTTATCAATCGTCATGATTACTCCATATAGACGTTATCATAAACGTTTTTTATGTACTGTGTTGTCTGTGTTACGTAAACATCTTGTCTGATAAGAACGATAACGAAAAATACAGACGTGCAAAAAATGGAAATGACGAGGAAACTCCAGTTATTACTAAGAACAATGTAATGTATAAACAACTTATTGGATAGAAGCGTGGCTCCTACAGCTAGCAAGAAAATTGAGTCGTTGCAATCTGTTATTTGAAGTTATACTTACTATAACGAATAAATGTATTATACCATACAATATACTTTAGCGTAATCTCTGTTCAAAACACGCTAAACTTGTATATGCAAATAATTACATGTATTTTATAACAGTATGTGTGCATATATGCGCACTTACCCACGCAATAATGCTTCTCTATTACGTCACACAGGTGCGTATGACGCGCAACAAAGACGTGAACGGAAGACCAGTGAACGCGTCAGTGGTTACCAGTGTTGCCGTAATCGATTCCATTTCTTCGCCACATGTGTTCCAATTCACTGTAGCCAATGGTAGCAGTATGGATTTGGTCAACATGACTGTTCAAATCAATGGAACACGTATTACAACGTCACAGATAGCAACACTAAACGCAAACGGTAAGTCTTAAACTGTATCGTTTCCATATATTAGTTATAGTGGGGTGGGGAAGATGGGACACCTTTTCATTCTGTTTTCTCGTCCCATTTGGTAGTAAACAAAAAACATTCAAATAATTATAAAACCGCATCCTCACGATTGCCAATTGTTTAAAATACGATCAGAATATTTGGATATTATGTGCTAAAGGTGTCCCATCTTTCCCCACCATACAATACATTATTTTTGTTGGTGGGTTATAACATGGGTGTCGTTTTCTGCACTTTTTGATGCCACTTTACATTGGCCACTTATGGGTTATATTAAAAAAAACGCCACATGGTAATTTGTAAGCGAGCACGAGTTGTATGAAACAGAACACCCGTGTTATAACGACTGCCATTTGCCTGTCACGCGATGGTAAATAAGTACCATTCATTGATATATTTCACTCAATATAACGTTACATTATACACCCAGATATAACGACTATCGTTGCATCGACGCGCAAGATATAAATAAGTTACATTCGTTTAACTATTCCACATAAAGACCACTCTAATGTTACATAACAATGTATTCTAAGATATAATGTATGAAATCGAACACCTGTGTTCTATAACGACTGTTATTGCCCCGCCACGTGAGCATATATAAGTTATTCATTCATATATTCCACCCAGGTATACTAAGGTATAATGAAGCGTACATGTCTTTGAACGACGGTAAACTACAAGTCGACTTACGTGGTTCTAACGATCGTTTGCTGGTTGTTTTGAAATCCAACGGACAACAAATAACGTTAGAGAATGGCATCAGTCAGACTCTCTCTGGGAGATTAAGTGGTTTATACGGTAATTTAAGATTTTTAAAAAAAAATTATTAAATATTTGTAATATAAGTGCCTTAGCATGGGGGGGGGGGCTGTTTAGTACAGAATTTAGGTGGATTTTTAATTTTTTTTACTGTATAATGTTTAAAAAAGTGTTATGGTTTAATAAACATGCTTTAGAGTCCATATATAGTACATTATGTTTTAACAGTGTTCATCTTACTCCACAGTACTATATAATAAACCGTATTTTTCAGGCAATTTTGACCAAAACAAACAAAACGACTTCAAATACCGAAACGGAACCGTTCTTAACTATGACGACATAATATACACAACTATTACATCACCAACAAACACAGAACAGCAGAGGTGGAACAAATACATTGCAAATGGAACGATACTAAGCCCTCCTATTAATGAATTCGGCAACTCATGTAAGTTTATTGAGCACGTAATGGCTGCTTTAATGAATGGGCACGTATTTTATGATAAAGCAAGAGATACAACATATGTATGCAAATGAGTGAGGGAAGATAGGATACCTTTTCGTTCTATTTTCTCGTTCCATTTGGTAGTAAAGAAAAAACAGAACAATTATAAAACCGCATCCCCACGAATCCCATAGACCGATGTTAATTGTTCAAAACACGATTAGGATTTTTGAATATTATGTGCTAAAGGTGTCCCATCTTCCCCAACCTACTATATGTAAATTTTTTAGGTAAATGTTCTGATTTGTTTCATCATGTTATACCTACCAATTCATTACAATAACACTTCAACAGGGCGTGTCAGTGCATCGCAGTCTATTTTCACGTATGCGACCAACGAGACATGGGGTGACACCAATGATCTAAACTTCACTCCTACCTACTTGCAACAACTGTTGTCTGAAGCTACAGATGCTCAACTTACTGCTGCAGAAGCTGCTTGTACCATGGTATGACTACTGTCTTGTTTTGAAATGAAGTGTTAATTAAGTAAAAGAACTCTCATGGTGGCTGTACACAGTATCCGGCATGCGAATTCGCCTGCGAAGTCAAATGCAAACCCATTACCTGCGAAGTCAAATGCAAACCCGAGTTCCGCATGCGGCAGCGAAATACGGACAAAACAGACAAAACAGACGAATTCCGGATACTGTGTACAGCCACCTTTAGTCTATTATTATGAGAGTAAGAGGTTTAGTGATTTGTGCCTGAGCCCTGGGATTTAGGCTTATTAGTCTTGGTTTATTCTATTCTATGAGGGTGAGGTCTTCAGTGAGGCACACCTGAGACCTGGGATGTAGGCTTATTGGTCCCAGTCTATTCTATTCTATGAGGGTGATGTCTTCAGTGAGGCACACCTGAGACCTGGGATGTAGGCTTATTGGTCCCAGTCTATTCTATTCTATGAGGGTGATGTCTTCAGTGAGGCACACCTGAGACCTGGGATGTAGGCTTATTGGTCCCAGTCTATTCTATTCTATGAGGGTGAGGTCTTCAGTGAGGCACCCCTGAGACCTGGGATGTAGGCTTATTGGTCCCAGTCTGTATACTACATGTCATAATTAATACTCCTATTGCTCAACAGGACGGTAGTATATCATCCCCATGCATGCACGATGTATTGATAAGCGGAGATACTTCTCGTGGACAAACTGTGTTAGCGAACGTAATTGGACAACCTGTCAGTAAGTAACCTTTGAAAATAATAAAATTTTCTATTTTTGTATTAGTGGGTTTTAACTAGGGCCTAATCTGGGTTTTGTTAAACAGCCAAAAACGAAATTAAAAATGCGTTTCAAGACTTTAAAACATTAATTGTTAACAATACCTGACCCAGTGTTCCAACATTAGGAGGAAAATTTGCCTTGTAACTTGGATTTACTCAGTTAGACAATGATACTAACATTTAAACACAAAGTTGGATATTTAGTAATTCAACTACAATCGGCACGAAGTGTATAAAGTCACTCCAAATGCTGCATAATCAATTTTACTTTTCTTACCAAAAAAGGGGACAATCAATCAGTTTCTCACCAAAAAAGGGGACAATCAGTAAAAGTTAATACCCTCAAACTAAAAGAAAACAAAATGCAAGTTATCTTCAAACTGGGTTACTCATTATATTTACCTACCTAGTTGAAATAGCAAGATTGTTCTAAGAATAAATGAATCATAAAAATTTTGACAACAAACCATATTTTTCCAGTCAATCTCCCCCCCACCTTCACCATGACAACACTCACCATTCAAGCCACAGTGGGTCAACTGACCACTGTTCAATTCCAAGCCACAGATCCAGAGAGTGAAACAATTACTTTTAGTTTGGATGGACTTATTAAATCAGATACTGGTGCTACCATCAACTCTTCAAGTAAGATAAAGGTTTTATTCGTTTTTTTTTTAGTTGGTAATTTTTAAAGGTGCAACGCGGTATGGGACATGTTATTTATTCGTTCAACATTATTCTGTAATATAAAATAAAATGTATTCGTTAGTAAAAAAGACACATACGTTCATTTAACTTCCATGTTATAACAAATGTTGTTACCCCACAATGCAAGGATAAATAATTTACATTCATTAAAATACCGTTATTCTCTACAGCTGGTTTATTTACTTGGACACCAACCAACACAACTGTCACCAGCTTGTCAATCAATGTGATTGACAGCTCAGGCTTTGCTAGCTCACTTGATGTTAACATTAAGTTATGTGGGTGCCAGAATGGAGGAACTTGCAACAATAATGATCCTGCTATTTCTGATACTGCTAACAGATTTGAGGTGAAATACTATATGTTTATATTTATGTATTTATATTCACTGTCGGTCCAATCATCTGGGCCTATTGTGGTTGAAATGCTTGCTTTGTAACCAAAGGTGACCTGGTTCGAGGTTCAAGGCTGCCACCACTGCGTGCACAAGACACTTTTACAAGTGGTCAATATTAGGTTGTTCAAATTGTCAGTCATACTGAAAAATCAATCACCTACAAAGTCACATACGTGGTAACTTATAAGCAGGCGCAAGGTGTATGAAACAAAACCTCTGTGTTATAATGACTTTCTTTTACAGACACATAAGGATAAATATGTTACATTTATTCATTAATTTACTTGTGTATATGAAACAGAACATCCCCATGTTAAAATGACTGTTGTTGCACTGTCACACTAAGATAAACAACTGCCATTCATTCATATTATTACCCATTTAAATGTTTTTCAGTTGAAATCGTGCACCTGTTCATCTGGGTACAGTGGAGTTTTATGCTCTGAAGATGAAGACAGTTGCGCCACAAACAACCCATGCGACTTTAGGGTAACATGCACTGATCTACCCCCACCAGCTACTGGTCCTACTGGTGTGTCTTGTGGACCATGCCCTACAGGCTTTACTGGGGATGGACAGTTCTGTATCAGAGACGGTAGGTGTGGTCTCATTTAGGGTGACATAATAAACGCTATGGCATTGTGGTAAGCATACTGCTTCCAGCCCAGAGGTTATGGATTCAAGACTATTGTTGTGCTGCTTCTTTTCTTCTCTTCTCTTTATTGTTTTAATTAATCTGATCTTAGTTACTGTATGGGAAGGGATAAATGAAAATTAATTTTATGTTTCGTAAATACAGCTTAAAATGAGCTTTTAATTTATTTTGTTTTTTTCAAACAAATTTTTAACATTTTTTATTTATTTTATCAAAATCTTTTTTTACAGTGTGTGCCAGCAACCCATGCCAGCAGAAATGTAACTTTGCTAGTCCAACAACTCACGCCTGTTCGTGCAACACTGGATATGTACTGAACACAACAGATAATATGAGTTGTATTGACATAAATGAATGTGCCAGCAACCCATGCGTCGCAAATCTACAAACATGCGTTAACACTCCAGGCTCATTCAGGTAAAAACCAGTAAAAACCAGTTTAAACTAGTATGGTAAAAAATATTTGTAAAATAATATTTTAAATTATAAAAAACAAGTAAATCTATGGGGTAATAGGCTAACCCTGGCCTTAACTTCAGTTTCTATAGCAAGCTTTACAGCAGCAGTAGTTAACTTTCTTTTAAGTTGTCCCGGATCAGTGGTTTTTTGCACCTGGCTGTATGACCAAGAGGTTACAGTTTCAAATTTGCTACTAGTCTACCACTGTGGGCGTTTGTATGGGCATGTTTGTGAAACAAAATACCTATTCCGTGTGTTATATTGACCGCCATTGCCCCGCCATGTAAGAACAAATAAGTTATTCAGCCCCATTTAACCCCACAGGTGCGATTGCCTCTCTGGTCTCGTGCCCAACAATGTGACAGGCTGTACTGACTTCAACGAATGCACGCAAGGCACCCATAACTGTTCCACCAACAGCACAAACTGTTTCAACCAGTTAAGGACCTTCCGATGCGACTGCAAACCCGGTTTTACTGCCCTTAGTTCAAGTATAACATCATGCGAGGATATAGATGAATGCACAACAGGTGCACACACGTGCGTTGGACCGAGGTTTACCTGCAAGAATAACTTTGGAAGTTACATGTAAGTAACTGTGAGAAAATTTATGATTTATATTTTTTACTTTTGACATCAGTTTTTTAACTAAAATTTTTGATAAATTTCATAAAACTGTCTTGATCTGTTAGTGCTCATAAAGTTGGACAATTTTAATAAAATACCAGGCAAGATCAAGTGTCATAGAATGCCAACGTTTTTTTCATATTTGTATCATATGTATGAGCTGTTTGTAATAAAACTAAAAGAAAATATAAGTTCAAAAAACAAATATCTATATTGAAAGTATTAAACCAATCTGTATTTGTATAAGTATGGGCTAAAACGTTTGTTTTAGAACAGACAAGATTCATATAAACCTGAACCAATCTCTTTTTTTTCTGTAAATCTGTTTTCATTTCTAATTTTTTTATTGCAGGGTTTAGGATTATAATGTTAAGGTTTTGAAAGCATTTTCCTCAAACTAAAACCTGTTCATTTTCAGTTGTGAATGCGGCATTGGCTTCACACAAAACACAAGCGATGCATCTGACTGCGTAGATATCAATGAATGTTTAACCAACCCATGCCCTGCTAAGAATGGTGTGTGTAATAATGTCGATGGAACTTATAAGTAAGTTTGTAGTCTGGTATATAACAAGTTTTATTTTGTAGTCTGACCTGTAAAGGTGGCTGTACACAGTATCCGGAATTGTCCGTTTTGTCTGTTTTTTTTCGGATTTGGCTGCCGCATGCGGAATTGGACAAGGGTTTGCATACGACTTCGCATGCGAATTCGCACGCCGGATACTGTGTACAGCCACCTTAACACATATTGCGGTACCATGAATATTCTATTTTACGCGGTTGAGGTCCTATAGCAGTGCACTATGAGATCTGATATTTAGGCCAGAGTTGGCCTATTACTCTGACACCTAGGGTGCTACAACACTGGTGACCACTGGGTTTGAGCAATGTCCGCTAAGAGTCTTACTCATGGTCACATATGGCACGATGGTATCAGTATTAAGCATCCAACCGCATATCAACTAAGTCACTACGCCACACTTTATACTCCAAATTGTTTAACATTTGCAGAGTACTTAGCAGATTTCGCGCATTAAAATCACAAATAGTTTATAAAACTCATTGAATTTGTGTCTTATCTATTCTAGCTGTATGTGTCAAACTGGCTACACGTACAATAGTGCAGCGAACACATGCGATGATATAAATGAATGTTCTGCTAATGCTGGGAAAGGAAACTGCAGCCACACTTGCTCTAATACTAATGGTAAATTCACTCTATAAATGATTGGTATAGTTTTAATACATACGTGATGGCCCTAAGTATGTAAAATATAATCTTTACATATCAGTTTAAATATACTAAAATCATCTTCAGTGATGTAAGTAAAAAAATCTTGTGTATATATCTTCATATATTCCACTTAAAAAGTGGGCATGTGTATTGTGTGGTAACGTATGCGTTGCAGCTCATTACATGCAGCCTGGCAGCACATACGTACATACAGACAAGTATATGTGAGTTGGCTATAACATAAGCTTATATGTGCGCGATATCTGCATCCTGACGGCGTGCATGTGGTGTGGAGACTTATCTAACCATGTTTTCCTTAAAACAACAATACCTAGCAAACACTAATACCAAGAAATCTGGGATTTAAGTCACAGTTGTCCTATTACTCCAACATTCAACACCCTTATAAATCACACCATGTAATATCTAATCATCCAACAGGTTCATTTGTATGTACATGCCCATCTGGTTACCAAATCGGCACAGACTCACTTACATGCGTTGATGTGAATGAATGCAACGTGGGCACACCTTGTCAACAAATGTGCAACAATACAATCGGTAAAATAACTTAATGTCTTATATACATATTATATATATATTATATATATATATATATATATATAACAGGCCATGTATATATGACACATTTGTCATCATTTATTAAGATAAGAGGTTATTTTATAATAAGTATCAATACAAACATATATAATGCTCATGTAGTATTTTTAAAAGTAATCTATGACATACCTCTTTTTACTATATATATATATACATGGCACAATTGCCTTAATTTTTACGCGTTTTGGTTTAAAAACTAATACTATCTTTGGTCAGAAACAGGCACGGTGTATGAAATATGATGCCTTTGTTATAACCTATGATATACCACATATTGTAGAGTTAAATAGGCCTACTACTTTTGCTAAGCTTTTTATTTCTTGTATAGGTGTTTTACTTATTATATGTAAACTTATACCTCAATATGCACAGGCAGTTATAGAGTGTATAAAATATGGTACCGTTGTAATAACTTATAGTGTACCAGCTCATTACTTCTAAATACACAGGTGGTTACTCGTGTACATGTTTTGATGGTTTCTTTATGAGTGGCACGACATGTGTAGCAAACACAACATGTTCCACCATCGATGCAGCAAGATGCGTTAATTCTGATTGCTTTGTAAATGCAAGTCTACCAGTTTGCATGTGTAGAGCAGGTATGATGTGGAGAATTATATTAAACTAGACTTATATGGTCGCTCATAAGCGGGCATGAGGTGTATGAAACATAACACCTGGGGTATAACGACTTCCGTTGCCACGCCATGCAAGGATAAATTGGTTACATTCATTCTGTCATTCAATTTATAATAAATCAGCCAAAATATAGTTTTTTTTTATGTAACATTACACTTTTAACTATAGCCTTTTTGACCATGCCAAGCCTATTTTGGTACAATGCCTTAGCCCCCTTTTACCATTAATATCAGTATCAGTATCAGGATTATCATCCTATCTTCAGTGTTTTAAGCTGTCTCAGTTACTTTAGTATGTTATATATGTGTTCACAGGTTATGAGATACATAACTCCACTTATTGCTCTGATATCAATGAATGTAGTGGATCCAACTCTTGTCATGGAAATGCTTTGTGTACTAATGTACCTGGATCATTTAGGTAGGTGGTATAACAGTGAGCATGAGGTGTATGAATACACCATGTGTCTGGTGTGTAAGAAGACACCCATGTTATAACTCGACAGTGAGCATGAGGTGTATGAATACACCATGTGTGTCGGGTGTATAAGAAGACACCCATGTTATAACTCGACAGTGAGCATGAGGTGTATGAATACACCATGTGTGTCTGGTGTATAAGAAGACACCCATGTTATAACTTGACAGTGAGCATGAGGTGTATGAATACACCATGTGTGTCGGGTGTATAAGAAGACACCCATGTTATAACTGGACAGTGAGCATGAGGTGTATGAATACACCATGTGTGTCTGGTGTATAAGAAGACACCCATGTTATAACTCGACAGTGAGCATGAGGTGTATGAATACACCATGTGTGTCTGGTGTATAGGAAGACACCCATGTTATAACTCAACAGTGAGCATAAGGTAAATAAACATTATATTTAACAGGTGTTCATGCAACGCTCACTTTTTGGACATGTCAGGTGTTGGAACTACTGGTATAATATGCCAAGGTAGGAAATAGACAAAACTACAAAACTATATAAACTGCATTGGTTATCAAAAACACCTTGTATAACATTTAGCAAGCTCCGATTTTTGTACTAAAAGGTATTTTGTTTGTGTCTTTAAATTTTCGGGAATAATTACATACCTCTAAAGTTAAATATGTGGCAACTCATAAGCTGGCATGGGGTGTATGAAACGGAACACCTGTGTTATATCGACTGACGTTTTCCAGCCACACAAGATTAAATAAGTTAAATGTAATGAATGTATATAAAATTTAGTTTATCCTCGCATGGCCGGAAAATGAAAGTCGTTATAACACGGGTGTTCATACACCTCGGTGTCAGCGTATGAGTTCCCATGTATGTAACTTTGTGGGTGATTATTACATACAAGTTGTATACATTCATTGAATTACAGAGTTGGCCGGTATAACTGGTGCAAACGTAGCAGCTTCTGACATCAAGTTAAGCACTGTTCGTGTTAGATGGGGATCTGGTTCTACAGGAGACAATTTTACGTAAGTAATAACAATACATATATATAGTAGGGTTGGGGGAAGATGAGACACCTTTAGCACATAATATCCCAATGTCTTGAGCAAGTTTTAAAGAATTAACCACGGTCTATGGGAGTCGTGAGGATACGGTTTTAAAATTCTTTGAATGTTTTTTGTTTACTGCTAAATGAGACAAGAAAATAGAATGAATACGTGTCCCATCTTCCCCACCTTAACTATCTCTAAAAGTGATATGAAATATACTGAAGGAAAGACTTTTCTGTAGAAAACTCCTGGCATATGCCAAATGCTATCCAGAATTTCCATTGTTTAACATTCATTCATTCATTCATTCATAGTGTGTGTTACTTAAAGCTATATTCCTGCAGCATCTACCTATTGGAAGAAGGCAGTACATCTCGTGTACAAGAACAAGTCCTTGCTATTGGCATTCAGGAATATACATTCAATGGTTTGATGCCTAATACTTCATACTCATGTAAGTGTATATGTTGTTGTACACACTATATGGTAAAGTGCAGGGTGTTGGGTGCCAATTTCACCCATGTTTAAACTTAAAGTACAAGTTGTTGGGTGTCAATTCCACCCCAAGTTTTACACATTATGTGGTAAAATACAGGGTGTTGGGTGTACATTTCACCCCATGTTTTTTACATTGTGTCATAAACATAAAAATTATGCTTAGGTAAATGCTGTTTCTTACTGAAGTTATAAAAAAGACTCCAGTTAAAATAACAGTGTTGCACATTCTTTTTTCAGTCAACATCTACAGAAGGCTTGGCAATGTAGTGAGCACAACAGCTACAATCAATTTCGTAACACTGCCAAACTTAGCAGTGCCAGTACTAAATCCAGTCTCTCCCAGTGACATTACTTCATCATCTATAAAGGTAAACATTTTATTTTTTGTTAGTTACAGCATTGTTTTAAACAAGGTGTTCTTGAATGAAGAAATTAGTAAATTTGGTTTCATCCTCACGTAGTGGGAAAATGACATTCGTTATGACACGGGTGTTCTGTTTCATACACCTGGTGCCTCTTACGAGTTACCGCATATATACCTTTGCCAGTAATTGTTTTATGATCACTTGTTTGTAATTTAAAGTTTAACTGTTTGTATGTAACTTGTAAATGAGTGTAACTTGTTATCTCTTCTGTGACGAGTCATTGACAGTTATTGTAACACAGGTGTTCTTGTTTTATGCACCTCGTACTCGCTTACAAGTTACTACATTTATTTTTTTAGACTTTGGATCTTAACTTTTATATTTTTCTTCCCAGGTCACATGGTCAAGTGTACGAGAACCAATTGATGATTACACGTTCAGTGTACAACCTGCAGGGGGTAGTATATCTACAGAGTCAATATCTGCCAATATAACAGAGGTAATGAGAATTTATATGGAAGTTTAGACTTTAGAGGGTAACATGTTAACATAGGAATTTTCTATAAGATTGTGCTTTATAATATAAGTTTTTTATCTCTGTAAACACAGTAGTCAAGATAAAAATATTTAAAACATCGTACAGAAGAGAATTAGCGGCAAAACGACAGACGTTGGGACATGATTATTGATAAAAATATACATAACTTGCAAAAATAATAACTTTGTTTTACACAGAAACTTTTATCAAGCCTGCAACCTGCTACTCAATATACAATCTCTATTCTGACTCGGTTTGGAGTAAACGTCAGTTCAGCAAGTACATTACAACAATATACAGGTAAGACAACTTTATTTGTTGATAATAAGGTGTTAAAATAAAAAATGACATCAAATTGTATTTACTGAGAATATAGTGGTATCAGTTTTTGCCACTTTATTTGTCTTTACAAAACTTGGTAAACTTAAAAATTAACAACTAAAAAGCGCCATAGAGAAAGGGAAAATATGTCGCTCAAAAACAAGTCCTTTTTACAACACATTATTAGAAAAAAAATGCGAACACAAGTACAACTGTTAGCTACAAGCAATTTACATTTAAACTTTTTTAAACAGCTCCTAACCCCCCTGAAAGCGTGAGCATTTCCACCACAAGTACATATGGTGAACTAATGTTAACATGGAGCGCTCCTACGCTTGGTACAACGGATAATTATGTGGTTACATTCAACCCAACTGGACCTACATTCACTAGAAGTAAGTTTAACGCAGGGTGATATGCGATTGTTAAGTCTGGATTACTACAATACAGTGTTTAAAAACGGTGTAACTGAAGGCGGAAGGTTCTAAACTCGTCACTGCTACCATTGTAGACATATGTGTCCTCGAGCAAGACACTCAACATAAATTTTTCCAACCCAGTTGCCTCTTATATGTTGTCTAATTCGACAAGTTGTCAGTTTAAGAATGAAAGACCCTAAAATCTGAGGTATATAAATACTACAAAGTTTGGTAACGCGAAAGCTGGCACGTGGTGTATGAAACAGAACACCCGTGTTGTAACGATTATCCTTACCCCGCCACACAAGGAAAAATAAATTGAATTCAAAATGTTTTTAATACATTCATGTTTCACAGCCACAGGAGCCACCAGTGGAATAATAACCAACTTGTCACCTGGAACAACATATTCAGTTATAATATCTTCACAGTTTATGAGCATTAGTAGCACAACAGTATCTGCATCAGGTATTATCAATAGAATATATATAGTTTTATGTATAACATATTTCTGCATTTTTAAGTCTGATAACAAGTATTATACTAAATGAATTAACAAAAAAATAATATTTGGGTAAAAAAATTGGCACTAAGATGCCAAATATTTTAACATACTTTTGTAGCAACAGCATAAAATACACCAAAGTTTAAAATGTTTGTTTTTTTTACAATTTACAACAGTTTAAAATGTTGTCAAAGTGACGTATTGGTATTACAGAGCAATTTACAATGTTAAAATACTTCAAAAGTAATTTTCAACACACTTACAATACTCTATTAATATTATTCCAGCTTTGGTGCCAATCACCACCACTCAAGCTCCAACCACTCAAGCTGCAACAACAGAAGCTGTTACCACACAAACTGTTACAACACAAGAGGTTACCACACAAGCACAACCTGTTACTACATCAGGTATGTAAATACTATTATAACTTTGCATGAAAAACACATGCCCTACTATGCGTGAATAAATAAATAATATTCATTCTTTTCCACAGTTGTTCCGACCACTCAGGCCAACATTGTAACAACCAAAGCTGATTCTACAACATTAGAGGCAGCAGTTCCTAATACTGGTATGCTTGTTTTGTTTGGATTGTTCTTGTTTTTAACAGTGCGCTGTCTACTGTGTTGTCATTTGTGTCTGTTTTTGTCAGATTGTTCGTGTGTGTCAGTTTTTCTGGTAGTTTGTCAAATTCTGTGTGTGTTGTCATGTTTTTCTAGTCTTTTGTCAGTTTTCCCTGTAAATTAAACGGTTCCTGGTTTATTTTTATTGTCCTTTTTTTTCAGACAAAGTAACTACAATACCACAGACCACAGAAGGTAATGTCATTTTAATGGCTTGTTATTTGACTTATCTGCACAAAACACACAAACTTCTATTGTATATAAATTATGTGTACAGCTGTAACTATTTGTGTGTAAGTTTTTTTTCGTTTGTTTTTAAATATGGAAATATGTTATGTGTGTCTGTAGCACTAGTTGCTACAATAGCAACAACAGAAACAGCAACAACTGCAGTGGGAGATACTACAACAACAAAAGAAGGAACAACTGTACAAGAAATAGCTACAACAGAATCAGAAACAACAGAATCACCTACAACACAATCTGTCACATCAGAATCACCTACAACACAAACAACACAATCCACCACAACACAAACAACAACAACAGGGTCTACTACAACACAATCACCTACAACAGAATTATCTACAGTACAAACAACAACAATAGAATCATCTACAACACAACTCACACCAACAGAATCACCTACAACAGAATCCACTACAACACAAACACCTACAACACAAACAACAACAACACAAGGACCAGTGGAAACAACTGAAGCGACCACAACTGGTACAAACCGGATTGAGTTCTCTCTTATTTCCCTTTTTCTAACATTCTCTAACATTTCATTAATCAACTACTTGGCATTTAGCTTTCAAACCAATCAAACGAAAAACGTAATTAAATTTGCGCTTTTATTTTAAATTTTTAATTACTTTAGTCCTTTATATTATTTCATTATTAAATGCAAGTGATTTTGCAAATTTTTTATTAACATTTCATATTATTTTGTGATTTTTCATATAGCCTTTTGATTCATTAACATTTCTTTAACACAACAAAACTTAACATTCAATTATTTAGACCTTTGAATGTGTTTAATATCAATAGAACTTATTTATCTTGGCGTGGCAGGGCAACAACAGTCAATATAACACGGGTGTTCTGTTTCATACACCACGTGCCAGCTTTCACGTTACCAAACTTTGTAGTATTTATATACCTCAGATTTTAGGGTCTTTCATTCTTAAACTGACAACTTAATAATTATAACATTTCATTTCTTTAACAAGATTCAATTTATGTTGTGTTAAATGATTAACAAATTGATTTTTAACCCTTTTAATAGGGAAGGGCCGAATCGAATCCGAATCCGAATATTCGGCGTTATTCGACGCATTTTTAGGTATTCGATCGAATCCGAATATGCGTGGTCGAACCCGAATACTTTCTATTTCGCCCAAATTGCCACGCACACGCTATTGATTGCGTTAAAACAGAAAATACCTGGACGCCTAGATACAGTGTGTTTTACAACCTACTATTATGCGGTTATTGCCATTTATATTATAACCTAACCCAGTTCGTTCGTTAGGAATTAACTCTAGGAAAGTAAGGAATCGCAGCGCTTGCGAATAACCGGAGTGGACAGTGTTTCCGCGCATAATTTCGTAATTAAAAGCGAAAAAATGTAAAACTATCTAACTTTAACATTACAAAATGTCCCGTAATAATTATAAATACATTTTGTTTAAAAAAATGTTTACATGAATTCAACATTCTGCAACACTGCAATTCACGAAACTCGTGTCTTGTGCGGCCTCTTTGATCGTGAACCACGTGTTCGTTTGATCGGAAACCACGTGTTTGTGCAATTTTGATTAGCGGCGCCTTCCGTCTAACACCTAACGTGTCCCCGTGCGTCTTTTCTCCTTAATGACGTCATTAGCGCTCGTGCTCCATTTCCGATGTTAAAAATTATAAAAACAAAACTATCAGGGTTTGCACATTTTACATGCCTGGCTACAGTTATAGTATTAAAGAACGAAATGTGAATTAAATTCGACCGTATTCTTGACTAGACATCTACTCGTTAATACAACGTTTTAATCTGCCAACTTCGTAATTTTGGATTATATATGAAAGTGTAAAAAATCTAGATTAAATTTTGATGTCATGTGACTAATAGCGGTGCGTCGCCCTTTATCGGCACTCGGCCGGCGTTGATTGACAGGTTTTTAATTAATTTCTCGGCGCGCAGATAACGCTACGATAGAACGTTACCAATAGAAACAAAATGGATATGCAGCGGTTAAATAATTTCATTTGTTTCACCACATTAAACTAGGTTAAATGACGTCATCGAATATTCGGATTCGATCGAATATTGGACCGTAGATATTCGGATTCGCCGAATCCGAATAGTTTAGATCTCAGCCCATCCCTACCTTTTAACCAAGTTTATTTGAGTGGTGGTTTTTCTTACTGCATGCTTTTAACATTGTGTGCTCAAATCAATAATTTACCATCATTGGCAGAGATGATTTATCATTATATTTCTTAACCTTGTAACTAATTTATATATGTGTGTTATATTTTATCTATAAAATACCTACAAAAAGGGCAACATATGACCCAAAACCCTATTTTTCAAGTTCAACATACAATGTAACCGTTTTTTCTTTTATTCACAGTTACGACAAAGATATATTAGTTAAAGTAACCCCAAAGTAACGGTCATTAAAACACACTATATATATTTTACACATACAACTATTAAAAGACTACCTATATTATTAAAAACCAAACATTCCACACTGCATACTTTCCAAGTTACAGTTAACACTAGCTAAACAAGACATCTTCAAAATATTTAACATTTTATTATTCCAGTTCCAACATCAACAACTGCCACACCAGTTGCCCCATGTCCTGTCTTCCAATCTTTTGTTAACAGTCAATGTTTAAGTAAGTGCTGTGTGCAATAATATGCTATTTCCATAATTTAAAACATTTCCACAAAAGTTAGCTGTACAACTTTTTTTGAAAAAAAAAGTTTTTCTATAAGCGTTTTTCTATAAGTCAGCCTCTTATTCAAATGGAATTGTGATTTAAAACTTATTTTAATTATAGATTCACAAGTGTTTAACATCACACTACGATTCACAACCACTTTCACAACTGATCTCACTGATACATCCAGTACAGCTTATACGAACTTTGTAGCCATGTTCACCACTGTTGTAAGTAACCTAATCATAACTTAAATAACTTTTTTAAAGGCAGTTTTTTCCAACTAAGTCTTAAATCTGTCCAAAATATCATAAAACCTTTTCATTTTATGTGGGTGAGGTCCCATGGCAAGGGACAACACCGGAGATCTAGAATTTAGGCCAGGGTTGGTCTATTATCTGAACCTATAACTAACCACCCACAAAGTTACATACGTGGTAATCGGTAACAGGACATGAGGTGTATGAAACAGAACATCGTGTTATAACGAATTGTATATTACTGCCCCGCCACGTACAGATAAAGCACTTACATTCATTCATTCAACTATAATATATATATATTTAATCACTTTTTTAAACTTTTCCAGGCCACTGCTTTATTCAAGAACACTGGTACAGTGTTGGTGTCATTCACTGACTTGACCCTTACAAGTGGGAGCGTTATCGCAACTTCAGCAGCAACTGTGGCGAACGTAACAGACTCCACGTCCACACAGACCGCAATCCAAGCTTTAGTCACTTCTAACTCGCTCCCTGAGTTACAGAACACATCATTGTCGAGTTTTACAATGACAAGTAAGTTTCAATCTTTTGCACTTTTAATACAAGTTGAATAATCTTCATATTGCATATATATACATATGCGTAACATAAGACTATTTGTATTATAGAAATTATAACGTAACAGTCAGAAAAAAATACTACTTTTATATCGTACACACTACAACAGATTAAAAACTTTTGATTTAGCTATATATATATATATATTTATATAACAATTAGCAGATGAACCGAAAAAACACTATTTTACATTATGCCTGATAGCAGATGTGACAAAATAAATATTATGTTACCACACATCTGCACTGTTAAAAAGGCCTATTTGAAAATGCTTAAACAGATATTAATAGTAGGTTGTTTTATTTGTTTTCATGGGGTTTTAAATATTTTTAGATAATAAAACAATACACCTGTTTTCATATACCTTGATAGATTTACTTGTTTTCATAAAATTAGTAAAAAACTTAATTGAAAAGTTTTACTTTTTGAGTTGTATTTATTTTAACTCGCTGCACACGGAGTTTTCGGGTAAATTTCACTTTCTATTTCCAGATTTCGACGAGTGCACCAGCAGTGTATCAACATGCGCCATTAACGCACAATGCACAGACATTACCCAACACCCTGGTTATACTTGCCAATGTAACCCTGGACTTACAGACAAGAACTTGACCAACCCTGGAAGAATGTATGTGGTTTTTTTGGGAATGACGGGACACCTTTAGTACATAATGTCTAAATATATAGTGGGGGAAGACGGGAGACTTTTGATACATTGTATCCAAATATATAGTGGGAGAAAACGGGACACCTTTAATACATAATATCCAAATATCCTGACCGTGACAACAGTGTGTAAGAATTGTCAAGATATTACAACACCCTATTCAACAGAGGTTATAACAGTGCACTCTATCAGTTTGCTAGAGTACAACATAATATAGTAGGACGGGAGAAGATGGGACGTCTTAAGTACATAATATCCAAATATCCTGATTGTTTTTTAAACAATTAACAACAGTGTGTAAGAATTGTCAAGATATTACAACACCCTATTCGACAGATGTGTATCTGAATGTTTAACAAATGGCATCCCTTACTGTTTGAATGGGGGAAGCTGCATAGCTACATTGAATGGAGCACCTAGATGTACTTGTACACAGTGGTATAAAGGCTTACGGTGCCAAGATCAAAGTAAGACGGTTTTATTGAATAAAATAAATAGTTTTTATTTTATCTTCTTTTTTTTACTTTTTGGTGTTTTATAGTTTTATTTTAATCATTTTTTAGTTCATGTTACCTAAATTTTACAATAATTTATTGTTATGCTTTTTATTTAAAAATAAGTTCAGAATATTGCTGCATAAACGCTTGTATATTTTGTTCCCAAAGGCTCATTTTTATGACTAGATGTTAAACATAGCACTATAGACTCACAAGCACGTAGTATATAACACGCTTTATTGTAATTTTTGTTGTTTTTATTAATTTTCAAGCACTTAGTTATTTTTGAGCACCGTATTGTAGAAACACGGCACTTTAGTTTATACCGTTAGATACTGCACCACACAAATATTTGTACACCAGTTTATATTAAAAGCTAGGATATCCTATAGTATATTAATATTAAGCATGTCCACCTATACAGTGATGCACAATCGTGTATTGAACAGTGTTGCCCGTAGTTTTTACCGTAAAAATCGTGTTATTTTTTAGTTGTGTGTTTGTAGAGTTTAGAGTATGTTTTTGTGTGTTGTTTTTGTGTTGTAGAATATAGATAGTAGCAGTTTTTTACGTAATCGTGAAATAGTGTTGTGTTTTAGGTTTACTAACATTATTAGCTCACTAGACACTTCATTTATAAAAATGGGGCAAATGTACCCCTAAATAAGTAACCTCCAATTTATATATATTAAAAATAACATTTATATGCTCTTTTTTGTTAAGTTGTTAAGCTAAAAAAATAACTAAAATTCAAATAATGTCATAAAAATCAATCGATATTTATATATTCTGTAAAAATTTCAATTCAGATAAATAAGTTGGTTGTAAATTCATCTTACGGAAAAATCCAGCTTTAAGAACGTATAAATATTTCCAGCACTTAAAGACTGTATTTTTTTTTCTATGGCAATTTCCAGATACAGGTCTTATTGGCATCGTAGCTGGGGTGACTTCAGCCATTGTTATCCTGTTGGTCATTATTGCTGTTCTAGCGTACAAGTAAAAATGACTTTATATATTTTTTGCCACCTTTTACGCATGCGCTATTTTTTTTTACCCATTTTGCATGCACTATGACACTTATGTCACTGTAATTTACACTCTGCAACATCCATGATATATATATATATACATATGTAAACATTTATATATATACATGTATGTCTTAATTTCAAATGCTTGTGCATGAAATATGTATACAGCCGTTTAAACAGAACGGGGATACTGCATTACCTTAACAGCCAGAAGCATGTTGCTGAAATTATAACTGTATTAATTTTACCAATAGCATGATAGTCTCACTACTTTATATATATATATATATTTACAACTGTGCTAAAGCTATATTATTAAGCCATATAGTTTTTTAATAACATTTTCAATCTTATTTTACTCAATAATTTAACATTACTTATTCTATCACGTTATTTCCTACTCTATACACGATTCCAACTTTGCTAAAGCTTTATTGTAAACTTACTCCATGTGTGTAAAACACCCTTTTTAACAGTTTGCAACTTATTTCCCTATTGATTTAAGTTACCACTACCTTATTCATTTTTGATTTTTCAAAACTTTTTGATCTAGTGCAGCTTTGCAGGTCTTAATGAGATAAATTGCTTACTGGTCTTACTATAATATTACTTATGTAGTTAACTAGTTGTACCCACTCTGTGTACATAGATTAATTAGTAAAGTAGACTTCTTTTACATTTTTCTGCAAATAATGAACAACAATGTAAAAAAGGTAAAATTCTTTGACATGGTAATGTAAAACTTGCCAACTAAAACAGATTTTGTAATTTGTTTTAGTTTTCTGTGTAAAATTAACACTAATACACAACTTTTACCAAAAAGCGATGATTATAACAGGATAACGCAAATAGATTTAAAGTTTTTTTTAACTTTATTGCTCAAATATCATAACACAAACTTTAACAAATTAATTCTACCAAAACACTTATTCCTTTGGTGGTAAAAAATAGGAAATTCTTACAAACTATTTATACTCCTACTAGCTTTATACATTCCAAATTTTACATTTTTGCTCATACACAATTCCCCAAAAATCAGCTACTAATTTTTTCAATGGATCTCCACATAAACAGATTTTATTTTTAAAAAATGATTGTCACTATAGTGGTAAAAAAAACTTTCACCCAAATTTTTACAACTAATAACTTTGGGCTGTCTGAATCTCCACAGATACCGATCTTATTGCAGCCGTCGCAGTCGGGGCTACGGCCGCGATTCTCTTGATGATGGTGATTATATTAGGGATTATAATACTTCGCAGAGGGCGCGTGAAGAAATCGATAAACTTACAGTATAGTGACCGGACAAGGATCTCGAGAGGAAAATACAGGTAATAGTTATTTTATATATATATATATGTAATAATAATGATTTTTATTTGTGTGTTTAATTACGATAGCGATATAATTACTTTTTAGGTGTAGTGTACATGTATACAGGTAAAATAATTTTGAACTTTAGTTTAATGTATGTGTATTGGTGTACAAGGTGTTTTATGCTCTCTATATATATATATATACGGAATACGTGTATCTTTTTCGCGAGGCAATTAACAGGAACTTAGTAATAGGTTGTCCAAATTGTCAGCCATGTATAAAACCATCACACTTAAAGTTACATCCGTGGTAACTATAAGTGGGCATGAGGTATATGAAACAAAACACCTGTGTTATAACTCATAAAGTTATACTGAAAGACAATGAAAGACAAATAAAGTTATACTGAAAGACAAGTTATACTGAAAGACAACTCATAAAGTTATACTGAAAGACAAGTGGTAATTTATAAGCAGGCATGAGGTATATGAAACAAAACACCTGTGTTATAACTCATAAAGTTATACTAAAGGACGAATACACCTAACAAGTTTTATATTTTAAGATAATCAATAAATATCATGACTTTTTCAGAAGTTCTTTTGAAGAGGAAACAAGAAACACAATCGTAAATGACTATGATGATGTTTAATCTACTAGCACTAACACCTCTTTGCTGTCTAGCTCGTTCATATAATTAACTTTAACATATATCAGTTCTTTTGGGTAAGGTAACAAATTGAAGTCTCCGTTCAAATTTTCTATATTCAAAAGTGTAGCTGCCTCTGCTTGAAATGTAATATTTTAAGTTAGATGTAAATCTTGTAGTTGCTCTATCGCTTCTTTCTTCTGTAGTAAAACAATAAAAACAATTTCTATCGAACATATGTTGTATATTTGTAAAATAAGTAGATGTATTGAAGTTTTTAAATACTAATACATAGTATGGTGGGGAAAGATGGGAGACCTTTTCATTCTATATTTTTCGTCCCATTTTGTAGTAAACAATGAAAATTTCAATAATTATAAAACCGTATCCTCACAACTTCCATAGACCGTTGTTAATTGTTTAAAATACCAGGATATTTGGACATTAGGTGCTAAAGGTGTCCCACCTTTCCCTATCTCACTAAAACTGTTAAATATGCGATGTAATCTGACTCAACTAGGACGTGTCTGATATTTTTAAAGATTACGAATTAGTTCTGAAAGTTTATTACATAAAAGGAGACAGGATAACTTAAAAAGTGTTACTGTAAATCTCATAGTTTCATATTTATACTCCCCGTAAGATAATGTTGAATATTATCTTGTGTCTATGAAACCGGTGGTTACCCAGATAAGTTTAACATTTTTTATCGTGTTTTCTTGTTTAATTGTTGACTAAATGTAGTAAAATAACATTATTTAGAACGGTAAATTACTTCTTTTACGCTTCCTAAATCTATAAATTGCAATAAAAACGACACTTTTCGTCTGTAAATCGAGCTAAAAGTTGTACCTCCATTTTTAGCATTAGGTTTCGTTTTGCAGCGCTTATTCGTTTTGTAATATGCCGTTCGGTGCTGCACCTGTATGTAAGCATTGCAGTGCGGAAGAAACACCAATATGGCGACGAGAAGGCAATGAATTCATTTGCCAAACCTGCTTTGTGAAACAAGGAATAAATAAACGCGAAAAGACCGGGGAAACAAGCAACGGCAATGGAAGCAAAAAAAGCAATGGTAAAGGCAAGAACTCTCGGTCAAAAATAGCTAGAAACAAAACTGTATCCAAAGGAAAAGGGCGTAGGTCAATTTTTAAGAACAAGTTTTTTTCCAAGCGACTTACACCCACACTTTCTGGTACAAGTGTGGTAACAGATAGTGTGTTTTATAAAGGACAATATTACCAAACAGGAGACGTTGTATCTGTTATAGATGAAGACGACTGCCTTCCATATTATGCCCAGTGTAATGGTTTTCTAACGGACGAATACTCTGAAAAATACACTTCATTTACTTGGCTTATACCCTCCAAAAAACTGGACCAAGACAGAAGTTTTGACCCGAAAAACTTTTACTTTGGCCCTAGTGACGATACATTGCATTTAATGGACGCAGTAGAGTTTGTATGTCACGCACCTACTGATTATTTCAAGCCCTCCAAAAGTATTTTTAACACTTATCCGTCTAAGGTTGATAAGAATTATATTAGTGTCGATTTTGCTCTTTCTGATACTGAAACTGCCTAAGCTTAACATTCCTTTTATAAATACATATGCTTTGTGTTAACAGTAATTGTTGCAGTGCAGTCATTGCAGAGCACCATTTAATCTACTTGTCTTTTTCTGTCAAAATATTGTTATCTTTTAAAAAATATCACAATTTCAAAAAGCTTTACAAATTTTGTATATTTTGCGTTGTAGCAAATTGTATTGTAAATTTGACTACTTTGATAGATAAATTCATTAAATTAGCATCACTTTTCAGCAGGTCCACTTTAAAGTTTGATTTAATGATAAAAACATGACATGGAATATTTTATCAACAGAAGACATAAAAGGATTTGAAAGTTAGTAGCTTTTTAATTTGTTCTGTATTCTAAAGCTTGTATTTGATGCAAGGCATACACAATATAGCAAGGTTCATCCAACTAGAGTATAACCATAACTTTAAGACACTCAATGGTGACTAGTTTAACCTAGTGGCCACTAATGGGCTGTCCAAATTTTCAGTCACCAAAAACCTAAGCGGTACTAAAAACATACATACGCAAATCAATGCTTGAATATCTATTTTGGAAAACAGGAATTATATAATGTCTAACATTGCCCTGCCGTGCAATAAGATGTTAGTTCTCATAAATTTAAATTTCCTAGACATGACGACATGGATATTCCTCTGGGTGCTTGTGTCATCAGTTATAGTTCATGGGGTGGCTGCTCTTGCAAGTTTCTTGGCATTACACAAGAATAAGCAAGGCAGATGGTACTCACTTGCTATTATAGCTATGGGTTTCATTATGCCTTTGACTGGTGGCATTTTATCATGTGAGTATGTATTGCTTAAAATCTTAAAATTTATGGTGACTTTGGGCAAATAATATAATCAACTACAAAGTTATTTACATAAGACAAGTGGTGCTTTATGAGTTGTTAAATAATCAGCCATACCCTATTCAATAGGAAACATTTAAAATAGTCACCCACAAAGTTGTACATGATAACTCATAAGTGGCATAAGGGGTTGAAACAGAACACCCATGTTATAACCTGCCACACGAAGTTATGTAAGCTACATTCATTCTATTCTGTGTGGGCGAGGTCTCGCAACATGGGACAGTCCATAGGTTCTAGGATTTAGGCCAGGATTGGCACATGGGGTAAAAATACATTCATTAATGTAAATATACATATATATTATTGTCATTGTTTATCATTCAAGGTGTTAGCATTGCTGGAGTATATCAGTCCCTTGGTTGGAGCATGGCACCCAGGATGGCATTAATATGGGGGGGTGGCCAAACTGTATTGGTTATCTGGATATCTCTGTCAAGATTACTGCCTACTATATGAGGAGCATGGGCCAGTGTTGTCAGATTAAAAGTGAGTGGGCACAACACACTGTGAGAGCACCTGGTGGTTTTGGTTTTGGAAACACTATTTCAGCACTGATTTTTTTATTTTGTAAGAACAGAAACTTTAGATCAAAAGTGAACATTTTGGATATTATTTATTTTACGTTGCTTTTGTTTGACGTTATGTATCAAAATGTTTTTGTTATGGAGTTTTTATGTGCAATACTGTATTACAGCCTGTTTTGGCCTAGTGTATCATATATATTATATACATTTGCTTTTCTTTTACATCATTTTGTATGCAAAACTGAAGATTAAGATTTTATATACATATATTGTATATTGAGTTAGTTGACAGAAAAATCTGTATTAATTTTATTATAAAGACATTTTCGCGCTAGTCAGGTTTCCTGCGTTTGTGTTAGCAGTTTCATTACATATTTACATTATATGTTAGAAGTTTAGAAATAAGTTGGGCTGTTTGCATCAATGGTCGGGTGTCGGCTTAGTTGTTAAATTTCAGACAAGTTTTGGCATATAAACTCATAACATATAGAGGGGAAGATGGGACACCTTTTTGTTCTATTTTCTCGTCTTATTTGGTATTGAACAAAGAACATTCAAAGAATTATGAAACCCATAGCTATAATAGAGCCCAATCTCGTCTAATCTCGTAATTTCCGAATCATTAGTTTGTACTGTGAAACAAAACCCGTTTCAGGACAGTACACTAAAATGATTACCGTTAGCAAATATTTTAGCGTAGCGAAGTGACGTACATGGGGCAAACAACTTATTTTAAACTTGGGCGCTGTATCCGCTTACTATTTCGTGCGTGAAGTCAGACTGTTTGGTTATTTTATAGTACGTTATGACTTTCCTTGGATGGCGGGGCCACAACAGTTGTTGTAACACGGGTGTTCTGTTCCACACACCTCGTGCTCGCTTACAAGTTAATTTGGTGCTGGCTCATTCTATTTCTCGTCCCATTTAGTAAAAAAACAAAGAATATTTGCATAGTTGTAAAACCGTATCTCCACGGCTCTAAAAGAGCGTTGTTAATTATTCAAAGCACGATCAGAAAATATGGCTTTGATAGCAATATCCATCTTACCCCACAGTATTATCTAAGCAAAAAACAACAAACGTGTAAGAAAGGTAGTTTATTACAAAACACTTGAAGAGTAAAAAATACTAAAAATATCAACGACAATAAATAAAAACGAGACACATAATAACATCAAATGCCAAAAAATACAAGGTTGACCTGATCCGCACCCTTTTCAATACGAATTTCTTTTTAAAGTAAAGCACGCTTGACTGGAAAATGACTAAAGAGAATGTACTGCGTAAAAACAGCCTTAAAATAGTAGTTTGGTCTAGCAGTGCTCTTAGTCAAATACGCCTACCCCGTCTCGCTACATTGATCCCAGATTCATTTATTATGTTCGGCTACACCCAGCCGTTACTTCGTTATAATCAGGGGGTGGCTCTCCACCGCGTCTCCCTTTTGTGACGTCATAATAGCTTGGTAAATCGTCCCCTTTTGTCGGGTGAGATTTTTTGAAATTTCGAAACGAGTTCCTATAAGCTTTCACAGTTCTGACGTCACAGGGTCGTTGATGACGTGACGATCCATCTATTATGACGTCAATAACACCTGATATCGTTCTCACTCGTGATTGGCTGCTCCATAGATCATACGTCACGGCTACGTCACCTTGGCCTATATCTTCAACATACCTAGAAATAAAATTAAAATCAGTATCCAAAAATAGACTTTTTGTTTAAATAAGAGACATTTGGTGTCATTTTAGGCGAAATGTATATCTTCTACACCCGTCGCCGCGGCCCGCGATACATTGGTTAGTCTTGGTAACTTGTAAGGGCACGAGGTGTATGAAACAGAACACCCGTGTTAAGACTGTCATTGCCCGCCACGTCAGGACAAACAAGTTACATTCATTCATTTAAGGTAGATTTCTTACCCTTCGTCTTCAATTTCGTCATCTGTTTTCTCTTCTGCGAATGTCCTGCAAAACGCCACCACCTTTTTTATTTTTGCAAGGAGAGCCAAAAATATAAAAAATAACGCCAAAGACGACCCAACCACCACCGTCTTCCATGCTTCTTCTTCGGTCTTGATTTCCTCTTCTTCCCCGGGGCCTCGAACCGAACCCACCGTAGTAAGATCATGTGTTAAAATGTTCGGAATAGTCGAACCCGAGCCCGACCCCTCTGTAATCTTTATTGATGAATAATTGGTTTCGAATCGGTTTTCAATTTCACGAATTTTTTCAATTAGCGAAGTCCCGCCTGCGGTTTTACATAAAATCACCCAAACAGCGATATGTATAAACCTACCTATTACAGAGTAAGCGCCCATAGCTAAATATGATCTGCTGATAAACAACAATATTAATCACGGTCTAGAAAGAAAAACACCTGTAAAAAATCGAGATTTTAGTAAATATTTTCAGCTGCCTGCTAGCCTCGTATATTACGCCACAAGGCGAGGAATTTAACCTTCTTAATTGTGACGTGGCTGACGTCATCATTTCCGTTATATCCTTAACTTGACACTTAAGGATTTTCTGGTCGCATTCGGCAGTGCACAGTTCAATAGTATCTGAACCTTGCGTTTCGAAACCAGCAAAGCTAAAATGCCAGTAGCTAAAATGCCACTGTTTTGTATACCCGTGTCACAACGACTGTCGCTGCCCTGCTGCCACGCGCGAATAATTAGGCTTCGTTCATTCATAAATATAATGGGTAATGCCTTCTCTCGCGTACTTCTTTTATTAAAGATCTTCTCACGGCCATTTTATTCTCTCATTACGATAGAAACATGTTTAATTCTTTCACCCTACTTTAAAATACATTTCTGATCAACTAGGCATACAGCGTGTTACCTTGTTTTATATATTTGAATATAAACGCGTCTTGACTGTTTTTGAGTATGCGCAAGCAGTACGAAATACCTTTATTGAGAAAATACCCTACGCTTTAAAACCGCTAAACAACACTTAAGCCCGTGGCTTGCGAGATTGCACCATTTGTCGTAATTATGACATACAAGTTCAGCTTTCTTATAGCTGATGAGGCGAAATGGGTTGGTTGAGTTAGATTACGCTGAAGGCGTTCTACGAAACCAGCTGCACTGCTAGACAAAATTTTACTTGGTAAACAGAATTCATTATAATTTGCTATAGCTGTGATTTTGTGTTTAAGACATATAAAAATGTGGGGTAAGTTGGGATAACGTTATCTCATAATATCCCATATTTTCTGAGCGTGTTTTAAGAATTAACAAAACTATTTTAATTGTGAGCATACGGTTGTGTAGTTCTGTAAATATTCTTTGTTTACTATACCAAAAAAAGAAAAACATTACCCTAACCTAGCTGTATATATATACTTCTCAGTAGTTAAACCTTTACTGTAACTCTACCCTGAAATA
The DNA here is from genome assembly GCF_009617815.1 of Ciona robusta. Lineage (NCBI taxonomy): Eukaryota > Metazoa > Chordata > Ascidiacea > Phlebobranchia > Cionidae > Ciona > Ciona robusta. The sequence continues at coordinate 3,185,342 of NC_143240.1, read as the reverse complement.
AATATAATACTAAACTAGAAACCTTTAAAATTGGCCAAGTTATATAACCGCCGCTACATACCCAAGACCACAGTTTATTTCAATGCGGTTTTACACGTGAAACAGACGCCGCTGAGCATAAGAGCTGGTATGAGCGTAGCCTTTTTAGCAATTTCTTTGTGCTTGACACGTGGTAACGTCCACGCAAGGAAATTGACATATACGACTAACTAGAATTTGAGACTATTCAGCGGAAAAGTACACGGAAGTCTTTATACAGTTTTCCCCTTTCTCGTCGAAAACTTATTTGTGTATAAACTAAAATACGAATAAGTTCTTCTTACGCAGTTATTATTTATCTACATATAGACTTTTCGTTTTTCTCGTAATACTTCTTTCGTTTTACCAATTAAACACGACAACAAAGTAATTATATTTGCCCGGCGTGTAATAAGACACGTACTGGTTCATAAAAATTAAATTCAAGTGTTTATAACTCGACTTCTAAGCTATTCTTTAAATAAACCTTAAAGTTAAGGTATCTTTCTTTTGTATAGGTTGGGGTAAGATGGTCCATGTTTTTATTCTATTTTCTCGTCCTATTTGGTGGTAAACAAAGAATGTTAACTAAATTATATGCCCGTACCCTCACAAGCGTTGTTAATAGTTTGTGCTAACGTTATCCGTCTTACCCCACATTCCTATAAAACTAATCTTTTTCACTATACAGTTTCATGCACGCATTTAAAGACATTGAGTTGTCTTCCGTCAGCCTTAAACCTTACTATATGTTATGCAGCTGGATATCACATTACCTTCACCGGCCTCACGTCCAGTGTCTATTTTTACCACCATTCTCACGCAGGAGTAACCGTCCAGAATTCGAGTCGCATTTTTCTCCTCGAGCGAAAAACATAAACACGCGAATCTCGTGCTGTGACGTCACAATGATAGCGCGTATTTATTGCTTCTAAGCTTACGAAAACACAAGGCCTGAAAATTGGGTCAGATTATTTGTTTTTTGTTTGTGTGTTTGCGGGCAAGGTCTTGAACCATTTGATCCACTTCAGAACATTCAGCAATAAATAATACGAACCAATACTTACACAAGCGCTTGGTGGGCTATCTGTATCACGATAATGAGCACATTATATTGGGGTAGGGGAAGATGGAACCCCTTTAGCACATATTATCCAAACATTCTGATCGTGTTTCAACAATTAACAACCGTCTATAGTGGTCGTGGGGATATTGTTTTATAGTTCTTTAAATATTCTTTGTTTTCTACCAAATGTGACGGGAAAATAGAATAAAAAGTTGTCCCATATTCCCCACCCTACTATATATATCTCGATTTTTTACCTATACTGTTTTCTATTCTATATGGTTTAGGTCTTATACAGCGTGACACAGCACTTAAGAATTAGGCCAGAGTAGCTATTACCCGGATATTTAAATTGTTACACTGACCAATAATTATTGAGACATAGCGCTGTTTCTACTTTACACCAACATCCGTGACGTCACGGCACCAAAAATTTGCGTACGTGCACATGGTGGCGTAAGGCCTTTGTGAGCTAAATTAACCTTATTACTAAACCTCTAGAAAGATTGCTTTGGTATTACTTTTACTAAAAGTAATAGAAACAGAAATTATCATATAGCCTCTGGCTTAAGGATGACACGCAAAATCGTAAAGCGGTCCATATTCACCCATATTCTATTCTGTATGGGCGAGGTCCTTGTTAGGCCTTGGATTTAGGTCAGATCTGGCCCATTATTCCCCAACACCTAGATTGCCATATAAATGTCACCCTTATTTTTGTATTAAAAACCTAAATCTTGCTATATTGCATGAATTGTTAAAATAAAACAAAACAGTTTGTATTCTTGTTTACCCCAGTTAAGTACACCATATACATCTACAAGTACATTGACACCATTACATAAATAGACCATTCATAAATAAACCATACAACAGAATATGCTATAAGCTCGTTTACCATCCATAGGCCTCTAACCTCAACTATGTGCCGCGGGCTCTGCGGCCAAAACACGATTATTAGATTAAACGAGCAAATTATTTTGTGTTTCGTTGCGTTGATAGAAACATAATACCCTTATGCTACCGAAACTAAATTTCGTCTACAGTTTTAACAATTTTTGTTTTGAAATATTGAAGAAAAGATTAATGTGTTTTGTAAAAGTTTTTTTTTAAATGCTCAAAAATGCAAGTGTTTATGTGTATATGTATATGATACATATATATATATAGTAGGATGAGGAAAGACGAGACGCCTTAACCTCGTAATATCCCAAAATTATGAACTTATTTCAATTACCGGCGGAACATGGGAGTCGTCAGAATACGGTCGTTGAATGTTCTTTAATTACCAATGAATGGGGCAAGAAAATAGAAGGGAAATGTGTCCCATCTTCCCCCACCCTACGGCTCAATAATTGCTTGACAGGGACGTATTTATCTGTAGACACACATTAAACACGGATTCCAGAGACACATTAAACACGGATTCCAATATATTTAATTGTTTTTTTTTATAAATGCCTTAAAGTTGAATATGAATGAACGTATACTTTATCCTCGCGTAGCCGGAAAGCGACAGTCGTTATATAACACGGATATTTCAAAAACCTCGTGCCAGCTTACGAGTTACCACCTATGTTACTTTATAGGTGATTAGTTTCAAAAGTTCTTGACTTTGAAGGGCCCTGGTTATATGCCTGTTGTAGCCATTCGATAATTAATGCACGACAATACGCTGGGTGTTGTATAACCCTCACAACGAAGCGGTGAACAATTTATGAAAGCAATTAAAAGCAGTGAACAAAAGCATGTATCGTTTCGAATAAATCCTAGGATCAATGGCGTGTCACGCGGTGGGTACTTAACTCTTAGAACAGTATAGTGCGCACTGTTAAGCGATTTCCTTTCTAGTTTCATTATAGTACTTTTGCCGATTACTAAATATATCGGTGCTCTGTTTGGGCAAAGATACTTTAGTTAGCAATTTATCGGACGTTTTAAATAAGAACCAACAACGCTATTTATTTATTTATTTAGTTATTACAAGATATTAATTGTTTAAAACACGGTAAGGGTATTTGAATATTATGTGCTAAAGATGTCCCATCGTAGCCCTACGGTACTATGTCTGTTCAATACCAAAGTTTTCTTTTTAAATTGATTTAATCTTATTGATTTAGGAATCCGACGTTGAGGTAAATAGTTTTATAGTTGTGTATACACAGACAATTAGGTTAGTCACTTATTAAACGGATATCCATCATATACATTGCCCATTAATATTGTTTCTGATACCATTTACGAATACATGCACTGTGCTAATAGTTCAATTAGTAAAGCTATTTTATGCTTATATAGTGTGTAGTAGAAGAATGTAAAAGGAAAAAAACAGGAAAGTTTTAGAAAATACTGTTGGGTAAGATGGATACCGTTAGCTTGTCATGTTTTCGAACTGTGTTTTCAACAATTAAAACACTCATTTGTAGTCGTAAATCTACGGTTACATAATGATGTAATTATTCTATATTTACTATCAAATGGGACGGTAAAAGAGAATGAAAACCTGGACCATCTTACCCTAAGCCATAACATAATGTACAGTGCAAATAGTAAAAGCCTATATATAGTAGGGTGGGGAAAGATGGGACACCTTTTCAATCTATTTTCTCCTCCAATTTGGTACGAAACAAACTTTCAACGATTTTTTATAAAACTTAATCCTCACGTCTCCCATAGATCGTTGCTAATTGTTTAAAATACGATTAGGATATTTGGTTATTATGTGTGAAAGGTGTCCCATCTTCCCCCACTCTACTATATACAAAGTTTAGCATCTATATTTCAATGAATTTTTGGCTCTTTTATCTAAACGCAGATCCTATTTGAGTCACAATGATTAAGAAGTATCACTTAACAGTAGGACTGGGTCTGGCTCTATTTTTTTCGTCTTATGGTTTCGTAATGTATATGAGGTACAGCACACCGCCCGTCTTTGACAGTTCAATTGGTAAACACGGCCAAAAACATTTCCCACAAAAGCTTAAGAGTAAAACAGATGGGGAAACCCCCCAAACCGATGCAGAAGCTTCAAAATGCGACAACTTGCTCGAAAATATCGTCAAGGGTCAATGGGTCGTATATAACAAATCACTGGAGCGAGAAATTGATGACGTGTACACACGCTATCGGTCACAAAGAAGAATTCAAAATAAGTGGACGCGCGAAGACGGGAAATGTGGTTATAACAAGTAGGTGGTGTTTGATGCGTTGTTAAGACCAGGGCTGGTTTTTCTATGGCCAGAGCTGCTGGAACTATTAACTCCCAGCAATAAAATTAAATCCATTGTAATCTTTCCCACTACGTGACATATGCTGTAACTCGTAAAGCAGGTACGAGGTGTATGAAACCTAACACCCGCGTTTTATAACGACTGTCGTTGCCCCCCACGCGAAAATAAACCAGTCGCATTCATTAATCTGTGTAAACATAACAACCGTGTTATAACGACTGTCCTTGATCCCCACGCGTGGATAAAACATGTCTGTAAACGGAACAGTCGTGTTATGACGACTTTCGTTTTTCGGGCACACGATGATAACTATTTACATGCATTCATTTCCCAAAGTGTGTTCTATTCACAGTTACCAGGATAGAATCCCGGGATCAAATTGGCCAAGGGTTGGAAGTTGGTGTGATCGGTATGGAAATAAACCTTGCTGTGATAATTACATGGATGGTGTGTGTCGGGATGCTAGTGAGGAAACTTGCAACTGTCCGAAGTAAGTTGGAATATTATCTATATAAGGGTAGGGGAAGATGGGAAAACTTTTCATTCTATTTTCTCGTCCCATTCGGTAGTAAACAAAGAACATTCAAAGAATTATAAAACCGTATTCTCACGACTCCCATAGACCGTTGTTAATTGTTTAAAACATGATCAGAATGTTTGGATATAATGGGCTAAAAGTGTGTCATCTTCCCCCACCCTACTATGGGATACATTCTGGATTGTCCGAATGGCGTGTCATACGCAAAGTCACAAAATATTCACCTATACACAGTAACATTCGTGGTAACTTCCTAAGCGGGCACGCGGTGTGTGGAACAGAACCCCCGTGTTATAACGACTGTCGTTTTTCCTCCACGCAAGGATAAATAAGTTACATTTATTTATATTTTGATGAATGAGGCCTGCAATACCATGGTATTTAAAACAGAGAAGCCACATTACTGTATTAAATTGCAACATTACTGTATTTAATTGCAACATTACTGTATATTAATCTTTTTAGTTGCATCGACACTCGTAAATATAAAGTTACTGAAGCTGCGATTTGGAAAACTGATGGAAATTGCAAATGGACAAATTACTCCGGAGATACTGCATGCGATGTAATAGAAAATTCTCAGTTTAATGACCTCCAATTTGTGGGGGATTCACACATTCGAAATATGTTCGTCGGAATGATGCTGCTGCTCTCAAATGACCCAAACCATGGCGCTTGGAGTACACATACAACGCCCGAGCAGAAAAAGAGGTGCCACGGGGTCGAATTTTTCTTTTGGGACAACTGCAGGACTGTAATAGAAGACATAGATCAGCTGCCACATTATAACAAACTGTGCAGAAATCGAACCCCGAAATTTTCCGCTGCTGTAAAAGTGTATTTCAGTCTTGAATACGCTGGGAAATTCGTAGACTTGGTAAAGCAGCGGCTTGGTAAAATTGGCACACTTATAGTAGTAGGGGTTGGCTTACACATAAACTTAAACCCTACCGCCACTATAGACCGTTACCTAAAGCCAGCTGTAGACGTAATAGAAAAGCATTACGCGAACTCCAGTGCAATGAAATGGCCTAAATTGGTATGGGTGCTTCCATTGCCCGCTAACCTACTTAAACCAACGCAAAATATCAAGTCTCAGGGCAAAGAGGCCCTGGACGCTTTTTCTTCAAAGTTGAACGAGTATTGTAAAGAACACGGGATACCCGTCATGGATTTTGGAAAGATGGCTCAGTTTACGCAGAGTTTCGACGGCTCCCATTACGGACTGGCTGTTAACCTAATGTTAAACCAAATTCTTCTTAATTACATTTCTTCTATTAGTCCCTAAATGCACTTTTAGGGTCGTGAAATATGATGTTTTAACTTAAAAAAGTGAGCATAAGGTGTATGAATACACCATGTGTGTCTGGTGTATAAGAAGACACCCACGTTATAACTCGACAGTGAGCATAAGGTGTATGAATACACCATGTGTGTCTGGTGTATAAGAAAACACCCATGTTATAACTGGACAATATATTGAATTCTATCGTCGGTAGGCTATATACACGTTTCTGTATTTACTGTTATGATTCAATATCCGAACTTAAAATGCTCTTAACATATATATGCTGCTGACTCGTTGTATTGCTGCAGCGTTACTGCGTAACCACACTACTTATCCTACTATGCAATTATTATCTTAATGTGTAAAATTAACTATAAACTGCTATATGATACAATAAAACTTAATGTAACAATTCATTTTTATTGTGTTTTTTTTATAGACGATGTTAGCTTTTACGCAAGAGAAACATCAGTGATTAAATCGAATTCAGAACAAAGTTAGTTATACTACCTACCAAGCGTCTTTGCTGTTGGTGTTTGAATTATACAGGTAATATTCGTACGACGAGGTGGCCGAGTGGTTAAGGCGATGGACTGCTAATCCATTGTGCTCTGCACGCGTGGGTTCGAATCCCATCCTCGTCGGTTGGGGATGTAGCTCAGTGGTAGAGCGCACGCTTTGCATGTGTGAGGCCCCGGGTTCAATCCCCGGCATCTCCATTTTATTTCACCAGCAGCAAATCAAACACGCGTTATTGCGCAATCAATAATCACCGACGTCGCGAGTAAGACGCTTGCAAGAAGTATTTGCCTTTTTTCCTTCGTTGTCCTTGCTTGCAGTGTAATTCGAGGTTGCAGCCGGAACGTAATAGTTTTAAAGCGTCAACGCGAACTGTGATAAACTGTGTACGTAGAATCAGCAGTTTGTTTATAGGCAGGAACGTTTTTGTACTCTGTATACTTACTGTATAATGTTGAAGCTTTAGTTTTGCTCATATGCAGTTATGTTTTGATGTCCTTATGTAATGTCTTGAAGCAGTGCCAATACTGCAGAACCATCAGACCATAACAGACGAGTTACGTGTTTTGTTAACAAAGGGTAAACATACTAAAGCAATACTCTTACTTGGGTATAGTTTGACAAAGTGTAAATACGCATTGTATGCTTGCATATATAACTGTTACAAAATGGCGGATTTTATTAAATATTTAGAAAAGTACAGCAAAAAGACATTACCACAATCGGTGTATGCGTTCTTCAGCCAAGGCTCTTATGACGAAAACACTCTACGCGACTCAATTCAAGCTTACCAAAGGTAAAGAACTTTAAACTAATCATTAAATGTTGTAATGTCATAGAGTACTGTAGGGTAAAATGAATATCATGAGCACATAAAATCGTATATTTGCTAATCATGTATTTAACAGTTAACAAGCGCATTTAGAGTCGTGAGGATACGGTTATATACTTTGTTTACAACCAAATTGAACGATAAAGTGCATGAGCCGAAACGGATGTTATGCTTATTTGATACACGCTGGGTTGGACATTTAGCGGCAATACAACTGTGTGCACAAGTTTGTATTCTATATACGTTGTTGAGGTATGACGGCGCGCCATGGGAATTAATACGTAATAAAGCCAGAGTACGTTCTGCTATAAGTGCTTGTTAATCAGTTACCAATTAGGTGAATATTTGCACACGGTTCCTCTTTTATGACATAGCAAAGCATAGGTTCTGGGGTTCGAAACCCGACGCTGTCATAAAATGTGCGTATATGTATTAAAAGTAATCACCCACACAGTTAGAGAAGTTGTAACTCGTAATAAAACAGGACACCCGTGATATAACGACTATCTTTGCCCCGTCGCGATGAACAATTACATTCATTTGACACTCTTATTATACAGTAGTGTGGGGGAATATGGGACACCGTTTCGTTCTATTTTCTCGTCCAATTTGATAGTAAACAAAAAATATTCGAACAACTATAAAACTATATCTTCGCGACTCCCATAGATCGTTGCTAATTGTTTAAAACAAGATTATGATATTTTGATATTATGTTAAATGTGCCCCTTACTATAATCCGTTATTTTTTAACCCATTCCGGATATATTTCTAGGTACAAGTTAGTTCCATCTGGTTTCCCAACTCAAACATGTGATTTTCGTACTCGAATTGAGTTCCCGAAACGGGGGATTTCCCTGGATCTAGAACTCCCTTTCGGTTTTTCCCCTGTTGGTCTTATGGGTGCTGGTCATAAGGACGCTGAGTTAGCTACAACTAAAGGTATTATGATGTATGTTTTGTTATGGCCCATTTTCGTGCCCGCTTACGAATTACCACGTATGTAACTTTGTGGAGAATTTTCGTGACTGAACCTTCGCGTCAGAATTTTTTTTCGGCCATTTTGCATGTACCACGTTAATTTTGACCAGCGCCATGGAAAAGTACTGTCGTAGTCAAATGTTTTGTGCGTATTTTCTCTAATGTAAAGATTTTCTCTAATGTGGTTCGTTTTGCAAAAAACTTGTACGAAATTTCTTATCGGACGCCGTGGCAAAGTGGTTCACCTGCTTCCTCTACACTATATACGCCCTAGAGTTTACAGATGGTTCAAATAAGGCTCAAACGCGCTACTAATGTTGGCGTATGTGTCTTTGGAAAAAAACTTAACGACGACGTACTCGCGACGTCGGTTCTCCAACCCAATGGTCTCTTACGGGTTGTCTAATTAAAAAAACAAACAAGTGAAATTTAAATGTTCTTATATATGTTTTAGCTGCGGAGATTTTCGGCGCTTGTGCCATCCTAAGCTCCCACAGCTCGAAAAGCATCGAAGAAATTCAACAAGCTGCACCGGGGTGTATAAAGATGCTACAACTTTACGTTTACTTGTCCAGGTAAGTTTAAAGTTATATTAACTGGTATAAAGTATTGTAATTCATTTCCAGGTATACGAGGTGTCGGTTACAGAACACCAGTATTTCTGAAGCGGTTATACGAGCTATGTGAAACAGAACACCTGTGTTATAATGACTGTGTTTAAAGTTATAGTATTCGTTATTAAATATTGTAATTCATTTGTGGCGATTACTTGTAACTGAACCTTGGCGTCAGAATTTTTTGTTTGTTTTCTAGAGAGGTTTCTGAAGCTTTAGTTCAACGAGCAGAACGTGCCGGGTTCAAGGCAATTGTTGTTACAATCGATGGTCAAGTGCGTGGTATCAGATACTCTACTATGAGAACACCATTGGGAAATGAGTATCAGTCGGGCAACTTTGGAAGCGAGGAAAAAAAGGTAAAAATTACAAAGTAACACGTGGTAACTTGTGAGCTAACATAAGGTGTATAAAACAGAACACCTGAGTCTATAGAGTGTTAATGTCCGTGCATTTTATGAAGCAGGTTCTACATGCACGCAGTCATTGCTCAAATAAAACTATTTTAGTGTTGGTGATTGAAATATACAGGTAATAATTGTACGACGAGGTGGCCGAGTGGTTAAGGCGATGGACTGCTAATCCGTTGTGCTCTGCACGCGTGGGTTCGAATCCCATCCTCGTCGTTTGGGATGTAGCTCAGTGGTAGAGCGCACGCTTTTCATGTGTGAGGCCCCGGATTCAATCCCCGGCATCTCCATTTTTCCTTTTAGTAAATGAACAAGCGTATGTGAATTATCGAACATAGCAGTTAGCATATAACACAACTTTATTTTTTCTCTTCGAATGTCATAACAAACAACAAATTCTTTAAAACCATGAAGAGAAGGAAATTAATAGTAAAATGACAGCCGTTATACACACGAAGTCAAAACTATAAAGGTGTCCGAAAAGCGCTGATGAAGGCGCCAAAGCATGGTTGCTAAACCATCGAACCAAATAAATGATATATAGTAGGGTGGGGGAAGATGGGACACCTTTTCATTTTGTTTTCTCTTTCCATTTGGTAGTAAACAAAGAACATTCAAAGAATTATGAAACCGTTTCCTTACGACTTCCACAGACCGTTGTTGATTTTTCAAAACACGATCAGGCTATTTAAAAATTATGTGTAAAGTTGTCCCATCGTCCCCCACCCCACTATAAGTATTAAAGTGAGCACTTTACAAGTAGTTGTTGTGAATTTCTTTAGTTACTTGCAAGCGTTGGTTTGGACGTTGATAAAAGACGACAAGGCATCGGGTACGAGATTAAAGACCCCAGTCTTACGTGGGACGACATTAAATGGCTGAGGTTGGATTTTGCTTTTACTTTTTTAAAGTATAGCAGCCAAAGGGCTTAGATTTTTTCTGTAAAACAAAAATGATAAAATTGTGGTATCTTGGATGTATGCACAGCATTTTAAAAGAGGCGCCCATGGCGTTTTATAATACTATAGGGTAAAATGGATACCGCACATAATGTACCATGGTTCACATCTATTCCTTTAACAATTAACAATGCTATTTTGGAGTCGTAAAGACATGGTTTTATAATTCCATTAATATTCTTTGTTTACTCCCAAATGGGACGATAAAAGAGAATGAAAACCCAATTCATTTCATCTAACCTACTATTATACAACGTGATTATCATTTAGGTCAATCACTGACTTACCTATTATACTGAAGGGAGTATTACGTGCTGATGACGCAATAAAGGCTCTTGATTATGACGTGGACGGCATCATGGTATCCACACACGGGGGAAGGCAGTTGGATGAGACACCTGCACCGGTATTAGTGACGTCACGAACCTATGACCTCATGATATTATGTTTTTAATATAATTTATTTTTAAAATCGTGTGATGCGAGGTGTACGAAACAGAACACCAGTGTTATAACGACTGTCGCTGCCCCGCCGTGCGAGGATAAATAAATTACATTCTTTTAACCATATTAGAATTCCAAACTTGAATCGGTGTAGCCCGCTGTCAACACTTGGATCTTCTTTTCAGATAGATGCACTCCCTGAGATAGTGGATGCTGTCAAAGGAAGGTTAGTTATATTTGTGGACGGTGGCGTGAGGAGCGGTGATGACGTATTGAAATCGATTGCTGTGGGAGCCGATGTCGTTTTCTTTGGAAGGCCAATGCTGTGGGGACTGGTTTGGAAGGTACGTGATATAGTAGAGTTGGGACATCTTTAGCAAGTTATATCCAAATATCCTGAAAGTGTTTTAAACAATTCACAACGGTCTATGGAAGTCGTGAGGTCACGGTTTTATAATTCTTTGAATGTTCTTGTTTACTACCAACTAGAATGAAAGTTGTCCCATCTTCCCCCACACCACTATATGTTTTGATATACTTGGAGCTAGGTGTGGATGCTTGATTATTGGGTCATCTGTCTTTGGGTATTGGGCCAAGTCCACGTTTAAATTGGTCTAACATAACATAGGGCCAAGCGGGCGTTGAAACGGTTCTACAAACGTACAAAGATGGGCTCTCTACTGCCATGATGCGGAACGGGTTATCACGATTAAATAACATCACGCGAGCAAATGTACAACGGTGCAATGTATCGAATACTATAAGCAGTCCAAGACTATAAACCTTTACCATATTTCGGTTCCATTTTAATATAAATTTTCCAAAAATAATCAGGTTTAGCAACCCCGCTTTTATTTAAACTTTGCCTCTTTTACCCAGAGCATGTTTAACGATTTTACCCAGAGCATGTTTAACATTTAAACAACTGTTTTGCTGGTAATTCCCTTCTTCGCTGTTTTAACTTTTAACTAATCAAATTTTTGTTACTGTATTCAAAGAAAGATTTAATTTTTAATTTATTTTAAATGTGTAGTGTAATGCGGTTGCGGTCGTACTCGCCTTCATTTATTTATTCATATTCGTACGACGAGGTGGCCGAGTGGTTAAGGCGATGGACTGCTAATCCATTGTGCTCTGCACGCGTGGGTTCGAATCCCATCCTCGTCGGTTGGGGATGTGGTAGAGCGCACGCTTTGCATGTGTGAGGCCCCGGGTTCGATCCCCGGCATCTCCATTTTTACAATATCCATGGCTATATTTATAATCGGAACCGTAACGAACTCTAAACTATTAACATTTCTCCAAACTCTTTGTCAACACCTTAATTTAATTGATCTCTAAAAAAACACTCCGTACGGTTATTTACTCTCTTTTGTTATTGTTTTTATTTGATGTCGCAAGGATGAAACAACTTTTACAACGAGAAATCTCGCTTTACAAAGTGCCGTAATTAGGTTTACATACATTTTGGTCGGTACTTTATAAGTGGCCACGCTGTAAGCTGGTATGACGCACCATAGACCTTTTGTTTCACTTGTAACTCCCGCTTACACAACGGACACTTTATAGGTACAAGTATGACTCACCTTGTGTTATTATTTGACTCACTAAGGAAACTCCCTACCAGTTATTAATGGCTTCGAATTTGAACCATCTTTCGTTCAGTTTGTATGGGTTTGTGTGTATGACTGTGCCAGTAAGACAGCTTCATTTTTAACTTGAAGATGCGTGTATTTATTTATTATGGCCGGTTTTAATGCGGGTTTTGTTTACTCTTGTCCATATTTGTATGCAAGTCGTATGTCGTATACGTATTAATGGTTCTAATTCAAATATTATAGGTGCGGGAATTTGTAAAAGTTGCAGTTGTACGGTTTAATAGTCAACTGAATTCCGCAAACTTGGTAGAATGGGGAAAGACGGGACACCTTGAGCACATAATGTTCAAATATCCTAATCGTGTTTTAAATAATTAAAAACGGTCAATGGCAGTCATGAGGATACTGTTTTAAATGAAAAGGTGTCCCATCTTCCCTGGGCCCCAAAATCCGCGAATCTATTTAAGTTGTGTAATGTTTCAATTGAATACTCAAGGCGTTTTGAAAATCCACTAATGTTGTAATAGCTGTTGTTTTTTTAACAAACTTTTTAGTTTCCTTCCAGGTCAAAGTTCGTTTTATATTTGTCGCTCAAAAGCACAGGTTCCAGACTGTAGGTATTAAATATCATGTCTATATGTAACTTAAACCCACTGTCCAGCAGGTGTAGGTGTGTTATATGAAATGTCAGTTATTGTGTTTTTCTCTCAGGTTACATAATACGAAAGCGTTTTTAGAAAGGGAACGTTTCGCAATCTTTGGAAAACACTGAAAATATTTTCCCGATATTTTTACTCATCGTGTGGTGCAACGGAGTATAGCAGATGTTCCTCTCTAGAGATAGACTATACAGCTTAGTTGGTATGCTATTACCGTTTAAATAATTGTTGTTTTATAAAGGTCCTCTTTTCGTTATACAGTTGTTTCATGTTTTACCAAAGGCGAATGAGTTTACGCTCAGTTGATTCGAACTTACAAAGAAACTTAACTTAATAAGCGGTCCCAATTAAAAACTTTTTCACAAGAGTAAAACTATGTTTCGTATGTATAAGTCTTATTGGATATCAGATTTTTAAGCTATTGTTTTGATGTCATAATGTCTAATGCAACATTAAGTCTGTATACTGCAAACCATTTGTAATTGGCAGATTTGAATGTATGGGTTTTAGGAGTCTAGACTTCGTGTGGTTGGTTAGATTGTTTTCAGCAAGATTGTGTCTCGTTGTTGATATAAAGAAAACACTGAATCTTTAGTCGGCAATAGAGTAATTAGAAATTAACTCTGCGCCTTACAATTGCTTTGGTTCTATCGTAACCTTACACCAGCATTCGAAGTAATATTAGCAGTGTTCTCAACCGAGCACCTTTGCCAATAGTAATACGAGACTTTTCTTCGAGCAAGCCAGACAGATTGAACAATACTCGATCTCAGGTGAACCTATATGCTGAATAGACATGTACAGTGTCAGAATGTCATACACAGATTCAATTGTGTTTCAAGTGTCATGGATGGCAGTTTCTCAGTGAAGGTTAATTTGAACAGAGTCTGGCGCCGCCGAAATACATAAACAACACTTTTGGACCATGTATGTTCAGAAGAGGTGTAGTTCTGTGGGTTAAGACCGTTCGCACATAATATCCCATATTTCCGAATCATATTTTAAATCTACCAAGTAACAACGCTAGTTTAGAGTCGTTAGGACATACGCAGTAGCCGATCGATTATTATGGTTAGGTAAGTATTTTTCAATTGTAATTTATAGCCTATAGTGGGGTGGGGAGGATGGGACACCTTTAGCACCCAATATCCAAGTATCCTGGTCGTGTTTTACACAATTAAAAACGGTTTATGGGAGTCGTGGGGATACGGGTTTATAATTCTTTGTTTACAACTAAATGGGACGAGAATATGGAATGAAAAGGTGCTCCATCTTCCCCCACCCTACTGTATGTTTAAATGCATTTGCAGTCGAATGCTTTGCTGGTATTGCTGTTAACAATACATCTTCTGTAAACAAAAATACTTCACGAGAAAATCTAAATAATGTGGCGTAGTAAGACAGTGTACGGCTTATTGCTTGTGGTAACTGAAATAACATTGTGTTTGTGTGTTCACCAGAAAGAATGTGTTATTTATGCCAGAAAAATATCACCAATATAAACATAAGTGGCAGTGATAAATGGCTGTTGACAATATTCAAAGCGCCCTTGAAATTCCTCGCGCGTTTTTCATTGTTCATTGTTATTGCGTAACAAACGAAATGCCAAAGACAATAGCATGTTGTTTTAGAACACGGAACGGGCTCTAAATGCCTAATCGGTCGCACGGTCTCGCTATCGTTCGATTTAAACGGGATTAAATTAGCTCGAATTGCGCCAGTTAAAACTTTGTGGAAATCCCACTATTGTAAATATTGTCTTATAAATTATGTTACACGAGAGCACCATTCAACCTATTTAGGTCATAACTTGATACTGAGTATAAACAAGCGAAGCATATAAATGATTTGATTGCGTCAATTATTTTGCAACTCCGAGCGAAAAACGATTTCAGAAAGCGTCGTCGGACGGAATTTTTATCGATTTGCTCGATTACTTGCGGCGCTCGCGAGTTTTCTTTCTAACGTTGTTGGCATTCTTTCGTTGAATCGTTATGTGTTTGTTTTTACTTTGTTGTCGTTTTATGGCTATTTACAATCGAGTTTTCGATTTATTATTGGTTTGCTGATGAACAAAAGGCAAAGTGCAGCGACTGCATATTTGGTAGTGGGCTGTTTTACAGTTTATGTGAAAAAATACCGAAAACGGGTACAAGAACTGAATAGATATAGAATGTTAAATTTTACGTTGTTTGTCAACAAAATGTTGTTTATTTGGAAGTACAGATGTTATCTTTTACCAAGAGTGCCTGTAAAGCCGGAATAATATAAAGATATACCAGAACTGAAAGCCGTAATAAGTTATAGTGTTTATATGGCAGATTAACATTATCTACGAAAACATTTTTATTTAAATTGTTTTGTTTTAACAAGCATATAGGTACTAAGGCTTTGATCTTCACTAGTTAAAACTCCCTGACAGTCACATTCGTCTATATATCAAATTATTCTACCGGACTATAACAGTCACCTCTGGAAACCGGAATAATTTTACAAAAGAAGGTTTGGAGCGGTGTAAAAGATGCTGAGAAGAGGAGACTCTTCTGCAAGTGATTCTTCCTCCAGAGGAAGATCACCTCGTCCGGTTTCGTTCCCAAACGCCCAACAGCACCCAGGGTGGAAAAATTATGATCTGATAAAAAAGTTCAAAGATGTTTCGCTTACCAAGGATAAAAGACCAAAACGTCATAGTCTCACAGATTCTGAAACATCGGATGTTGCTATAGCAGTCGGAAGGTAATTTTATCTGTTTTCTGATGTATTTAGATCCCAGTATGAAAAAAATGTATTACACAAAACGAGTTATTTTAGATGAAAATCTGGCAAAAATAAATTGTTAAAAAAAGGTTCAATGCTATTACTATTGTGGGTGTACATGTATAAACTTGTTAACTACTGTTATAAATTTCACATTCATGTTTTACATAAATATTTAAACAGCATTTGTTTTTAGTACAAGACAGCCAGCTGTCCCATTATTGGTGAAACGGCAGTTAACAAAAGGTCAAAATGAGCAAAAAATGCGGCAAATTCGAAATGATCTCAACAACCTTGTGTCTAAAGACATGAATCCGGTTCAACAGCAATACGTGATTGATTTGATGACGGAAATGAATGTGGATCAGGTATTTTTATGCCATATATATAATTGTTACATGGTTAATTAATATAATTTCTGGTA
Source organism: Ciona robusta (assembly GCF_009617815.1). NCBI lineage: Eukaryota > Metazoa > Chordata > Ascidiacea > Phlebobranchia > Cionidae > Ciona > Ciona robusta. The sequence goes on along the minus strand of NC_143240.1, from coordinate 3,169,005 downwards.
TTTTTAGCGCACCTGCATGTTATACTAGTAAAGTAGGTTATATTTCTGCCATAGTTAATCTCTTGCAATTTCAATGTATTTTGCAGCAATAGTCTAAGACTAATTATGAATGTTGTAAAATCCGCAGTATTTTTACACTGAATTTTTGGTGTGTTGGTGAAATTTAAAATTTTAAAAGATTTTACTCTGATACTAACATCTGTTTACTAAAAACAAAGTCCATTGCTGTCGACATAATTCAACAGTATGATGTCATTATCCAGGGCACAGCATATGTACCCAGTAGGCCAGTAGTGAAGGATATAAAAACCTATTCCATGCATACTCATGTTTGGTGGGCGCCTATGCTAACATCTGTTTACTATTACCTTCGACATAATTCAACATTGTGATGTCATTATCCAGGGCACAGCTGAACAAGCGGTCCGTGACACACATGGCCGGAGCATTGAAGCTGCCAGAGAAACAATATCCAGGTTACTGTCCAAGAAAATACAACAGGAACACATGCTTCGTGTTCAAGCTGCTGCAGCACAGCGTGCACAGAATGCTTATCTGCCCGTTATACCACAAGGTAATGTTGGTAAATGTTTTTATTTTATGCGTGGTGTTGCCTATGCTTGTTTGTATAGACACCTACACTTTATAGCAGAGTAAAGTTCTTATTTAAATTTGGTGCTAAAACAAATGATGCCACCTCTATTTTAAAGTTTGTTGATACTGCTAATGTACAAGCTACTATTTTTTTTTTTATTGGCATAACAGTTTTCTTGACCATAAACTTTTTCCACAGACATGAGGCCTCGTGGTCATTATGGGTCCATAGAATCAGTCAACAGTTTGCCGCAGCGTGGTAGCCCTGATGGTGCAAGCAGCAGAGCGGACAGTCCACCACTATCAGGCCCCAACTCTGTGAGACTTCTCTCTGGCATACCACCATACGAGAGCACAAAAAGCAACCAGAAACAAGCAATTTACATAGACCAAAACTACAACCAATTCGCACGACAGTTTCAAGTCGAAAACCCAGGTTATGAGCAACGAAAATTACCCACAACTTCCCCACCTCTATACCCAAGCTGTATCACTACTTCAAACAGAAACAGCGGTTCGTTCTCTCCACAGAGCTCTGATGCAGGTTTGCAAGGTAAATATTTAGAAATAAACTATTTCAAAGCTTCACTTATACTTCCCTACCGTTTTTACCAAACTTATATAAACACAGAGAAGGCAGGAAAAGGTGGACACACAATTCTTTGAAACAAATTTTACCTCATTGGTTGTTTGTTTACTTAATAATATAATGCGTAAAATTATACTGTATGCCTACCAGTCTACCTACCATGCCACCCAACGTTTGGTGCCATAACATAATGCAGCCAGTATCGTTTTATCTTTATTACAACATATTGTCAAAATACATATAAGATAACTTACAAACCCCAAAAATTCCATACAAAACCACTAAAAGCTTCTATATTTACACACTAACAACACTGTATTAAATATCCTTTTTACTCTCATTTACACACACTGTTATGTTAACAAGCCCACCCATGGGACTTGTGGCAATAAATGTCCCAATAAACCCATTAAGGACATAATACATCGATTAATATATTAGGTCAATCACCAAGTTACCAAGCGGTCTCCAGGGATGCTGTACTAAGAGAGCAATTACTTACCGGTAATTACCAAACTGCTCACGACAGGTAATAAATATTTTACACTTTTGTTTAAATTGTTTATACTTACTGCATTGAATAAGGTTTACAAAGATTTTATGCTTTTGTTTTACCTACCTATAGAAAATGATCTTTAAAGATATCTGCAATAGTTGTACTTTGTCTATTCAATTATTTTATGTATGTTTTGTGCAGAATAGGAGCTGTTTTATTTAAATGAACAGCTATTCTGTTAAAAAAAATGTAATTTCATCATATTTATTTAGCTCTGTTTCGTGTATTTTGCAAATGCAACTGTTGTTTAATATGATATCTATGTTTATATTCCGTTTCACCCGGCTGTAACAACAGTAGAGCGTAGAGAAGGAGGTTAATATGATGTCTATGTTTCACCAGGTCACGTTTGGTCCATGCTGAATGTAAAAAAAATGTAAAAATGTAATTTTTTCATATTTTTTTAGCTCTGTTTCGTGTATTTTGCAAATGCAACTATTGTTTACTATGATATCTATGTTTTATCAGGCCATGTTTAGTCCCGGACGAATCATCCGGTGACACTGGGGTCAAACAGGGTCATGTACAACACATGATACAACTCATGTCACCGGGAACTTCACCTGGCTCTATACTGACTACTAGTGGTGGGAAGGATATGATGTCTATGCCCAACACAAACCCGCACCAACCAATCATAAAAAGTAAGCTTTTGTAAAAATTGACTGTATGGAAGTTTTATATAAACAAATCTATGGTTGAAAAATGGTTTTGGCACATTTTGATGGCTTTTGAAATGCCATGCCCCATGGTGTGTATCATTAAAAGTGAGTTTTAATAAAAAAAAACATTATCAGATGAAAGTATTTAGATCAAATGAGATGCTTTTATATGGAATATGATCAAACCATGGGAATTTTACTGAAAATATTTGTCCGCATGCTTTGTCCATGTTAAACTAAAAGTCTAAAACCATGGCAAATTAAAGCAAAAAAAAAAAAAAAAAACAGTCAATAAAACAGACTATTACTGGTAAAAACTAAGTGAAAGTTTCAGATAAAAACGTGGCTTCTAAACCCGGCTAATTGTCCCATTGTGCATTTCTCTTTTTCAACAACAGTCAGAACATCAATATTTTTCAGGTTCTTGTACAAGTAGTCCTTTCTACCCAAGTCAAAACACAAGACCCCCACCCAGCTATACAGTTGCACAACAATATAAGAAAATACAAAACAGCCAACCTTGTAAGTTTATATTTTATCTTGTTTTATTACCCCAGTAAAATCTACAAAATTAACGAACTTATTTTTACATTTTCTCTATTTGCTGATTTTTCATCACAATTCTATGTTTGCTGCCTAAAATTTTAAACTATTTTATGCAAAAACTTTTATGCAATTTTACTGAGATTAACAACAGCTTAAAATTGACTGAGATTACCAAAACAGTCCTCAACATTTGTTCAATATATATATATATATATATATATTGTTTTTAATGTTTTAAACAACATTATATTCCAGGCACAGCAAACAGCCCAAGTTACACGAGTACCGAGCCAATATATTCAGACACCACTTCCTATACAACACAACAGTGAGTTAATTACTTCCTGTATTACCTTGTTCAGATCCTGGCTCTCCTAATACTGCCACTTGTAATGCTAGACCAGTTAATCCTATAAGTTTATAAGTGTGTTGTCGTTTTGGACCGTTTTGGATTTTTAATGTAATTTTTTGTTTATATAAATACAAATCTTAAGTCCCTTGGCATGCACCCTGTGGGACTCCAAAAAATAAATAAAATAGAATGTACATGTACAATGTTGGGGTAACATGCAAATTGCAAACTCTGGCCTATATTTCAGGTCTAGTTACACTGTGTGTTTAATCTATTTAAATTTTAAATATATATATATATATTATTTTGTAATACTGGACCATTTAATTCTATAAGTTTATAGGTGTATTGTCGTTTCGGACAGTTTTTGGTGTGTTTTTTTGTCCATACTTATTGGTAATTCTGGCGTATGGGTCCTGGGGCAAGCCATTAATGGATTGTAGAAACCTAATTGTCTGAGTAACAGTGCAACTCTGGCCTAAATCTTAGGCACCCTGGTGCACCTTGCTGTATGACCTAGAATACAATAATAAATCTCAGGTCTCATAGCGTACCCAAAAATAGAACAGTTCCTGTACCTATTCTACAAGTATAATCTATTAAAATTATTAAACCTATAATTTCCTAACAGAAGGTGTACCAATTCACCAAACTCAGCAATCAACAGCGCTCTTATGGGTAACATTCAGCCCCATACTTACGAGTACCCTTCTAACCCCATGTATATCTGCCCTGAGGGTTACCCACGTACCCACCATGACGAAGCCCCCGCTATCCAGCGAACCCAGTATTTACCCCCACCCTCGGACTCGGGAAGCCCAGGGAGTTCTGTTGTTTCATCTTCTGATAAATCAGATTACATGGCTCACCAGCATTATGCGCAGACTAATGTAAGTAATGTTTAATTCAATATCCGCTTTTCGAATTAGAACACAAACGCCGAAAAAACCTCTTACACAGTTAAAATACATACACTTACATATACCAATATATTCATATACTTATTTTAGGTTAGATTTTGAAAAATATTGAATTTAAATAATAATTATTAAATGCTTGTACATATATCAATAAACAATATGTTATTAGTGAAGTTTGGGCCAATTGGCCAAGTTGTCATAATCTGTTATACACCGATAGTGATATATATATAGTATACCAGATATAATATACATATATATATATTGCATTAAATTATTGGACAGTTACTATGCTTTTGCTGTTAAATGTAATTCTTACATTTATTTGTTTAATTTCTTTCTATTTTAATTGTGTCTGCACTTTTATGTGGTCACTTAACATTCACATATTACATGTGGTATTCCATATGTCTGGTTTATACATTAGGTTCCCATATATGCCCTCGATGTCTAGACTTCATGATTGAGTTAATAAAGCGGACACTATAAATACATGTCTCTCTACAATATCAATCCTTCACCACTTATATACAGTTACTGAATAAAATGCAATGAAAACGCACTGTTTAACCTAATATTCCCCAATTTCAAGCATTTTTTCTAAATTTTTTTAACTTTTTTTAGAAATCCCGTCAAATACTGCATTCACCACAAAATGTGAATCCAAATGCAAAACAGAAACATCAGCAGCATATAACTGGACAGGAACAGAACATTGGTATGTACTTTGATTCATTACTGCTTTTATACAGTTTATTTAGATTAATCAATATAGAACTTATTTTTCCTCGCATGGGGAGGCGTTATAACACAGTTGTTTTGTTTCATATACCTTCTGCTCGCCCTAAGAGCATATGTATAACTTTCGCTGTGTATTTTTCATGTATAGTTGTATTATAAGCAGTAATTAAACCAATTAACATTTCCTCAACAGATGCATATGGTCAAATACATGGCCATGCAAGCCCTCCTTATTCCATGCAAAGTAAAAGCAATTACAAACAACAAACCCCATCACCTGCCTACTCTAATAAAAGGTGAGATTTCCACTTTAAAACTTATGTCAAATAAGTATGTAATACTCCAGAATGGTGTGTTTTTTTACATGCTAATATGTCTCTACATTAACAAACATAGGAAAACGTAGGTACAAAACAAATTGAAGCATTTTTATTATGATACACGTACAATGCTTATGCCACATTAATCAATGAGGTTCCCTATATTTGACAACTATGCGTGTAACTTTATTTTTACAATGCGAACCCAAAATTGACTAAATTTTAAAAGACCATGAGTCCATGACCTATATTAATATTTGCAATATTTCACCCAGGGACCCACCAGCTTACACTGCCCAAACCCCCACCCCATCCAACCCACAACACAACCCCAGACAGATGAAAGTGGACATAACAGCCGCACGTAAATCGAACACTGGTCCTCGGGGCGGAAAACCCAGTCCCACGCCCACGGTGGCAAACAATTACCTTAACGCGGTCGAAAACGGTTCCGAAAATCGCAGCGTCGCAGTTTTACGTCACCCGAAAGAACGAGTTGAGTCAGCGGTTCGTGCCGCACGCGTGACAGGCAACAGCAATAAAAGACATTCAGGATCGTATTCTGCAGCTCCGTGTCCGAAACAAATGACAATAGCTGGTTGTAAAGGGACGCCTGATACTTCTGAGCCACCCCCGCTATATAAGGACGATACTATGGAAGAAAAATCAATTAGAATGTCACCTGTACCTGTAAGGAGAAGTTTTAAAAGGTCTTCGGAAAAACATAAGACAAACAAGTAAGTAATATGTGTTGTATGTGTTTTTGTCCCGTAAAAATGTATGTAATACTAATGTCCCTGAAAATTTGTGCTTATGTATATATAAATAAAGAATCTGGTTTTCTAACTCTAAAAAAAATCAGCTTTTTTGGTAAAAAAAAACAATTTAAATTTTATTATGAAACAAGTTATTATACGATGCCATATGGCAGACGGGATGTTGGTATATTGAAATTTACATATTTTACCACAAAACCTATTTACTTATCCATATATGTTTGGCATATTACTATAGTATGTACATTTTTAAGTAAATAGTACTAAAATATTTACAATATATTACTAAATATTTGCATTTTTTAGTAAAACTGCATCCGATTCGAATTCCTCCCTTGACGAAGAAGACAACATGGAAGAGCCAGAGCAAGAATGGGAGACGACGAATCCGGAGGACACTGGGATGCAGGTGATGAGCACAAGGACGAGGAGGATGAAGAAATATTCCCCAGAAGCATTCAAGTTTTACATGGAACAACATGTAGAGAATGTGATTAAAGGATACAAAGCAAGGACCAGCAGAAGGTGGCAGCTTGAAAAGGAAATGAACAGTGTAAGTTTGGTAAAAAAAAGATTGTGGGGGTTAATGTAATCTTATTCTAACTATATGAGTGAGATTATATCCATGGGTGTAAAGGTCCTTGGGTTTTTTTAGCCTGCTGTTAGATGTTTATACGAACAAAGAGGCTAAAATTTTATTTATACTTATTCACCAGTCACTACATTAATTAATTAGGTTCCCATGTTTAACAACTATAAGTTTTAACTACATTTTAGCAATGCCACCCAAAATTTTACTCAAACTTATGAACATACCCCTATGCCTAGTAGCCCTAACCCCTATTCCAACCCAATGTTACACTTTAAACCAGTATAGGCTATATATATATATATATAGTAAAGTGGGGTAAGATGGGACATCTTTAGCACATACTATACCTAAATATCCTGATCGTGTTTTCAACAATTTACATCGGTCTATAGGAGTCGTAAGGATACATTTTTTTTATATTATTTGAATCTTTTTTGTTTACTACCAAATGGGTGGAAAAATGGAATAAAACGGTGTCTCATCTTTCCCCATCCTACTATATACACAGGTATTTGATTTAATAATTTTTTAAAAATCTTTTCCTCTTCAGCTTAATCTTCCCGAAGAAACGAAGACAGGCATGCGACAAATGTTGTTTAAAAAAGAATCGAACTACATCCGATTGAAGCGGGCCAAGATGGATTTATCAATGTATGATATGATTAAAAGCATTGGAGTGGGAGCTTTCGGAAAGGTAATTGGTTTAGGAAAAATAATTGTTATGTTTATTTTTTTGTTATGTATTTATTTTGGTTATTTTGGTAATTATTTAAATAAAGTTTTTCAATTTGGTTTTGTTATGGTTTTATTTTCTTATAGATTTTTTAAACTACAACTTTCGTTTGATAGACCATGTATTATTTTTTGATGTGTGTCAATTTACAATTTATGTTTTTTATTCTTTCAGGTCATGCTGGCAAGAAATAAAACAAGTGATAAATTGAATGCTATTAAGTTTCTCAAAAAGAAAGATGTTTTAAGAAGAAATCAGGTTGCTCATGTAAAAGCTGAAAGAGATATTCTATCTGAAGCTGACAATGATTGGGTAGTGAAGTTGTATTACACTTTCCAGGTATAATATTCATTAATGCAGTAACGCATTTTACATTCTATTCTATATGGGTGAGGTCCTTGTTGAGAAACTAGGATTTAAAAAGCGAAAAGGTCTTACCCAACACTCAGGCACCAAGGTAGTTTCATCTACCTAAATAGAAGGGTGTTTTACCTGTGAGGATGCGACTACCGTGATCTATGTATCTCATAGCACCGTAGTACGACGTAATTTACCAACATCACACAGTCCTGAAAGTTCAAGTATAATAATTTTTATAGTTCTGTTTTTTTTGCAGTTTAAAAAGTATATTTCTATAACCGTTTAGATTATTTTAAAATGTTTGTTTGTGTAAATAAACCTTCTACCTCCACCCCTAGGACAAGGAAAATTTATATTTTGTAATGGATTACATACCTGGTGGTGACCTCATGAGTCTGCTCATTAAAAAGGAGATTTTTGACCAAACCCTTGCAAGATTTTACACAGCAGAGCTTACGCTTGCATTGGAAAGCGTGCATAAGATGGGATTTATACACAGGTGTGTTGTGTATTCGGATATATTTTTGTAAAACATTGGGTGGGATTTACACCTAACACCTCGTACGTTACCACATAATGTGTAAAGCCTGGAGTGGGATTTACACTCAACATCCTGTACTTTAAACATGGGGCGTTACTGACACCAAACAACCTGTACTTTAAACATGGGGTGAAATTTACACCTAACACCTCGTACTTTACCACATAATGTGTAAAACATGGGGTGAATGAAATGTTACCCCAACTTTTGCAACAGGGGCACCATGTTCAAAGCCTAAAATAACTTTTACCCTGCTGTTTGATATCTATACAAACAAGCAGAGCCAATGTATATTGCATTCACCACATTAATCAATGACAATAAGGTTTCCTATGTTTGACCACTTTGAGTGTCTATATCTATCATATAATAATACATATAGCTCTGTATATCATTATCATATAATATACAATATATATAACCCTATACAATTATAACAGAGACATTAAGCCAGATAACATACTGATAGACAGAGATGGTCATATAAAGTTAACTGACTTTGGTCTTTGCACTGGTTTTCGATGGACCCATGATTCCAAGTATTATACAAAGGGTAAGCTAACTTAATCCAGTGTTTGTGTTTAATGTTTTTCGGGGGGGCTCTGTTTAGGTTTTAGTTCTTTTTTTTTTATTTAGTTTTTGTCGCTTTTCAGTCTTGGTGTTTAATGTTTTTGTTTTTTTTTGGGGGGCTCTGTTTAGGTTTTGGTTGTGTGTTTTTTATTTAGTTTGTTTTCGGTCAGTATGTTTGTATTTAGGCCAGATCCAACGTCTACTCTGTTGTGTTTGTGTTTGTTTTATATTTGTTGTTTTTGTCTTGTTCGGATCAGACAGTTTTTATCTGTTGTGTGGGTCACTGTGTCTGTTTTCATTGAATTGCAAGATAGTTCTGTTAGTTCATAGCAGTTTTGTTTTTTCCTAATTTACTGCTTTCCATGTGAATGTCTTGTAAAATAAATAGTAGCCATTACAAGACAGTTTTCATTTTTTATCCCAAATTTAACCCCATACTCCCAAACACAGACGGCCACTCCCGACAGGACAGTATGGATTTCAGCCACGAATGGTCGAACGTTCCGTTAAAACCACTTGATCTGCGGCGTTGGCGTGACGCCAATCGTCATGTGGCTCGCTCTCTTGTTGGCACTCCTAACTATATAGCTCCGGAAGTTTTGTTAAGAGAAGGTAATTTCTTATTTTTTCCACCTGTACTTCAATCTAATAATGGAAATAATAAAGTGGCAATCTAATATATCAATCTAATAATAAAAAAATAGCAATAAAAATTTCATGCACAACAACTGGTAAACTTTTGTTTTTGATATATGAAAAGTAATTTTGCAAAAATTGCCAACTTTAAAGTCTTGAAGTTTATATACCTATAAACATGCAACTAATTATATGGGCTCTTACTTGGTATCCAAGTTTGCTCATTCTTTTACCCATTTGGTGCATTCAGAAGGGTTTACTTGTTTGAAACCCCTAGTATTTATAAAAATAACCCCAACCCCTTTTTACCCAGGTTACACCCAAATGTGTGACTGGTGGAGCGTAGGGGTCATCCTGTATGAGATGGTGGTTGGTAGCCCCCCGTTTCACTCCGATACTCCTTCAGAAACACAACTCAAGGTAAGGTAGCCCATTGGTCCCTGTATATTCTATTCTATATGGGCGTATTTGACCCATTACCTCAGCTCTCAGACTGCTTATTGGTGTCTTAATCATTTTCATGGTCGTAACAATTTTCGATTTTTGGTAAAAGGGTGGCATTGTTAAAATTACACTCAAAGTTGTCAAACATAGGGAACCTTATTGATTAATGTGGTGAATGCAATATACTTTGGCTCTGCTTGTTTTTTTATAGACACCTAACAGCAGGGAAAATCTTGAGTGGCATTGTTAAAATAAAATTACACTCACAGTTGCCAAACATAGGGAACCTCATTGATTAATGTGGTAAATGCAATATACTTTGGCTCTGCTTGTTTGTATAATGACTTAACAGCAGGGTAAAGCTCTAGGCTTAAAAACATGACATGTCTCACTTGTTTCAAAAGTTGGGGTAACATTTTACCGTAGGCACCCCTAAATTTATGACCGGGGATGTTATTTTCATTGTTAGTAAATAATTAACATCCTGAAGAGTTAGGATTTGGGATGTAGGCTTATTCCTTTCGTTGCATTCTGATCTTGCATCTTCCTCCTTTCAGGTGATCAATTACAAGAAGAGCCTCCGCATCCCCCATCATGCACAACTTGCTCCACAAACAGAGGATATCATCCGGAGGTTTTGTTGCGATCAGGGTGAGAGGATCGGGTGCAAGGGAGGGGCTGAAGAAGTGAAGAGACACGAGTTCTTCGCAGGGATTACTTGGGAGAAATTGAGGCAAATGAAAGCACCCTATATTCCAGAGGTAAGAAAAGTTTTCTTTTTTTGTAAGGTCTTTTGTGTATTTGTGTACCTGTACCTCTTTTCTATTTTGAGTATATATAACTCCTATAAAGATGTTATACTTTTTTGCATCGTTTATATAAGGTTTTCATATAGTCAATAAAACTGCAAAAAACATGCTAAGTAATGATATTTTGTTCATTTCAGATCAAGTTTTCAGAAGACACATCCAACTTTGACCTACCCCCTGGAGGAGACAGTTTTTTCAATGTTGGCAAAGAAGCCACTTTAAACAATGGGACTCTGAAACTTGGGCCAGGAGAGCACGCCTTTTTTGAGTTTACGTTTCGTCGCTTTTTCGATGAAGACGGACACGCACAAGCCAGTGTACCAAGGGGTTGTTACGAAGATCCCACTTTTGTGTAATGCTTAATTTTTTAGAGCATTATTTTATTGGTTGAATCTATTTTTTTGTAATGGTCAAATTTTAACTAAATGATTGTAAAACAAAAATTCATTTAAAGATTATCAAGAAATACTGAGGTTATTTTATTCATCTCAAAATATTTTTCAGTAAATATTTTATTGTACCATCACAAAAATCATTTCATTTTTAAAATGTACAAAGTTTTTTAATTTTCTTCTGAAATTTTGAACATTTTAATGAATATATAAAATATGCTTTGTTGTTCAATTTAAGATAGATGGCTTGAAACATTTTTTAATTAAATGGTCGATTTTTTGTACCCTTTTCGCACACGTATACATTTACCTATCTTTCAAAAAGGCAGGCCCTTTTTTATTCACATTATTTAAATTGTGTTTTTCCCACAACCGTAAAATCGTGTCTTAATTCTGCACAGTAAAATTAAAACTTTTCAGTGATTTTTTCCACTTCTGTCATTTTTGGTTCTGTCTTAATTCTGGTACTCTTTAATTCTTTACCTTTCTAATGTGCTTTTATTATTTTCTACAAATCATATACAAACATAATGTTCTGTAGTATTTTCGTTACCTTTTTAAATTCTTAATGATAATAGTTGCAATTTTCTGTGCGTTTACCCATTTTTGTTAAAAATCGCACACTCATTTAGTTTTTTTTCAGATCGCAATTTTCTGTGCTTTAACCATTTTTTTTCGGAAAATCGCACACTAGTTTAGTTTTTTCTTGATCGCTTTTTTCCTGCAGAGTTGCAGGTGTGATTGTATTTACTTGTTTTTGGTACTTGGTTTGCTTTTAGTCATTGGTGCACCCCATTCGTACTACCATTGGTTTGTTTCTTATTTTTGCGTCGTAAAAAAAACAAATTTAAAAACTAGTTTCCTTTTTTTTATGGTATGATGGTATAACTTGACAGTGAGCATGGGGTGTATGAAACACCATTCATAGTTGTATAAAGACCCCCTTCTAGTAACTCCACAACAGTTCTATGTGTTGAGACAACGAGTATAGTATGCAAAATCATAGTTTTGGTTTTATTGCGCAAAAATTAATGAAAATTTATACAGATATAGTAGGTACTAGGTAGCACTATTTTACAAATATTAAGCCATTCCAAGCAGTAATAGCGCATACATACAGCGAAACAAAGCTGAAAAAATTCTACTGCCGTTCCAGTTTCTCAATCTTGACGAAAATTCCGGTAGAACTTTGCAAAATAACACGCGGCTGCATTTTGGGGACTGGCGTTTCATCGTCAATATAAAGACGCAGGTTACGTATCACGTGGGCCAAGCTGATCTTCATTTCGTTCATAGCAAAGTTTTGCCCGATACAGTTTCTGTAAACGGTAGATTAGTTAGAATAGTAGGTTACCAGGTCCAGTGCCTTCAAAAAGTCTTATCTGTAGCAGCGCAATGGCAAATGGCACATCTTTCCAAAATAGTTACAATTTCTCGTTGTTGCCTAAATTTTAGCTTTAGTTTAGTGTGACTTTGAGTCTGCGTGATGTCAAATACAGGTTACTGATCGTTGTTTTTGTAGGTTTAAGACTGAAAACTAATTCAAGCGCAGAGACGAGAGACATGCTATTAGAAAACGCGCGCGAATCGTTCTGTCGCTTTAAATTAACAATAACGCACCTCTCTATTCATTCATGCGTCAAACTTATATTTTTGTGAGCCAATGTTTTTGTTTCTTGTTCTTATAAACCGAAGTTTTTTTCAGAAAAGTCAGTTTTACTTGTATTGTGACAGAATGTAGTAAAGTATTTTAATTTTGTTTTTGTGCTTTAAAATTGTAAAGAATTGCTTTGTGGTGTAGATACAAAAATGTGAATTATTCCAAATTGTTTGTTGTCAATAATATGTTTAATGACAACAGACTTTTGAAGTTATGTAGCAGGGTACTAGTTTTGTAGTCGTGTATTTGTACTCTACTTTTCGTTGTGAATATGTTTTTTTGTAACAGATTGTTTTAGAAGTAGCAGAGTACCATAGTTTGTAGTTGTGTAATTTTGCTCTACAGTTGTCGTTCGCTTGTAACTGTAAGTGTATATTGTTTTGAGTTGAATAGTAATAAGATACTTGTAAACTAGTAATACCCTTATTTTCATTGTTTTAATTTGTTTATTGTTTTAATTTGACAATTCTTACTTTCTGTGACAAGTTAGGTATTTTCGAATAATCACTTTTCTAGTTACTTTCAAGCAATATTAAACTAGTTTTTTGTTGTTGTTGCTGTCAGGCATACCGTAATAAGTAAAATGGTCTTGTGTTAATAGGTAAATTTTATTATTTATACCAAGTTTCGCCTGCCGTATAGTGAGACATCACATCATTAGGGTAGGGTTAATATAAGTTCGTTATTTAACCCAACATAATCTATATTACTGCACGGCTCGTAAAATAGAGTTTTATTATAATAGTTATATATGCGACGACGTGGCATAATGTAATTTGCTAGATTCAATGTTAAATGAGTCTATGTATCAGAACAGAACTTTGTTATCTTGACATAGCAGGGCAACAAAAGTTGTTATATCAGTACTTAGCAGTGTTCTATTTCATAAACCATGTACCCACATATTTACCATGCAAATTACTTTGTGGGTGATAAATTTTTGGCGGGCAAGAAAATGTTTTTGTTTAATAAATTTTTACCTGGATCCAGCGCTGAATGGAACGTATGCAAATGCAGGGCGTTTGGCTATGTTTTCCTTTGTAAACCTTTCGGGGTCAAATTTCTGAAAATGATAAAAAATATATTTACTGCTGGCCATTTTTTTTATTATAAACGGGTGAGGTCTTTAGTAAGACGCACCTGAGGCCTGGGATGCAGGCTTATTGGTCCCAGTCTATTCTATTCTGAGGGTGAGGTCTTCAATGAGACACACCTGAGACCTGGGATGTAGGCTTATTGGTCTCAGTCTATTCTATTCTATGAGGGTGAGGTCTTCAGTGAGACACACCTGAGGCCTGGGATGTAGGCTTATTGGTCCCAGTCTATTCTACTCTATGAGGGTGAGGTCTTTAGTAAAAGACACCTAAGACCTGGGCTGTAGGCTTGTTGGTTCCTGTCTTTACCTTATTTAAATAGGAGCCCGATGATGCCATTTTGGCGAAATATATCGCTTTTATTGTACAATTGATTAGACTTTTTGTCTGTTACATTTTCGTAGTACCAAATTTCTTCTAACTACTAGGTTTAATAACTTTAACAAATTACATACCGATGGCTCGTCCCAAAAGTCTGGGTGTCTATGCAAAGTAAAGGTATGCATTGATACATTGGTGCCGGCAGGAATCACAGTATCGCGTTTTGTGTTTTTATCTTTGATGGTTATTGGGTGTTCTAAATATCTTCCAACTGCGTACACAGGGGGTCGTAACCTCATGCTCTCTTTTAGGAACATGGTTAAGTAGACAAGCTGAGGTAGGTCGCTCCTAATAAAAAATTAGTTTGAATTATTAATACATTAAGTTATAATAAATATATGCTACTGCCTACTGTCATTCTTTTATATTTCTTTTATATATAAAAAGAGGATAAATAAGTTTCATGCATTTATGACAGAAGTTAATTTTTAACCAAAACACATTCTTATTGTTATATAAGAATGGTAGTTAGATACGCTATTTTGAATGAGGTGTAAAGCTTGTTTAATACAACAGTTTAGCATACAGTTTAAGTTAATTTTAAACCAGAAAACATATGATTAGTTTTATATAAGGTATTCAGACACGCCATTTTTGATGAAATGTAAATCTGCTAATCTCAACAATTTACCAAGTTAATTAAATCAACACACCATTCTATTTCATCCTTGTTTCCAAGCACTTCTTTCAGTTCTTCTCTGCATTTTGTTTGAAATTGGGGATATTTTGCTAGATGAAACATGGCCCATGCTATTCCTGGTAAAATTAAATCGGTATTAGAGTAAAATACTTTGTTTTGTAACAAGCCTATGCTAAAAACCTTTGGCAATAAAAACGTATGATTTTATTCGCAAATTGAAGTTTTATAAACACCAAATTTAAGACTTATTGTAATATAAATTCATATTTAAAATAAACTCATATAAAAATGAGATTTAAAAAAAAAATATAAAATAAAAATTTTGAATTTCTGGCTAAAATTACCCTTTTTTTATTCACACCAATATTTTGTATGCCATACAACAAAGTTTCAGTTAAGTTCAGTTTCCTTTGTAGTTGTAAAAAGTTAGTAAGTTGCAAGTGAGTTATTTCTATGTTTACCACTGGATGTAAATTTTCATAAATTTATGACGTAAATGTATGTTTGTTTAATTTACACCAACATTTCACCTGCCAAGACTTTTAGGTTAAATTCATTTTGAAGTGAGTTATCTCTATATTTACTGTAAACTTAGTGAGTTATTTACCGCTAGATGTTGTATCATGTCCCGCAAACAAGAAAGTGTCGACTTCATCACGAATTTCAATGTCGCTTAATCCTTCACCATTTTCATCCTAAACAAATATTGTATTATTCTGTTAATTCTGCTACAAGGCGTAATGTAAATTGATCTTTAGTGGCTCATCTAGTAAATAGATATATCCTACAAATATATTGTATTATAAGCCTGTAAGAGATTTTCGGGCGTTTGTTTTGTGATCTAAAATAACTGTCTAATATTTTACTGTTCTGTTATTTTGGATACCAAACATAATATAAATTAATCTTTAATCGCTTATCTGGTATAAAATATATATTCTAATCTGGTATAACCCTAAAAAATATTGTAATATAACTTTATAAGTCTGTAGAAGATCTTCTGGGGTTAGTTTACGAGATCCCTAAATAAATGTTGCTATTTTTGGTGCCATGACACATTGTAGTTAGCAAGCCGGCTTTTAATCTCAAAGTTATGAGTTCAAGGCTCGACGCTGCTACCATTTCAGGTGTGTGTGTCTTTGGCCAGGACATTTAATGACAATAACTCCCACAGAATGTTCTCTTATTGACTGTCTAAATTGTCAGATATACATTACAAAAAATACAAACAAATTCGAAGCTAAACTACTTTAAAAAATAATGATTCTCAAGTCACCTTGCACTGCAGCAAAATGTCCAAAAAATCCAGTGTTTTTCCTTCTGTTTTTCTGAACCCTTCTACATCAGAAGGTTCAGGGTCAATGTTTGCAGTTTTAGCCAGAACTGCTTTTCTTTCATTGATTATCTAAAACAAAAGAATTTTCAAATCAATATATATTATTATACAATATACATATGTATATAACTAATTGGTAAAAAAAATGCCACTAAAATTTTAACTGTTATGAAAAATCTAGCCATGATGTGGTGCTCATAAAACTAGGTGATTGTCGTGTCGTAACGAAATAAAGATAAATGCATTTACTTTTTCCGTATGTTCATGCAGAATTTTCGTGACTTCTTTATTTCTCTTCCCAGCAGCTGATAAATTGTACATCCAGTCAAAGAAATGCAATGGTTGTCTTACTCTTGCTATTATAAGATCTGATATCTCTTTCACAGCCAGTAGGTAAGGGTGATCACTGTGGTTATATAGGTTGTTTTAACTTGTCTTTAAATGTGAAATTAGGATTCCCTTGCGTGATGTAGTAAAGCTTTAGATAGAAAGGAAATTCTATGTTTTAGCTCCACACTTGTAGACATAAAACGACCTTTGCCCTGCTGTTAGGTTGGGTGTCTGTGTCTATGTAAACAAGCAGAGCCAAAGTATACAGTATTTGACAGATTAATTAAGGAGGTTCCGTTTGTTTTACGACTATGAGTACATTTTGGCAATGTCACCCCCAGAAAACAACAGTCTTTAAAACTTAAAACACTTGAATAAAAGATAAAAGGCCACATTACCAACAACCCACAAAGCTCTTACCTAATTTATTAAATTAAAAAAAATGATGTAAATGAAAAAACTTGAACATTATAATTATGTTTTATAACCCTAGTTTATTAGTTTTACAACTACAAAAGTTTTTAGGTTTTATTCTGCTGTTATGTGTTCATACAAACAAGCAAAAGTATATTTTCTCGGTAATTAATGAGGTTTCTAATGTTTTACAACTATGAGTGTCACATTGGCTCTATCTGCCTATGATGTACTTACGTGACGTGTTGACAGTTGGTTTTAGAGGTCATAGCACATTGTAAGATCGTGTCCAAAGTCATAAGGCCCACGTGTGTGTAAATATTAACAGGCTGGTCGCAAAGTTTGTTCAGTTTATTCACCA
The DNA here is from genome assembly GCF_009617815.1 of Ciona robusta. NCBI lineage: Eukaryota > Metazoa > Chordata > Ascidiacea > Phlebobranchia > Cionidae > Ciona > Ciona robusta. The sequence continues at coordinate 3,151,656 of NC_143240.1, read as the reverse complement.
TGACAAGGCTGTTCTTATTAAATACCTCTGTGTACCTAAAACATAGCATTGTCGATATGGGGTGACTAGGTTTCTAGGCCACTCCGTATAAAGAGTTTATGTACATTCACTGTGACTTAACTATTCTTATTTAAAACCTCTGTGTGCATTAAAATGGTTACATAGCAGTGTAAATATGAATGACGAGGTATCTTGCCTTTATGTACAAAAAGTTGTGTACATAAGGGTTCAGTGATGGCAGTCAAATGTAATGTAATATGTATTACATCAAATATTTCAGTCATAAAACTTTCACATGCTTGTTAACCTACTTATATATTGCTGCTATTTTATAGTGCACAACATTTTTATAATAAGTACACAGATTCGACTAAATTTTGGTGCAGCTAATAGCTGTACCAGTTGTTCTCATACTTTTTTAAAGGATGGTATACACTACATAACAAGCCTAGCAAAAATGTTTAAATGGTTCATAAGGAAACCACTAAACTATATATAAAGAGAGTATTTTCCTTGTTTGCTTACGGTTTTAAAACTTTGTAGTGGAAAGCAGGTGTTAATAGTCTCCTATTACGAAACCATTTTTTCCCTTTACTGGTTAGTAAGCCATCACCTATCCATGTTCTTATGAAACGATAGCCAAGATCATTCTTCGGGGCTGTTTAAGAAACGTATTTATTAATTAACTTGTAATGTTGTAATATGTTAGCATTTGGAAATGTGTTTATTTTGCTGAAGTCTGGCTGTTTAATATATATATATATATATATATATATATATATATATATATATATATATTGTATGTGTTTACATTATACTATGTTTATAGACACAAACTAAAACACATGTAAAAGTAATTGTCATGCAAAAAGTATGTTAAGGAGCTAAACTTCATAAAAAGCAAAGATAGTTAATCATGCAAGACTCATAGTTTAATGTACATTCTTATAAAATAAATCTAACTTATTTGTTGTAATATTTACTAAACAATGCAGTGCAGAATATTCCAGGGTAGGCAGAAGTTCAGAACATTTATTCCAGGTTTCTGTTTTAAACACCTCGTAACTGATTTACATTCATTTTTTTACGCCACCATTGTGGGCATGTGTTTTGATGGGCGAGACACTTAATTTGGGCAACTACAGTCTGTCATCTCAAGTTTGGCGCCTCTGCTATGATATATTTTATGATATATATATTTTTTTATGATATATTTTTGGCGCCTCTGCTATGACTTCCATTTGTAGACAATGACATATACATCTATATATATATATACCTCCACTGTTTAATAAAGCAGTTGTTGAATCAGGATGATAGGTTTGAACAGTAGTAAGCGCTGGTCCCAACCAAAGGGATACCATGAGAGGAAAAGCCTTAGCGAGCTCAACAAATTTCAGTAACCCTTCTTCATTGTTTGTTATCTATATAAAAATGAGATTCAGGGACCCAGATTATGACAGTGTATAACTGTATACTACATCAATACAGCATTAGAAATAAAACAAAGGTAAGTATGTGTATATTACTGTGGTGTAAGATTGGTACCATGAGCAAATAACGTCCCATATTTTTAACTAACACCACTCTTTAAAAGTCGTGAGGATAAGGTTATAAAATTCTGTAAATATACTTGACTGACTTATACCAACAAAGGGGGAGGGGGGCAAAATGGGACATAGTGGTTGGGGTAGAATGAGAAAGATTGTTGTTAATATAGAAGGATGGGGGAAGACTGGACATCTTTAACACATAATATTAAAATATCCTGATTGTGTTTTAAACAGTTAACAACGGTGAGAATACAGTTTTATAATTCTTTGAATGTTTTTTGCTTACTACCAAACGGGTCGAGAAAATAGAATGAAAGATGTCCCATCTTCCCCCACCCTACTATATTACGATCAGAAATACGGGATATATAACCACAACACTTTAAAGTATTTAATACTCAACTAACGTGTTTCAAATGTCCAAAGAACCAGTGTCGGTTCTTCTCGTCAACTCCAACTCTTTCCGAAATTTTTCTCGACTTAGTGTAAGTCTCCCTGAATAGCAAACCATAGTGGGTAATCAGGTATATTGTCAGTATTAGAAGAGTTGTCTCGACCAGAAAACTTGAAGGCAGCCAGTCATTTATCTGTAGTTGGTCCCAGATAGAAGAAAGACCAGACTGCATTGTATCAGCCTAAAAATGATTCAGACCTGCAAAGGATAAGTAAAAAGGTTTAAAAAAGCAAGAAAAGGTGTAAAGTGTACGCTTTGTATTTGAATAAATGAATGTGTTTATATCCTTGTGTAACCCAAGCCTTTATAACACGGGTGTTCAATTATTTTGTCTGTCTAAATCGATTGTGACTAACTGGCTAGTAACTGTTCTAAAGTATGGGACCCAATTTTAGCAAAAATGCGACTCAATTGCTTTACAATAAACTCGAATAAATCACTTTTATAGACACGTTTTCTAGGCTGAACAACAGACCAATACTTCCTGAATTAATACTTCGTATCGCCAGGAATTACCACTATGGTTAAGCCCTGCTTTTTACTGACGCTTTTCCCCATACTGTTTATCCATAGCGTGTTTAAGGATTCATTTTTTGTTTGCTTTATCTTCGCTAATGATTGATCATCGCTACCGTTTTCGAAGAGATAAGAAAAACTGTGTTTAGATTTATTTATCGGAACGGTCGTTATAAAGTTGCTATATAAAAAAAATCATTAACTACGTAACTAACGTCTACAGTAAGCAGAATCCGCCACTAAAAGCTGTCGACGTACCGACAAAGAACAACATTTCATTAAAACACCTCTTACAAAAAGATAGACAGTATAAGCAGACCTGGACACTAAAGTTATCGTCGGTCTAATAAAACGTTTAATTAACACCTTATAAAACCCCCTTTTCACTCCTTTTTAGAAAGTAGTTTTCCCATAGCGTGCGATTCACACCTTTAAAGTTAATCACTGCGTTCTGCTTTATAGCTTCTCCCTGTAGCTGTATATTTGCTCTTACGCGAAGCGCTAGTTTCATTTCTCAATTCCTATTCGCGGTTTGTGTTTGTTTAGCGTCTAATTTGGTAATATGTCGGTAGTCATTATTGGGACAAAATCGTAAAACCTGTTGCTATAACTGTGTATTTCTGCGGGACTTAAAAAAGTTTTTATAAGAGTCTGTTTTAGTTTTCCTATATTCTGTAGCCCTATTTTTCACTTATTTCATAAAGTAGGGTGGGGGAAGACGGGACATCTTTATCACTTAATATCTAAATATTCTGATCGTTTTTTAAATACTTAACAATATTCTATGGAAGTCGTGAGGATACGGTTTTTTAATTCTTTGAGTGTTCTTTGTTTACTACCAAATGGGACAAGAAAATAGAATAAAAAGGTGTCCCATTCCCCCCCTCATCGTACCATACACGTATGTTTCTTGTAGTGGATCAGTTTTAATTGTCTCTCCTCACATTAACCTTAGCTCGAACTAAATATCTAAACAACGACGGTCGCAAAATTTATATAGTGTAGGTTATAGAGATGGTCCATACGGATGCACACAAGTCAGCTCTATACCGACACAGGGCGTGACGAAATATGCGTGGTACAAGCCAAATGCGACGACCATGCAGAACAGTTAGGAAACTACCAAAGTAACCATGCAGAACAGTTAGGAAACTACCTAGTATACTGAAGGGAGGATAGAGGGATTTTTTCGTTTATTATTAAATGGGACGATAAAAGAGAATAATCAAAAGGTATCCCATTTCCCATCCCCTACTATATGCTAACTATAGATTCATCTTACACTACAATACTATTTCTGTCTACCTAAAGTGACGGTTTTAGACTGCTAGCGCGGTATTTCCTCCTACGGTTTTCAGTGTATTATCTTAACTGTTTGATCGCGTTTGCCTCCCACCACGCGTATTTCGTTACGTTCGTGTCGGTAGCGCGCACATGTGTGTATCAGCATAGGCTTTAATGGCGGTTTACTTCTCTTTATTTTCTCTGCATACTAAGTGACACATTATAGAGAGTAAATAGAGCATTAACTGTATTTCAATCTTTTTAATGCTCGGAGGCAGACTGGTCAATTTTTAACTCAAATCTCTTCGATTTGTAAATAATATATCTTCGCTATCGCTTTCAAACAGATGAATAAAAAAATATGTTATAGTAGGGTGGGGCAAGATGGGAAACCTTTTTATTCTTTTTTTCTCGTCCTATTTGGTAGTAATCAAAATACATTCAAAGAATTATAAAACCGTATCCCCAAAACTCCGATAAATCATTGTTAATTGTTTAAAATACTATCAGGATATTTGGTTATTCTGTGCTAAAGGCGTCTCATTTTCCCCCACTCTAGTAAATGTTAAATTTAAAATAAATAGCCTATAAAAAATTAAAATAAATTTCATATATTCAAATAAGTAATGTTACATGCAAACACTTTACCTTTAATTTCGAAGATCTTATTGCTACACAAAATAAAGCGTTCAATCGTATAAACAGTTAAACAGAATGTCATGTACAATAAATGTCTACAATACGAAACGCAAGTTTAAATAGAGCATAACGTTTTGCAGTTGATAGCATACCAGTTAAAATGTAACACAATGTAGGTGCGTTTACATAAAATCAAGAGGCTCGGCGCTGCCATTGTCGATTACAATACACGTTTGAGTTGGTAACATATCAGTTTACATGGAGCACCATGGAACGTTTACAATGGGTTTTAACTGTTCCTTTTTGTCAATAACACAATACGCCAGTTATAAATAGCGTACACTGTTTTGCAATTCAATTGCTACAACATGATAGTTAAACAAAAATGCCATGTATAAGTCCACCAGTTTAAATCGCCTACAAATGTTTTGCAGTTTAATTGCTATTACGTGAATATACAACGCAAATTAAAGCTTCGTAAATCAAAAGATTGTGTCAATAAAGCTTTATAAATGTTCACTGAGTTGTAAGTTTTCTAACTTTTATAAAAACGCCGTCTTTAGGCTGCACAGTAACCCCTGGCGACATCTCCGGTTTCGGCAAAGTCTCATCTACGTAGACTTCGTATTTTCTTAGCACTTTGCTCAGTACAACTCTGATCTGCTGCATGCCGAAGTTCTGTCCGATGCAGTTTCTGTCGAAATAAGTTAAATTTTGTGAAATTATTTGGTTTAAGAATTTTTTTGTAGGAAAAAAAACGTTAAAAAAAGTTCGCAGAAGAAAACATACGTTTTAATGACTGTCGTTGCCCACCATACGAAGGCAAAACAAAAATAAAACGTCTTTTCACTGTCGTTGCTTTCAATTTACGGTTTTTCTAGATTTTGTTAAAACACAGTTTTAATAAAATCATACCTTGGCCCTGCCCCAAACGGTATAAACGCATGAGGCGATCTCTTGGAAGTGTTCTCTGGGGTAAAACGGTCAGGGTTGAATTTCTGTGTAAAGTAACGACGTGTTAGCGGAATTAAGGCAACTGGTAATTTCTTGAGTGAAGTTTGGACGACAAAATGCCAGTCAGGATCAAGTGTGGTACTAAACACGTAAACGACATTTCTTTATTGCTTTTTTTTACAAGACTAGTAAAGTGATGATCACATTTTACGCGGAATCGTGAAATCGTACAGAATACAATTCGTTGGATTTGATTTTAATAACCAATTATCCTGATCGTGTTTTAAACAATAAACACCGGTCTGTGGGAGTCGTGAGGATACGGTTTTATAAATCTTTAAATTTTTGTTTGTTACTAAAGGGGACAAGAAAAGTATGAATAGGTGTCCCTACTTCCCCCGCCCTATACTTTATCTGACACCAGTACAATGATGATTAAGCTTTTAGAATAAAGTCTTACCTCTGGTTCTTCCCAAATATGCGGGTTTCGGCTCATGGCAAATATATTCACAGCGACGCATACTCCCTTCGGTATAATGATTGGTTTGTAATCGTTGAATCGGTGTGACAATGTAACGTCTTCGCTTAGCTGTCGACTTATCACATGTAAAGTGGGGAAAAGTCGCATCGCTTCTTTGATGCATTGGGTTAAGTATGGCAACTTCGATAAGTCGGCCCTGGAATTGGAAAAAATAAACATAACCTAAATTTATCTCTACAAATACAGTAACGAAGATTCGATTAATCAAAACAGCGAAGAAAAATAGTTAAAACACGCCATGGGTAAAAGAATATACCGAGCGAAGTAAAAAAAAAATTGATTAAAAATACGCTATGGGTAAAAACTATACGAGTGAAGTGTCATATAAAAGCAAGGCTGTTGAACGGTACAATGAAAGTCGTTATAACAAACGTTTGTGGAAAAACACAAGTACAAATCTTAGAAATTTAGATTTCTACCGTTAGTATATTTATTTGAACTTACCATTCGAGAGTCTCTTTATCCCCAACTGCAGATTTTATCTCTTCTCTGCATCTTGTTTGGCAATCTAAGTTTGATGCGAGAGTATATAAACCCCACGAAATAGCTGTGAATGTAATTTGGGAAGTCATGACTTGTAGTTTACAAAATGCTTTATGCTAGTTTATTGCATGTATAGCGGGGGGGGGGATATGACGCCTTTAGCACATCGTATCTTTCAATTGTCTCGTTCCATTTAATAGGTAGTAAACATAGAAAACTCAAAGAACTACAAAAGCGTATCCCAACGACTCACATATGCCGTTGTTAATTGTTTAAAACACGATCAGGATATTGGGATATTATGTGCTAAAGGTGTTCCATCTTCTCCCACTATACTATAACTAAACACAAGTGTTACAATAAAAAAAACGTAAATAATAAACAGTTGGAGAAGCTTTATGATAAAACTTAATATATAGATGTGAGCACAGTTTAAATCGCACAGTGAAATATGCTTTAGTCAGCCATCGCCGTTGGCCTATACAGAATACAACCGTGTATATAGATAAATGTAAATTACGATGGGTAAAAGTTACCGTTTGAAACGGTCTCGTGTCCAGCGCTGAAGAAAGTTATAACCTCGTCGTTTATTTCATCGTTTGTTAACCCAACGCCATCTTGGTCCTATAACATGTAATGTTTAATATGTGAAATATTGAAATGTAATATGTATGTTGAATTTATTCCATGTTACCCTAGTATTATATATTAGTTTCAATACAACTGGTTTTGGTATTTTAAACCGAAACTTGAAAAATTACATTTTTTCCTAATTGTATAGACTGTTATGTTTGTATTAAAATTGACCAGCAAACGTGATTTTGCAGTTTTTCAAGTTTGTTATAAATTGTTATAAATTCTGTTGTAACTTTTCTATCTTGTTATTGATATAGTAGGGTGGGGGAAGATGGGACACCTTTAACACATAATTTTCAAATAGCCTGATCGTGTTTTAAAGAATTAACAACGGGAAAGCCGTAAGGATACAGTTTCGCTCTGTGTTGTATGTTAGGATTTTATTAAATTTCTGGTATTAAGTCTACTAGCTATACCTTTGTTTGTATAAGTATGTCCAGAAAATCGACCATTTTTCCTTTACGTCTGGTAAAATTGAATGACGTGCCAGTGACGTCATCTTTTATATTCGTCGTGGTTAGTTCACTATTGGGGGAATTGCTTGAAAGTATTGCCCGCCGTTCTTTTATTAACTGTGAAAATATATATTAAACGTTTTTGTAAAAAGTAAGCACCGGATAAACGCAGATGTTTCATTTCTATAGGTAAGGTCCCTTCTTCGGGACCTGGGATTTAGGCAAGATTTGGCCCCTTACCCCATCAACAGGAAATACAGACGACAGAAAAGTTTCTGTTTTCAACTTGTAAATAGGAATTATCTAATCCAAAAAAGTAAAATTGTAACTTCCGACCCAAACGCTGCAAAATTCAACAGTCTTATTTTGAGTCTTGTTGTTTGGGATTTATTTCTATAGAGTGCAATCATATAAAGGTATAGCAGAAATTAAACAAGATAATATAAGCGTACCTTGCTCGCATAATCTTCAATCCCTTTCTTAGCAATGCTAAACCGTTTGCCAAGTTTAGAAACTCTGAACATAGTGTCGCTGTGTAAAAGTGGTCGAGATAGTCGTTGAAACATCATGTTAGACATAGATTTTACATATCCGGTATAGGTAGAAATTTCTCTGAAAATAGAATTATATTAATGTGAATTTTTAAATGTAAATGTATGAAACTTATTTATATCCCGTGGCGGGAAAACTTTAGTCGTTCTATTTAAACACAATAGCCTATTCTGCATATTCTCCTACGTCCTACACTAACAAGATATCTCTAGAAGGCCAACTATCTAGACTTGAGATATATAAAAAAATACCCTTCTTTGGCGCTGCATTTTTGTGACATCACACATTCCATGACGTTATTGAACGCCATGTTGGAACACGGGATCATTAGGTTACCCCCTACGTCACTTTTCGACGTTTCTTCCATCCAGTCGAGAAGTTCAGTTGTATTTTGGTTGAAAATTTGAACATGGCTAAAACATGGTTATAAATGAATTTAAATTGTGTTATTCTCGCGTGGCCAGCCAACGACAGTGGTTATACCACGGCCGGATGTTCTGTTTCATACACCTTGTGCCTGCTGGCGAGTTACCACGGATGTAACCTATATATCCTCGCATAGTAGGGCAACAACAGTTATACACCTCGGTGTAAACATGTTTAATAAATTTGATGAATAACGTTAAGAACCTGTAACGTATAGACTATCAAATAACAACTTACGATTTCAAAATATCGAAATGGAAGATAGGGGTTAGCAACCTTCTGTGGCGTTTCCATAAATCGCCTTTTGACGTCACCAAACCATCTTGCAGCAAAGGTTTTAAAAACTTGTCGTACGCGTAACCTTTTGGGTCTGTAAAAAACGCTGTTGTGTTTGTGTATGTAGTGGGGTGGGGGAAGGCGGGACACTTTTGGCACATATTATCCAAATATCTTGATCGTGTTTCAAACAACTATTAACAACGGCCTATAGAAGTTGTGAGAATACGATTTTATACTTCTTTGCATTTTCTTTGATTACTACTAAATGGGACAAGAAAATAGAATGAAAAGGTGTCCCCATTTTTCTACCCTACTATTTGGCATTAATGTGTTTGATCACTTACGTGACTTAGATAGCACTGTTTTAGTAACATCAGGGTGATGGAGTTGTACATTCATTTGTACAGGGCCCAACCATTGGGTGCACATTGCTGGGAATTCTTCACATCGCTTCCCGCTGTTCAAAAGCCCAGTCTTGTCGTAACCGTTCTGAAACAGTGTGAAAGGTGGTCAGTTGCTATAGTTTTGCGGCTACGTACGCATAAAAATTGATTAAAAAATATTATAAATGGTTCTAGCTAGGGAAAACAGTTGTAAATTTTGATCTTAACATAACCTAACACATCCTTGTAAATTTTGATCTTAACATAACCTAACACATCCTTGTAAATTTTGATCTTAACATAACCTAACACATCCTTTTACCTATCTCTTCGAAAATAGCAAAACTTAAAACGAACGACAGTCGTTAAAACACGCTATATAGATAAAAGAGAAGAATTACAGTTAAAAAGCGTGACTGTAAAATTTGGGCCACTGACTTACAAATTAAGATTAAGTATATACCTCAAGCAAGTCGCCATAAAACCAATGTCCTTTTGGACCTCCAACTTCTTTTCCGCATTTCTTCAACTTAAACTGGTGTTTTACGGCAGGACTTACATACTTAGCAGTTACAAATACCAGCGCGGCAAACAGTAAGACATCGGCAAGTAGAGTTTGGAATATAAATCCACCTCCATTTTGAAGTAGAATACTTTCCAATTGCGATTGCGCCACCATGTTTAATTTCCACTTTAAAACAGCAAAGATAAGATCCCTAGACAACCTCTGTAACCTAAAAACAGATCATGATTGTAATTTTCAGGTTAAAAGCAGGCGCGGTAACCAATATGCTCAGCGCCGGGAACCGAAATATCATAGATTTGAACCATAGTATTATAGTTTGGGGGTAATGGGCCAACAGTGGGTCCATAACACTTTTTACTCGCGGTGCAGCAGAATTGTAATGCGAGAAATGAAAATTGAGTTTGGGTTAGTTTATAACCTTTATTGATCTTTTTTGTTCGTCACCAAAAAAACAAAATAAAATATTTCGTTCAGAAATGAAACACCGAACGCAAGTAGAAGCATGCCAGCATTAGGCTCTAATGTTAGAGCGCTTATCCGCTATAAACCTTTAACAACTTAGTTCTTATTCCAACTCCGTTGCGTTGAATTTGACCGAGTTTTTCGAGGTCCTATTTATATATTGTTCCAAAAAATTCGGCCTTGAAAGTCTCAAATGCCAGCCAAGGTGGTAAAAGCGTCTACCAAACTTCGAATGTGGTCTGGTCACATATTAACAATGGCCTCGATGTATGTGTATGGGTACACAATGCCTGGTTTTTACGGTAAATGTCCTTGCTGCGATTGCTTTTGCCAGTAAACTAGACCAAGAATATAAAAACTGCAAAGTTGCAAACTTGTTCGTATGCATAAATGTAATTGTTTATTCTCGCGTGTTTGGCAACGACAGTCGATATATACCATGCTAGATCTTTTGTTTTACACTCCTTGTGCCCGCTTTCGTGTTACCACGTATATAACTATGTTGATTTTTTTGTTATATATGACTGACAGATTAGTTTTGCAGTATAATTGCCGTCAAGCGCTTTTCCCAGGACCATATACTTCCATATTAGTAGCAGCGACAAGCCTTGAACCCATCACTTCTAGGTTAGAGGCAGTCGCGCTAACCACCGTGTCAGCACTTTACGAACAATTAAGCAACAAATGAAACCATGATATTGATTTGACGTTTTTATTGTGTTAAGATATACAATGTAAAGATTAAGTGTCAGATTAAACATTTTCCGTTTCGTAAAATTGTTCCGCTGCTAAACGTCACTCTTTCGACAGTTTTCTGACTTTTATGTAGACGCCATTTTTGGGCTGCATGGCAACTCCTGGGACCATGACTGGTTTCGGCAAAGTCTCATCTACGTAGACTTCGTATTTTCTTAGCACTTTGCTCAGTACAACTCTGATCTGCTGCATGCCGAAGTTCTGTCCGATGCAGTTTCTATATAGAAGTATAAAGTGTTAAAACATAACACGACGAGCAAAACAGGGTGTTCTATATGAGTGAGGTCCTTCAGCGAGACATTATGGGATGAGATTTAGGCTATAGTTGCACCACGGCATACTAGAGATATCTCTAGTATGCCGTGGTTGCACGCATAAGTTTCTGTAGAAAAAGATATGGTATTAAAATATACCGAGTTTTAAACAGGACTTACTAAACATGGGTGCAGCCCTACAGCGAGACAGAAGCATGATATTTAGGCCAGTTATACGCATCATATAAAACCACAAACAAGGTTATTTGCTTTATATGTTCTAATAAACATACCTTGGCCCAGCGCCGAACGGTATAAACGCATGAGGTGACCTATTTGCCGTGTTGTCTGGGCTAAATCGTTCAGGGTCGAATTTCTGTAAAATAGTACGTCATGTAAGCATATATTTACCAAGCTAGTCATTAAACAAAGTCAACTATTAAAGTCCAACGTCCTTTGTATGAACGTATGTAACTAGTTTATCCTGGCGCGGTGGGGCAACGAGAGTCGTTATAACACGAGTGTTTTGTTTCATACGCCCTATGCCAGCTTACGAGTTACCGCGTATGTTACTTTTGTGGGTGATTATTATTTTTATGTATGGACACATTTCCCCACATTGGTATAGGACCACCAACTGTGCCACGGCGCCAGACTAAACTTTTACCTCTGGTTCGTCCCATATGTGCGGGTTACGGTTCATTGCGAAGATATTCACTCCTATGCTTGACCCCTTAGGTAGTGTAACTGGTTTCCAATCGTTAAATCGATGTGATAATGTAACGTCTTCAGTAAGCTGTCTCCCAACCACGTGTAATGTGGGGAAAAGTCGCATCGCTTCTTTAATGCATTGTGTCATGTATGGCAACTTGGATAAGTCGGCCCTGGAATTCAAAAAGGTTAAAACATATATTACAGCATAAAACGTCAAGATTGGAAAAACTGCGCTAAAATTTGTGTTTTTTACCAAAACCCAGTACGCAGATCGTTTGTTATAAAAATTTCGTAGTTAACCCTAAAAATTAGGTCAAAATCGGTGCGAAGCTCCGTAAAAAGTATTTGAATCAAAAATCGGGGAAATATTGTTAAGTATATCCACCGAAAAATGCAAACTTTTTAATCTGTTGCACCGTGCAACTTACCATTCGAGAGTCTCTTTATCCCCAACTGCAGATTTTATCTCTTCTCTGCATCTTGTTTGGCAATCTAGGTTTGATGCGAGAGTATACAGACTCCATGTTATAGCTGTAAATACAAATGTGTTATAATATAGAATAAAACCGCAAAAAAAACTACTTGATTTACAAGTATATGTAAACGCATGTGAAAATAAAAATGCGAAATTCGAATGTACAGAAATCTGGACTTACCGTTTGAAACGGTCTCGTGTCCAGCGCTGAAGAAAGTTATAACCTCGTCGTTTATTTCATCGTTTGTTAAACCAACGCCGTCTTGGTCCTATAACATGCAATGCTCAATATATACAAATATAACATATATATATATGATATCTATGTATATGATGCGTTCAGTTATGTTTTCTATGGTACAAAAAACCCCTAACTGAAGAGCAGCATTTTTTCGCGGATTTTTGAAAGTGACCTTATAGCAACTTGGTTGTCGTTTTTTGATGTTGTTTAGCGAAACAAGTCAAAATTACAATACAGGACTTATTTAACTGATGTTAGGTGAGTGTATTACTAAATTAAACAATTGTATATTCCGTTACTATACCTTTGTTTGTATAAGTATGTCCAGAAAATCGACCATTTTCCCTTTACGTCTGTTGAAATTGAATGACGTGCCAGTGACGTCATCTTTTACAGTCGTCGTGGTTAGTTCACTATTTGGGGAATTGCTTGAAAGTATTGCCCGTCGTTCTATTATTATCTGTAGGAAAAATCACTTTTTAAAATGTTACAAAATTAATGCAATTTAGGTGTTATGTTTTTTGGTTGAAAATTCAAATAGAAAATTATCGCAGAATAAATTTATTTTACATGTTATGTTATTGGTAAACAGTCTGAATACTTGGTAATTGGTATTGTAATTTGTTCATGCATTTTGTATTTTAAACATAAAGGTCCGTATACAAATGTTACTACATATTTGTGTAAAGACTTTGCATATTAAACTTTTTGCATGTAGGTTTTATCTTACGATTACAATTACTAAATACAAATGCATACAAAATGTATATATGTATCTCCTACTGCATACAGCAGTGAAATTGTGTCGGTTATATCAACCTACCTTGTTTGCATAATCTTCTATCCCCTTTTTCGCGACGGCAAACCTGCGTCCGAGGCCGGAAACTTTAAACATAGAATCGCTGTGCAGGATTGGTTGACATAACCTTTGAAACATCATAGCTGATACAGATTGTACATAGCCAGTGTACCTTGTGGTCTCTCTGTAAATATAGTGGGTTTAAGGTTATGAAATGTCTATAATATGTTTATAGTATTATTACTTTACCAATGGTTTTAAAGTGATTAATAGTGTCTGTAAATTAGCCCAGTATGCAGATATGGTTCAAAAGTTATGTAATGTCTATAGTATGTTTGCTTAGGTTGTAAAATCATGAACTTTGTGAACTGTTGCCTTAGCCTATTCTGTTGCCTTAGCCTTGTTATATAGAGACTTGAGACATAAAATTGCCGTAGAGTAACCTACAAAATTTTGTTAAATCGTAAGACGGCACGGTGTTTAATGGAATACCATTTTAGCACATTCATGTTTTAACGACTGTCGTTGCCCCGTCACGCGAGGATAAATATTTATGTTTATTCAACCAAGTAATTAATTTGATAAGCAAATTATCAAGCTTAACTGCAGGTGTTTGCTAGTGTAGATTTGAATTTTGTGATATACATTTTGTGACTCTAATATATATTATATACCATATTTCTTACCCTGTTAGGTCACTGCTTTTCTTAGACATCACACATTCCATTACATTGTTAAACGCCATGTCACAGTCTGGAACAGCTACATCACGCCCAACGTCACTTTTTGAGGTTTCCTCCATCCATTCAAGCAAGCGTGATGAGTTTTGGTTAAAAATTTGGACATGGCTGAAAAAGTAGTTGAATTCAGTTGAGTGAATATGGTTGATGTATAATAACTACTTTATGCTGTAGTGTAGGCTATGCAATGGACTATTTTATGTGCATAGTGTTAATACTGGTTTAAAAGATGTATATAAATATATATATATATATATCGTCGAGGTAAAACCAATGTAGCCTATGTCACATTTTTAAAAGTGTATTTTTACAATTTTGCATGCACAGTGTTGGGCATAACACATATTTTGGCAATGTTAAAGCAAAACTCAAAAATGTAACAAACCACTTCGGTTTTACCACAACGATATATGCTTAAAAAATGTCATATATATGCTTAAAAACTATCAGTTAATAAAATAAACAAGTGTACCCCAAAACATTGATGCCTAACCATGTTTACATGCTCTGTTTATAACACTATATAGAAATACAAACAACACTATATATACACAATAACACAGTAGGCTATCATATTACAAACTGTATGAACTGTGTTCTTAAATTTGAACTTACGATTTCAAAATATCGAAATGGAAGATAGGGGTTAGCAACCTTCTATGACGTTTCCATAAGTCGCCTTTTGACGTCACCAAACCATCTCGTAGCAAAGGTTTTAAAAACTTGTTGTAAGCGTAACTTTTTGGGTCTGTTAATGTGAAAATAGTAAATGTAAAAATATATTGCCATCACTGTTTTTGGTGTGTTGTGTCAGACAGTAGAGGGACAAGAATCTTATTCATATCAAAATTTGCACGCTATGAATAAAACTTATTTATACTCGCGTGGCTGAAAACAAGTAAACAACAGTCGTTATAACACGGTTGTTCTGTTTTATTCACTTTGTGCCCACTTACGAGTTGCCACATATGTAACTTGTGGCTAAATATTGTTTATGAGTTCTCCAGTATTTTAAATATATATACCTGTTATTTGAGGTGAATTGTTTAACTACCTGACAGCCATCATTCGGTTGTCTGGTATATAAGTCTGGTATAACAATGATGTCTGGTATATAAGCCTGGTATAAGGTTGTCTGGTATATAAGTCTGTATAACAATATGATATGGCTTACATGACTTGGATAACACAGTCTTTGTAACATCTGGGTGATATAGCTGTACATTCATTTGTGCAGGACCCAACCATTGACTGCACATTGCTGGGAATTCTTCACATCGCTTCACGCTGTTCCATACTCCAGTTTCATCATAGCCATACTGAATGCATGTGAAAAATTAAAACAACGGTTGGTACTGCATTGTATATAAATTAGGCAATTTTTTTACCCTAAAACAGCTTTTACTCTGCTGTTAAGTGTCTATACAAATAAGCAGAGCCAAAGTAAATTGCATTCACCACAATAATCAATGAGGTTCCCTATGTTTTACAATCAGGAGTGTTTTGCCTTTTAGCAATTTCACCTAAAATTTTGACAAAAATCCCTATCGCAGGGTTAAGAATATAATCATAATCTACACAAACCTCAAGTAAATCGCCATAGAACCAATGTCCTTTTGGGCCACCAACTTCTTTTGCGCATTTTCTCAATAAAACCTGGTGTTTTACGGCAGGACTTACATACTTAGCAGTTACAAATACCAGTGCGGCAAACAGTAAGACATCGGCAAGTAGAGTTTGGAATATAAATCCACCTCCACTTTGTAGTAATAGACTCTCAAGTTGAGACTGTGCTACCATATTTAAAATGCACTAAAGCTCTGTTTAAAACTTTATTAAATAAAAATCAGTTTACATATAATAGTAGGTTGGGGTAAAATGGTTCATATTTTATTCTCATTTATTGTCTTATTTGGTAGTATACTATAACTTTACCGAACTGTAAAATAGTATTCTCGCAACTGTAAAAGATAATTATTAAATTTTCACCAAATTCGTAATTAGATTCGTAATTACCAAATTCGTAATTAGAAAACAAAAAGACATGATGTGGTAGCGGTCGACTAAACGACTAAACCACAGACCCAAGGTTTATATTGAATATTGTAAACTATGTGATACAAGGTTCACAACTTCTTTAATGATTAACTACCTTTAATGATTACCTTACCATAACGATTGTTGTTTGTCACCGTTACTCAAAATAAACAATTCCCAATTTCTCAAGGTTGTTGCTGGCACGAGTTGGGTTTTAAATGTGCGTGTTTAGCATTCGTGATGTTATTTAATATTTTAATTCATTTTGTTTGCTGTTAAATGTTTTAACGAATCTCGTTTTGTTGCTAATTCCCTTCTCTTCGCTGTTTTAATTAGTCTGTACTTCGTTACTGTATTGAAGAGATAAATGAAATTTATGGTATTTCGTGTTGCAAAAATTGCATCTGGCGTTGACCTAGGTCAAGTAACAAGTTATGTTTCTGACTTTAAGCTTTGGCCATGAGTTTGTAAAAGAATTGCGTTTCGCTTCGCTATAAGACCCGAGGTTTAAGCCAGAATTTGCCCATTACCCCAAGTCCGAACACCCAGGGTACTACATTGAGACATTGGCCCAATAACCTCTAGTTTATTCCACTTTTGAGCAGAACAAACATCCCAGAATAGAATCACATGGGTAAACATTAACACGCAGCCTTGAAAACTTCTAGTAAGTGATAAAACCACCCGACCATCTTAGACGTGCAAACAATCGTAAAATAAAACGACTATAAACTTTCGTAATAAAATCATTTATTGTTCCAAAACATGCAAAACGTGCGTTTAGTATAAACCGGGCTGTTGGTTCATTTTGATGAGTTTTGAAATCGCTTCATGGCCTTCAGCGAGGGCAAGTTCCGCTGGGTCCAAACCGTTCTGTAAAGCAAACATAGTTACGTTGAAAGCTATGCAAATAATGTTCAACTTTAACCAAATGAAATGGCTCGTGTACTCTGGACTGTTGGGCGCTGTGTTGCAACATTTTATTCTCATTTGCTAATTAGTGTTTTGTAGACTTTGTAAATGTTAAACACAACTATATTATTGTATTTGCAAACATGCAGTGGTCAGCATGTCATTTTTTTCCTTGTACCACTACGAGTTACGTACCGTACATACAAGTTTATAAAAATATATTAAAAACTCTTTGTCTTAAATGGTTTTACTATTATGTCTCTTGATTTAGTTTTAACTTCATATTCAAATAACAAGTTATAAATCTTTTTCGGTTATACTCCAGTTTACGAGTTACGTAACATACTACATACAAACAAGTTATAAACAACCTATGCTAAAAACTAGTAACAAGTTGTAAGCCTTATTTGGGTATACTTCAGTTTGAGATCCTATACAACAACAAAAAGAAAAAAAAAACAAAAAAAAAAAAATTCCCAAAAAGATAAAATATCCAAATAAGATAAAATTCCAAAATATTTTTACTTTGTCTCTTGATTTAGTTTTCGCTCCATAATCAAGCAGTAATTCAACAACATCTTCGTATCCAAAATAAGCTGCTGCGTGTAGTGGGGAGTATCCACACTATATAAAGATATATGGCTTATAGTGGTTAAAGGGTAGGGGTAAGGGGGTGATGGGCCAACCCTTCAGCCTCACGGGTATGCAAAGATATATGGCTTATCAGGGTATGTGTGTAGGGGTAATGGGCCAAATCTCCAGTCTCGTGGCATGTAGAAACATATATTGGCTTATATAACCAGTGTGTATGTGTAATAGACCAACTCTGGCCCAAATCTTAGCTCACATGGGCCATGGCATATAGAAAGATATATATAGGGTTATAGGGCTCCGTGTGTATAAGTAATGGGATAATTCTGGCTAAATCTCAGGTTTCATGGCGTGCCGTGCAGTTATATAGAAGTTTATAGGTCCCTTTGTTGTTGTATTCAAAGGGAAAATTAAATATAGTGGGGTAGGGAAGATGGGACACCTTTTCGTTCTATTTTCTCGTCCCATTTTGTAGTAAACAAAGAACACTCATAATAAATGTCAATCTTTATTTTCAAGACTCCTATAGACTGTTGTTAATTTTTAAAACACGATCAGAATATTTGGATATTATGTGCCAAAAGTGTCCGTCTTACCCCTCCCTACTATATTTTGCATGTAGATATGTTTATATTAGTTAGTTAGGAGTTATTGCACTTTACCTTCTGTACTGTTAGGTTTGGATGTTTACTTAATATGAAGCCCACAATATCAGCATAACCTTTACAAGCTGCTTTGAACAATGGTGTTACCCCATCTATGTTCCGTGGTCTAAAACAAGAAATAATGAATGTATTGAATTAATTGTTAGTTTTGTATTGTTGCGATAAATGTTTAACATCTATAATATTAATATGTCCACTTCCTATATTAAATTATTGTACAGAAACATATCTTTATAGACAATCTGATCCTTTTGTTTACATCTTTGTATTATTTAGGGTGATAGGCTAAGCCTATTATTGGTACACTGGCATGGGTATGATAACATGCTTATAAAATATATTATACAAATCTTATTGGTTATGCAATGGTTTTAAAAAGTCGAAATTACAAAAAACATTGTACAGTAGAGGGGGGGAAGATGGGACACTTTTAGCACATAATATCTTAATGTCTTGATCGTGTTTTAAACAATTAACAACGGTCTAGGGGAGTCGTAAGAATACGCTTTTATAAATCTTTGCATTTTCTTTGTTTACTACCAAATTGGGCGAGAAAATAGAATGAAAATGTGTCCCATCTTCCCCCAACCTACTATATATATATATATATATAAAATAAATATATTATTAGTCAAAATGCTTACCTGTCTACAGATGCCCCATTATCAATAAGGTGCTTCACCACATGGGAATGCCCCATTTGACTTGCAATCCAAAGAGGGGAAATTCCATCCTGAAAAATACCAAAAATGGAAAACGTTAAAAAAATGTTAAATGATCAAAACGTAGGGGTCTATACAAAAGGCTATGTAAAACTTTTCTCATATTATTTTGTAAAAAGAGAAAAATTCTGAATATAAAATTTTCAAAACTTACCACTCTCCGGCAATTAACATCCGCACGATGGCGCTCTAGTACACGTACAGTTTCGAGGTGGCCGTTCTGGGCTGCCACAAAAATAGGAGAAGTCCTGTCTTTTAACGCAAGATGAACATTTGCGCGTTTATTACAAAGTAGTTGAACCACTTCAGAATGTCCCATTTGTGATGCAATAAGCAATGCTGTTCCACCATTCTGTATTGAAAATCAAAAGAAACAATTTTTCAAAATTTTAAAAACACCTATATATATATATATATATAAATATTATATACGAAAGTAAAGTTTTTTAGGTTTAATCCTAAAGTATATTATTAAAAATTATTAAAAAAATAGTAGAATTTTTCTTTAAATATAAACGGAAATACCAATTTAAACATTTTTTTTAAGTATTAAAAATGGGTGTAAAAACTTTACTTTAAAGTTTTATTTTATTTGTTAAATTTGATTTTAATTTTTATTCTTACGTTTGACATGCCATCAATAAGAGCTCCTTTATTTAACAATAAATTAACGACGTCATAATGGCCGCATTGTGAGGCAAGAAATAAGGCAGAAGATCCAGTCTGTAATACAACAACATTAGTTCTGGTAAACTTAAACGTTCTGGCAAATTGGCATGGGAATGCCCCATAAAAAAACTTTAGGAGCGCTGTTTAGTGCATATATATATATATATATATATAAATAAATCTCATACAAAATATCATATTTTGACATATCTTTACTGTAATATTAAACAAAAAAGTATAAGAAATTCTCAAAAACCTCTAAAATATTCTTTGCGCACTAAACCTAGAAAATATTTCAGAAGTAATGGTTAACTTCGATACCAAAATATCCAACAATTTAAAACAAAATCTAGCAACATTTTTGCATACTAAGACATGGATTACAAAGTCATTGTTAACTTACTGATCTCCTTGCATCAACAAAAGATCCAAATTCAATTAATAATTCTACGCAGTCTACATGGTTGCCTATGCATGCCAGCATAAGCGGTGTTGTCAGCTCCTGTAATACAATTATTGTGTAATGATAATATTTATTTATTCAGAAAAATAGTCAGCTTCTGTAAGACTCATTATTTAGTGACACGCTGACACCATAAAATATATGAGGCAATGACAGTGTTAGAATAAATAAACTTAATGATTAATAATTGTTTCCTGTTTATATCAAACAACTAAAATATGTATATATATATATAATATATACATAATTTTTGCCATTGTTTTTTAATTTTTAGTCACCTACTGTAATGAAGTTCATTGTGTTAATGATGTTGTATAATGTAGTATTTATTTAAAAAAATATTCAGCTCTAAGACTCATTCTGTTAGTGACCATGAATGTATAATGCAGAGTTTAAAATTAAGAAATAACATAATGAATATTAATTTTCCTCTAATTATATAATTATATCCAGAAACTAGTATATATAAATTTCGCCTATGTTTTGTAATTTGTATTATATATATATTTACATTTAATACATTTTAGTGGTATTTTAGATCAGTGCTCTTCAACTGGTGTGCACAGTGCATGAGTTTGTCGCAACAACTTCAGGGGTTCACAAACCCAAAAATGATAAAGAGCTTTGCATTAGATATTTCCTTATGTTTGGTTTCATATTTCGATTTTAAAACCTATTTTAATTGTGAGCATGTTCAATTATTACGCACATAAATATATTAGAAGTGAATAGACACACTGGCAGCATAGATGTGTTTATATAAATGCAGCTAGGAAATGTAGCGCACGAAAAAAACGAAATGCAACAAAAGTTAACAAATATATATACAGTTTAAATCATTGCAACAACAAATACACAGTTTAAATCATTGCAACAAATAAAATGGAACATTGCGTATTAGAAAAATGGGAAAAAGAGTAACACAATACAAAATACAATATTATATATTTATACAAATATGTTTCTTAAAAAACTGCCATTAAAGTAACGTGGTAACACTATATATGTAACAAACAACTAAATGACATAACATTTGTGAATCATATGAGACAGCTGGGTCCATAATAGAATGTGAATGTGAACTGTGACATCATAATATTTCCACTCCTGTTGTTTGTTTCTTTAATATGAGCAATTTTTACCTCCTGCAACTTAGTGTGCGTTGAAGACCTCGTTTTTTTACTGCAGGGAATTAAACGTCATGATATCTATTATTAAATAGCTTACTCTGCGTCAATGGAAATTGTGACCTTATTTAAATACTAATACTTAATTCAGGATATACAATTAACAAGAATAGACTTAGTGAAATTTGGCTACTTTGAAAAGTCAAACGGTATCATAGAACTTTATTCACCTCATGCCCGCTGCCGATTTAGGTTATATACCAGACACACATGGTGTACACCTCATGCTCACTGTAGAGTTATAACATGGGTGTCTTCTTATACACCAGACACACATGGTGTATTCATACACCTCATGCTTACTGTAGAGTTATAACATGGGTGTCTTCTTATACAGCAGACACACATGGTGTATTCATACACCTCATGCTCACTGTCAAGTAATGACATAGGTCTTTTCATATACACAATTCTTCCATGCACTTACAACTACCCCAGTTGAGAATCGAACCTTGTACCCTCTGTTTTACTTACCTGGTCGTTTCAGTGAATTATACCAACGTACGTCAATTATGTTCCGTCCAACAAAAGTATTGTTGCTTATGACATCATAATCAAGTGCTCGCTCGTCCAAATTTAAAGAACAAGCGGTCAAAACCACGTTGTTATTGGTGGACTGTCAAAAAAATTAATAATTTTAATTTTGTTTTATTTTTCTAAATTCCTAGTTATACATGTAACGTGAGCTGTGAGCTGTGTATTATTTGCTTGTAGGAAATATGGAAAGTGTCTTATTGTGTGACATAATACAACCTTGTGCACGAAGTTACTAGCTACTTAAATTCACAGTAACTTTTTTAACATTAACTATTCAATTATGTCTGAATGTTTTGTGTGATATAATTTGAATTCTTACCGGCTTTGTGATTGGTTGAGTTCTGACCAATCCTGTGTGGTTACTGACATTTTGTAAATAATGGTCAAAATCAGCAAGTTCTGAATTTCTCCGAATTTCCTCTGTATTTGTTAGCTGTAAGAACATATTATTACATCATTATAAACACATTCTAGTAGCTAGTAGGTTAGCGTATGATAGTTTATGTTTTCATTTCATTTTATCTTCCCATTTGGTGATTAATAAAGAACCTTAACAGATTTATAAACCGTATCCTCGCGACTTTAAAAGAGTGGTGTTAATTGTTCAAAACACTAGTAGGAAATATTAGATATTATGTGGAATATGTGCTGAAGGTATCCATCTTGCCCCACAATACTAATATATATACACTCTAAAAAAACTTGACGCAAAATGCTCAATCAAGTGCTTGATTGAGCGCGTTTTTTCAATCAAGTCGCTTCGACCGAATCAAATTCGCGTCAAACGTCTAGATTCGAGAGAATCGCTCTCGGACTTACATCAAAATTTGATTCAGAGGAGCGACGCGAGAGAGTCACTCACTTCTTCTCGCCCTTATTACGTCACGCGGGAGCGCGCCAAATTTTAAACGGTCTTGAACAAAGTCTTTAGACTGTGGAAGTGTTACTTAATTCTAAGAGGAATCAGGTGTAATATCGCTTAAGTAAGATGAGAAAAATAACAATGCAGGCGCAACATTGGTCAGTAAGTCTTAAATAAAAGTCACAGTAAAACACGAAAAGAAAATTCGTCAGAAGCTAAAGGTGAGCAATTTTAATACCATTTACAACGGTATGGTCTTACACACTTACTATATCTTTTGTTTAATTAACAGCACTCTAATGTGAAGCAACACCATTATAAATTCAACTATCGACGATAAGATTTCAAAATGGGTCATATATTACAACTCTACTGAAGAAAGATGACAAGCGCACGTTGCTTACCATAAAAGTTAAGTATGCATTTGTGTTTTTATATACAAAGTGGACATAGCATTATGTAATAGCATCCAAATACAAAACCATATTTTATGTTTTTAGACTTAGGCGTCACGACAACTGATTTTCCGAACTACCATCGTTTATACGAATGAATTACCGTCAACAGGGAATGTGAAAATTAGAACGTCGTTAGTTCAAATTGGTGAGTATTAAGTAAACTTTTGT
Source organism: Ciona robusta (assembly GCF_009617815.1). Taxonomy (NCBI): domain Eukaryota; kingdom Metazoa; phylum Chordata; class Ascidiacea; order Phlebobranchia; family Cionidae; genus Ciona; species Ciona robusta. Next base: position 3,128,263 of record NC_143240.1, on the reverse strand, counting down.
CGGAAAGGGTGTGTGGACTTATTCATTTAACTTGCTGCTTTCATTACAGACTGAATGTGATGTCAAGTGGAAACGTTTATGAGGGAGAAGTCCGTTCAACGTTTAATAAAGGAGAGAATTTCTTATCTGCGAGCTTTACTACTTCATGCCTCAGCAATACCCCTGGGAATACGACGTTTTGACAGTCGTTTATAAACCACATTTTCTATCTTTTGTTGTGTTTTATGTTCCTTCCTATTTGTTGTCTTTCATTGCGTATAATTTTCCACGTCAACACTTTATCTGCAGTGTTTATAATAACTTGTGTATGCTGTGCCAATTAAATAAAAAATACAAAACAAACATTTTTCACCCCAGAAATATATATGTAGAATTTTTCATACAAATCAAGTTTAAATCAAAATTTGATTGAGATCGGCCCATTTTAATGCTAAAAAATCGCTGAAACCGAGCGAAATTTTGACGCAAATTTGATTTAAAAAATTGCGTCAAGCACTTGATTCAAAAATTTTGCGTCAAAATTTGGTGTTGAGCGGATTTGATTGAAATTTGATTGAACTTTTTTTACAGTGTATATCATAATACTTACATCTATTTCTCGTTTTGGGGGCGAAAAAAATTGCAACAGCTTCTTAAACTTGCGTCTGCCTGTGTATAAGATGTGTGAGTTTTTGGGTCAAAAATCTGACATAAAATTTAAACTAAAAACCTTTTGCTTTTATGAATGGTAATACTTCATTGTCACTGTTTCCATTATAACTCTCTTTTCTGAAATTTGAAATATTCACAACAGGTTTAGGAGTCCCGTTGTTGTTTGAATTTTCATCTGTGGGTTTTTCTGCAACAAAAATATGATGTAAACTGCGGTGAATTGAATGTCAATTTTGTATGAATGGAATATAATGTAACGCGCATGTGAAAATTTGTGTAAATATATACATATGAAACATTGAGCATTGATACAATAGAGATCATATGCTATATTTTTAATTCATATATAGTTATATTACAGCATACTTTACATTACCTTGAATAATGTCCAGAAATCTGTGTTTATTTCCGTCGTCTATTACAAGTTTAGTAGGATGCCCACGAACCGATTTCGATTTCCTTTTTACTAATTCATTCCCCTGGTCTGCCTGTTTGTCTTTTTCAGCGACTAAAATCGTTCTCGCAAACAGACTATCGCATAATATAGCCGGTTCAGTACTCGTGTGTGTGGTGTGTGGTTTCTTGGTGGCTATTCCAGGGAATAGACCACCAGCGCAACTATATTTACAAAGCAACCATCTTGTTTCAGTCACCATTTCTTTATTTTCTTTATAATTTTTAGACTCCATGTTGTGTTACTACGACTACCGGGCATAATGTAAATAGTATTTCAACATTAAGTATAAGTTTCAGTAATATTTCAACGGCTCATTTGGTATAAAAAACATAGTGTATTTCCGAAGTTTAGAAAATATGCTATGTTTTTTCTTACCAGATGAACCTTTAAAATATTAGTCAAGCTTAGCCTCCATATTAAAACTAACTAACAATCATTTACACTTGTTTATGATGTAAAAAAAACTGGAGTCGTTTTTTTTTTTAAGATTACTTAAACCTAGACTCTAAATTTAACTAGATTTCATATTCAAACTAACTACCAATGTTTTTGGACTTGTTTATAATGCGTTAAGTTATACTACCTTGAATGCTGATTTAGAATAGATGATACTTCCCTAGTTTAAAGAGCCATGAATCAGTGTATGATATATAATGTATGTTTGGGTCACTGTACACTTATATGACTTGTATTACTTTCAATTGTTAATTTTGTATCTACTACCCCAATATATGTTGTATATATATAGGTTATGATTCATATAAATATTTTTACACGTGTTTAACTTGTGGTTAACTGTCTTTGTTACAACTTGTGAACTTGAGGGTGTTGAAAATATTCAAAATAATTGGGATTTAACTGTAATTTTTTTATTGTAATTCTTAACTGCTTAAAAGTTTCTATATGTTACTACATATAAATGGGCTAAAATTATCAAAAATACTTTAATTGATTATGCCATTAAACAAAAGCCCACTAAAATATATAAAAAAAATGAAAAAGAGACAGTTTTAATTGAGTTATTTATTCTGAATCATATTTGTTATTTAGTTAATACTTTTAATTAGGCTAATAATAATGAAAAGTCCACAAAGGTGTAAAAATACAACTTCTTAACCTTGTTGTTTTCTATTTTGTGATTTCTATTTTATTACAATTTACCCATTTTATGACCTCTATTTTATTACAATTTACTAGTATATGGAATAATTATTTAATCATAACATTTACTTACAGCGTCTGTAACGTCGATGCTGACGTCTCCCGTCTCTAATATCTGGAGGAGACCCAGTTTGTCTCCTGCGTGCGCAGCGTCGAATAATGCTTCCTCCATGGTCGATACCGACTATAGAAATCATATATTAATAAGGTGGGGGGATAAATGAATTAGTTACCGAGAATCTATACAGTTATGCATCTACATATAATGTCTTGAATCTATTTAATGTAAAGAACTTGTGAATGTATATACTTGTTATTTATTTATCCACGTTTGACTGGGCAATGAAAGTTATTATAACATGAGTATTCTGATTCATACATCTCATGTCTGCTTACAAGTTACTACATATATAACTTAGCGGTTGATACCTTATTATAGCAACTAGTAATATAGTCCATGATTTTTTGTTGTCGTCCCATTTAGTAGTAAACAAAGAATATTTACAGAATATTATAAGTCATAACCATATCCTCATGACTCTAAAAAAAGCTTAATTGTTAAAATTCGATTAAGAAATATAGAATATTATGTTCTAAATGTATCTATATTACCCCACATTACCATTATTTTCTGAACATATACTAGCACTTACCGTTGAGTGCAGTGTCGTAATGGTGTAGAAGGATCTATGAGAAGTGTACAACCGGAGTGACCAGGTAAACAAACTACTCGTCTGCTGCGATTATGGTTGAGAAAATCTCCACTTGCGACAGTGCGTTCTTGGCTAGTCATTACTTGTGACAAATTGGTAAAATAATGTGATTCTATTTGTTTATTGTGTTTAAACTTACTATCTAAAGTTAAAAGGTTAAGTATTTAAAAGTAAAACGAAACAAAAATGGGCCATTTTTTTGCATAAAATCCCAGGTCAAAAAGTGGGCCATTTTTTTGCTTAAAATCCCAAATTAGTGAATATAATGCAATTCAGTTTTGTTAATTGTGTTGGACACAATGTAGACTACACTTACTATCTTAAATTTTGATCTGACCCACATAGAATATGGTTGAAACCAACAAAATTGAGGCTTTTACATACACATAACTGTAACTCTGTAATTCATAGCTACATAAACTGTTACAGTTAGTCATTTTAAACTTGTTTTATAAAAACACCTTCTACATAGATGGACCAATATATGAAATCTGCTTTTTATACCGTTTAGTGCTTTTTATACCGTTTAGTCTAAGCACAAGTAGAAGTATATGCTGTCAATGGCATTTAAAAAGCAGCTGTTCTAATGCAAACCATGTGTCTGTCATTTGCGTCGAACTTTTTTATTTCATTATGATTCTGGTGTCATGGGAATATGTAAAGAGAAAGCAGTTATGACGCATATGCATTTAAAAGGCCTAATGGGGAAGTTCTGTATTAATGGATTGTTTGTATTTTATGTGATAAGAGTAGTTCATATGTATATAGCAGAACAGTTGTATTTGACTTTTATAATAATTTATTGTCCATGGTCTATGTTTTGCCCGTTCATGTTTTATGCCAATGTTTTGTCCGGGTTTTTCCCCATGTTTTAATTTAAATAACACTTTTTCAATCTAATGCATTTCCAAAATAACACAAAGTTGCCATCAAAGATTTTGCCAGAATGACAGTAGTAAATTCACAAATGTGTTTCCTGTTTAAAACATGCCAAACTCTGTATTAACTCAAGTACTAATTTAATGTTTTATTGTCACAGGTTATTAGGGTTGTATACATGTTAAATATCATCTGTTATTTATCTTAATGTGGCTGAACAACTCTGAAATGCAGCATGTTCCATGGGTGTCGTATTCCATATGCGGGTAATTCATACACCCTAAAAACTATGTGAGTATTTATCTGTTTATATTTATATATATTTCAGTAATAATTTGGACAACCCATAAGGACCTACTAAATTTGAGAAACTACTGTCAATTGTCTTGCCCGATGACACAGGTAGTAGCAGCACCAAGCTATGAACCCGGTACCTTTATGCCACATACTCTTACAGTACTACTGTACAAGGGGTATTTATTACCACAACAGTTTGTTTTGTGTATTTAATGACACCACATGCACTCAAACCTGTTAATAATTGAACAATAATTAAGCTGTTAATACGTTTGCTGTTGTTGCTGCACATACACAGCTATACAATTGCAATTTTTGATTAATATAATTGGAAATGGCTAAAAGAGAGTTAGGTATGCTGTATGGGTTGCTACAGTGGTCAGTTTATGTGAATATGTTTTTAACCGTAAGCGTGTTTTAACAACTATTGTTTTCTCGTTATATCTTGTCTTTTCGCTTAAAATATTTCTAAAACTTCGCTACCATAATCGAAACGACAAATATTATTAAAGAGACAAATAAAAGTTATTGTTATTATTTATAGTTTATTAAAAATTATTTGGAATTTTTATGTTTTATATTTGGACTTCGCGCTAAGGTTTTTGCTACGGTATATAATGATACGGTTTGCTACGGTATATGATATGGGGATCTCTGCGAGGTGTGCTATGATATCCGGGATTAAAACCTAGGGTTGACCCATTAGCTTTTACTCTTAGTTTATTAATTATGTAGCAAAATAACTTTACTATTGCCTAGCATTCTGAAATAGAGAGTTTTTTCTGCTGGGTTGTAATTTTCTGTATGTGTGTGGTAGTAATTTTTATTTATAATTTATTTTGTTACAGGACCGGTACCAGAGTTCCGGTATAAACCTGGTGAAGAACTGGTCGTCACTGATGAAATGAAAACAGCTTTTGATAAAGATGGTTTTGTATTGGTAAGGTAAGTCTGTTTGCGAATGGTAATTAACAGTCATTTGGGTGGTACACCAAGCAATAAGCATGTATTCGGTGTATGAATATACTGAGCATTAGATGTATGAATACACCATGTGTGTCTGGTGTATAAGAAGACACCCATGTTATAACTGGACGGTGAGCATGAGGTGTTTGAATACACCATGTGTGTCTGGTGTATAAGAAGACAGCCATGTTATAACTCGACAGTGAGCATGGGTTGTATGAATACACCATGCATGTCTGGTGTATAAGAAGACACCCATGTTATAACTGGACGGTGAGCATGAGGTGTTTGAATACACCATGTGTGTCTGCCGTCTGGTGTATAAGAAGACAGCCATGTTATAACTCGACAGTGAGCATGGGGTGTATGAATACACCATGTGTGTCTGGTGTATAAGAAGACACTCGTGCTATAACTTGACAGTGAGCATGAGGTATATACATACACCATGTATGTCTGACTCCTACGTATATGTTTGCACTCTATAAAATTCAACAATATATCAGATTACATGTTCAACATACTCCAACAAGTAACTAAGAAGACACCTGTTTTATAACTCAACAACAGGCATAAAGTTTATGAATACACGTCGTCTACTTGATATATATGCCACATGCTGAAACTTATTTTATAAAATTCAATAAAATGTTCTAACTTTACATACACAATCATATCCTACCAAAATCCAACAAATTAACTTCTAATTCCAGAGATTTGTTCACTGTTCCCGAAATTGACAAGTTAGAAAAATGTCTCAAACTTGGCCATGTAACGAAGCATGCATTCGATTTACCAGATGGTGAAGAAATGAATTCCCGAATGGTTATCTTCAATCACCCAGGTGTTGACTATACGGGTCTGATCGGTCGCTGCAGAAGAATTGTCGACACCACTGAAAAAGTATTTATATCTTTTATTTACTCCTTTTTTACTGCGCTGGGCCCAGTGGTAGCACACTGAAGAAGTAGGTGCATATATTTGCACAATTTATTCACATACAGAATATTTAAATTGCTACATCTTTTATTTACACACTTTTTACGGCACCGTGACAACCTAGTAGCACACCTGCTGCTGCTAGTTCTGGGTATAAGGGTTCAAAGCTTGACGCTGCTACCATTGTGGTCGATTGTTTCTTTGGGCATTTAGTATGTGCATGTATCTGTGCACTTATCATTCAAAAATAAAGATTAAATTGCCGAATTATTTGGTGCGCATGTTATGTAGTATTCAAATAGGAGCATGTATTTCACACATTCTGATATATAATAATTAAATTGCTGAGTTATTTGGTGCTCATGTAATGTAATATCCAAAATGTATAATGTGTGGTATAATCGTAACCTTAGGCTCAATGTGACGTGTAAGACCAACTTTTAAAAAAACAGTAGTGATGTTTTTTAGCAACCCAGTTTACAACATTGAGCAGAGCCTATAAGTATATTGTATTCACCACATTAATCAATAAGGTTTTCTATGTTTAACAAATATGTGGGCATCTGCATTTACCTTGATATTTTGATAGCTCTTAGGTGGTGAAGTATATCATTACCATACTAAAATCAACATAAAGCAGCCAGGGACTGGTGGGTCCTTTCAATGGCATCAGGATTACGGGTAAGTATGTTTAATTTACTACATAAAAATTTACGAGTCACTATAATTTAATTTAGCAACCGGTTTAATTTGTTTGTTAATTTAACTTACAGTAAAGTTCCAGTCTCAACTTGCAGAAGCCGTTGTGTTACCACTCCAGCCCTGGTTATTTTAAGTTTGCTGTATTTTAATCTTTTTTAATATATAGGTACTGGTACAAGAATGGTATTCTGTTTCCTGACTTGCTGTCTGTGATGGTTGCCATACATAAGTGTGACCGTGGGAACGGCTGCTTAAAGGTAATACAAAGGTTACTAGTTTAGAATAGGAAACATTTGTGACATTTCAGTCCCAATAAAAGTTAACTGTCACATCACCAAACACCCAGTTTTGTTATTAATAAAGATGAGAGTGTGTTCTATGGTTTTAAAAGAAATATTTAGTGTAAAAAATTGTCATGAATATTCGTCTATTTTTTGGGGGTGAAGTCCTATAGACTCTGGGATTTAAACCAGAGTTATCCATTAGTCCTTGCATATTAGCTACTCTATAATAAAGCAGTGGTTTTTCTTATAATGCCATTATAAAGAGCAAGACTGTAATAAGAATTGAATGCAAAACCATGCAGAACATACCGAAAGTGTTTGCTATTCTAATATTATGACTCATTTACAAGTACAACTCTGAGGTATTTAGTTTATCCAGGAAATTATTTAAAATGATGTCTACACCTTTACAGGTGTTGAGAGGATCTCATAAATTGGGACGAATCGACCACATTCGTATTGGAGGACAAAATGGGGCAGATTTAGACACACTGGCAGAGGTGTCTATTTTAATTGTTTACTTAAGAGACTAACACAAAAAGAATAGAAAATTTCGACAGAAGGTTTATTTTATTATAACATGGTGCATTGGTTATCTTTTTAGGGAACTTTACAAGTATACCCGGTAGCGAATATACTTTAAAGTATACATCGTAGCGATTTTTATACACATCATGCCTGCTCACGAGTTTAGAGATACTATGTATTTAAATTTGCGCTATATAAATGACTGCCAATTCAAAAAAAAAACATTTCTAGTGACCATAAGGCTAAGATCAAATATATGTGTTATATTGCCACTTTAAATTTTAAACTTATTTAAAACTTATTGTTTCAGTGCAAGAAGATATTGGAACAAGTTTATGTTGAATTAGAGCCAGGAGATGGAATTTTCTTTCATTGCAATGTTTTACATTCAAGGTTGATATACATACGTACACAAACACAAACAATAATATATATATATATATATGGTACTGGTAGGCTAGGGGGAAGATGAGACACCTTTTTGGTTAATTTTCTCGTCCCATTTCGTGATAAACAAAGAATTTTAAACTAAACTAATTTATCTTTTTTAAACAGTGACCAAAACCACTCCGATAGAAAACGTTGGGTAATTATACCATGCTACAATAGAATGGACAACGACCCGTATATTGACCATCATCATGCAAGAGCTACTAAACTTGTGAAGGTAATTATATTCTATGTGGGTGAGGTCCCGCAGCGTATGAAGGTAGTTTGTATGCGCGCCAGGGGGTTTTAGGTTTAGGTGCGACTAGGTGTCTTAGGTTTAGGCTAAAATTTGCTCATTAACCCGACACTGAGAATGCGTATACACATAACTACCACCGTATCACGTAAATGACACGAGCGCATTTTCAGGTCGAAGACTCAGACCTTCTCGCTTGTGACGTATTCGATGACGTAACAGGCAAATGGTTCATGGATCCTAGTATTGATAAAACGATCGTCGCCGAAAAAGTTAACAAAGACGTGACTTCACTTGTAGAAAACCCGCCCGAATATAAAATATAACTTTCGCCAAAAGTGGTTCTTAAATTAAAACCCTTTGCGCCAAAATTGTGCTTAATTTGTATGAATTTAAAATACCTTGTTAATTCTTCGTAGAGCAATAGTTAGTGTACAGTTGACACCTCGTGTTATGCCTGTATTTCGTACAGTTTCACGCACCTCGTGCCCGCTCAAAGTTACGATGATTAGTACAGTGGGGTAAGATGGATACCTTTATCACACAATATCCCGTGTTTCCTAATTGTGTTTAAACAATTAAAAAGGTATTTTTAAAGCAGTGAGAATGCTACTATATATGTAACTTCGTGGTTGTTTAATTTGCCTTAGCGCAATTGTAAATTTTAATTCAAAAATAGAACCAATTTACAAGGGTAAGCTGATTCAAGTTATTTTTATTTGAAATAATCAGCATCCAAAACGAAAATACAATACTAGAAACGTGAATGAACAATACAAGTAAAAACGATAGTATATGATTATACGATATAGTAGGGTGGGAAAGATGGGACACCTTTTTACTCTATTTTCTCATCCCATTTGGCAGTAAACAAACCGTATATTCACGACTCCCACAGACTGTTGTTAATTGTTAAACAAGGTGTCCCATGTTCCCCAACCCTACTGTACGTTTGAATGAAACATAAGTGAATGAATAAACGTAACTTCTTTGTCCTTTTAAATTATATGTGCGGTAGCTTGACAGCGAGCACGAGATGCATGGAAAAAACACCCGCTATAACGACTTTCGTTGTCCTGCTATGAGGGGGGAGATGATATTTATTCGTTCAATTCAGGAAATAGGGTTAAAACAGTGCCAACATAAAAACGTCCTATTATATATAAATGACCTACATTAAAATACCTAACAAAGTTAAAAAATCTGCACCAGTGCCGATATTTTATTCTCCAATTAACGACGTCTCTTCTGTCGGTGTTGGCGCGAATAGGAATTTAGTGTATATGATACTTACGTATGATGACACTCGCCGCTATTGTGGCCAGGACTGTCATGCCCACTGGAAAAGCTGTAGAAGCGACAGGAGCAAGATATTTTAGCATCGTACAGCCAACAATAGGATATACATGCTTGAAAAATCCGAAGCCAGGAATATTGATTTGTCTATAATCTGCGATCTCTGTTAGTAATAGCTTCCTGTCGAGTTTGCTTCGCTTTAGCTTGAGCAATACGCGGCAGCAAAGAAGGTTCGGTCCATTAATACAAGAATAGCTGCAATTGTAAGCAGTAATGATATCCGGCGCAGTGGCTTACTGGTTTAGACGCCTGCATCGAAATCAAAGTGTCCCTGGTTCGAAGCTCGACGGCGATGCTAATACTGGTCGGCATGTGGGTCCTTGGCAAGACACTTAACGGACATTGCTTCAACCCAGCGGTCACTATAATGGGTGAGCATATGTTGCGAGAAAAAGTCCGACTGCTATGCGGTGTCGCAAAGTTGATGACATGAGTTGAAGACTTGGTTCAAGATGCTACCACACGATACAAAATCCAAGACTGAGACTTAGTTCATGATGACTCTAGGTGTGTGTCGTGTCGCGGATGGAGTTGGTTGGACTGTGTGTCGCTGGTTGAACTGTGTGTGGCAGCTGGAGTTTGGTTGGACTGTGTGTCGCTGGTTGAACTGTGTGTCGCAGATGGAGTTGGTTAGACTGTCGCGGATGGAGTTGGTTAGACTGTGTGTCGCGGATGCAGTTGGTTGGACTGCGTGTCGCGTGGATTGTGTGTCGCGGATGGAGTTGGTCGGACTGTGTGTCGCGGATGGAGTCGGTCGGACTGTGTGTCGCGTGGGTTGTGTGCAGCGGATGGAGTTTGTTGGACTGTGTGTCGCGGATGGAGTTGGTCGGACTGTGTGTCGGTCAGAATGTGTGTAGCGAATGGAGTCGGTTGGACTGTGTGTCGCGCAAATAAAGTTGGTTGGACGTTGTCGCGAATGGAGTTGGGGACTGTCATCGAGATGGAGCATCGGTCGCATGAAAGACTTCAATAGGTTTTCCGGGTGTTGGGGTAATGGCCAAACCTGGCCTAAATCTCAGGTTCTTGACCAGGAAAAGGTATGTGTCGCGAATGTATAGGTCGGACTGTGTGTCGCGGATGGAGTTGGTCAGACTGGTTGGATTGTGTGTCGTGAATGGAGTTGGGGACTTGTCGAGATGGAGCGGCATCGGTCGCATGAAAGACTTCAATAGGTTTTCCGGGTGTTGGGGTAATGGGCCAAACCTGGCCTAAATCCCAGGTTCTTGACCAGGAAAAGAATGAAGTTGGTTGGACTGTGTGTCGCAGATGGAGTTGGTTGCACTGTGTGGTTGGACTGTGTGTCGCAGATGGAGTTGGTTGCACTGTGTGGTTGGACTGTGTGTCGCGGATGGAGTTGGTTGGACTGTGTGTCGCAGATGGAGTTGGTTGTACTGTGTGTCGCAGATGGAGTTGGTTGCACTGTGTGGTTGGACTGTGTGTCGCGGATGGAGTTGGTTGGATTGTGTGTCGCGAATGGAGTTGGTTGGACTGTGTGTCGCGAATGGAGTTGGTCAGACAGAGTTGGTTGTACTGTGATGGAGTTGGTTGTACTGTGATAGAGTTGGTTGGACTGTGTGTCGCGAATGGAGTTGGTTGGGCTGTGGTCGTGGATGGAGTTGGTTGGACGTTGTCGCGAATTGAGTTGGGAACTGTCATCGAGATGGAGCGGCATCGGTCGCATGAAGGACTTTAATGGGTTTTCCGGGTGTTGGGGTAATGTGCCACACAATTCTTGACCAGAAAAAGGTTAGAATAGAAAGCAATTTACTCGGCGGCAAAGGCGGTTCGACCTTCAATACAACAATAGCTGCAATTGTAAGCAGTAATGATGTCCGGCGCAGTGGCTTAGTGGTTTAGGCGCCTGTATCGAAACCAAAGTGTGCCCGGTTCGATGCTCGACGGCGGTACTGATACGGTGTATGTCTTTGGAAACAGACACTGCTCCAACAGCGGTCACTAATGGGCTGTCCAAATTATACTGCGTGTGTTTATGATGGAGCAGTCGCATGAAAAAGAACACGTAAGCCCACGAGGTGCGAAAAACACATGTTCGACTGCTATGCGGTGTCGCAAAGTCGGTGACATGAGTTGCATACTTCAGGTTGCTGCCAAGAGACTTAGTTCATAACTTGAGTTGGTTGGTCTGTGTGGAAAATGGTTGGACTGCGTCTGAGTCCAAGATAGAGCGACATCGGTCGCATGAAGGATTTAAATGGTGAAACCCAAAAGTGTTCGGGTAAAAATGATCGCAATGTAGCCATTCTTGGTGGAAAACGAACATGAAAAACTGGTCATACAAAATAACATTTCCGTAACACCATCTTTGACGTCGCCGATGACATCGGTAAAGACATGAAGAGAAAAAAAAATGTGTCGCGGATGGAGTTGGTTGGACTGTATTGTCGCGGACGGAGTCGGTTTGACTGGTCGGACTGTTTGTCGCGGATGGAGTTGGTGGGACTGTGTTGTCGCGGATGGAGTCGGTTTGACTGGTCGGACTGTTTGTCGCGGATGGAGTTGGTTGGACTGTGTGTCGCGAATGGAGTTGGTTGGACTGTGTGTCGCGTAGATGGAGTTGGTTGGACGTTGTCGCGGATGGAGTTGGGAACTGTCGAGATGGAGCATCGGTCGCATGAAGGACTCCCAATAGGTTTTCCGGGTGTTATGGTAATGGGCCACACAATTCTTGACCAGGAAAAGGTTAGAATAGAAAGCAATTTACTCGGCGGCAAAGGCGGTTCGATCTTCAATACAACAATAGCTGCAATTGTAAGCAGTAATGATGTCTGGCGCAGTGGCTTAGTGGTTTAGGCGCCTGTATCGAAACCAAAGTGTCCCGGTTCGATGCTCGACGGCGGTACTGATACGGTGTATGTCTTTGGAAACAGACATTGCTCCAACAGCGGTCACTAATGGGTTGTCCAAATTATAAGCCATATCACAACAAAAATCATACGCAAAGTTGAAAGTGCACACGATGATAAAAAATTGTGCGAAAAATACATGTCTGACTGCTATGCCGTGTCGCAAAGTCGGTGACATGAGTTGCATACTTCAGGTTGCTGCCAAGAGACTTAGTTCATAACTCGAGTTGGTTGGTCTGTGTGGAAAATGGTTGGACTGCGTCTGAGTCCAAGATAGAGCGACATCGGTCGCATAAAGGACTTAAATGGTGAAACCCAAGTGTTCGGTTAAAAATGATCGCAATGTAGCCATTCTTGGTGGAAAACGAACATGAATAAACTGGTCATACAAAATAACATTTCCGTAACACCATCTTTGACGTCGCCGATGACATCGGTAAAGACATGAAGAGAAAAAAATCATTACTGCTTACAATTGTGTCGCGGATTGAGTTGGTTGGACTGTGTGTCGCGTGGACTGGTCGGACTGTGTGTCGCGAATGGAGTTGGTTGGACTGTGTGTCGCCCAGATGGAGTTGGTTGGACGTTGTCGCGGATGGAGTCGGTTTGACTGGTCGGACTGTTTGTCGCGGATGGAGTTGGTTGGACTGTGTGTCGCGTAGATGGAGTTGGTTGGACGTTGTCGCGGATGGAGTTGGGAACTGTCGAGATGGAGCATCGGTCGCATGAAGGACTCCCAATAGGTTTTCCGGGTGTTATGGTAATGGGCCACACAATTCTTGACCAGGAAAAGGTTAGAATAGAAAGCAATTTACTCGGCGGCAAAGGCGGTTCGATCTTCAATACAACAATAGCTGCAATTGTAAGCAGTAATGATGTCTGGCGCAGTGGCTTAGTGGTTTAGGCGCCTGTATCGAAACCAAAGTGTCCCGGTTCGATGCTCGACGGCGGTACTGATACGGTGTATGTCTTTGGAAACAGACATTGCTCCAACAGCGGTCACTAATGGGTTGTCCAAATTATAAGCCATATCACAACAAAAATCATACGCAAAGTTGAAAGTGCACACGATGATAAAAAATTGTGCGAAAAATACATGTCTGACTGCTATGCCGTGTCGCAAAGTCGGTGACATGAGTTGCATACTTCAGGTTGCTGCCAAGAGACTTAGTTCATAACTCGAGTTGGTTGGTCTGTGTGGAAAATGGTTGGACTGCGTCTGAGTCCAAGATAGAGCGACATCGGTCGCATAAAGGACTTAAATGGTGAAACCCATAAGTGTTCGGTTAAAAATGATCGCAATGTAGCCATTCTTGGTGGAAAACGAACATGAATAAACTGGTCATACAAAATAACATTTCCGTAACACCATCTTTGACGTCGCCGATGACATCGGTAAAGACATGAAGAGAAAAAAAAATGTGTCGCGGATGGAGTTGGTTGGACTGTGTGTCGCGTGGACTGGTCGGACTGTGTGTCGCGAATGGAGTTGGTTGGACTGTGTGTCGCGCAGATGGAGTTGGTTGGACGTTGTCGCGGATGGAGCATCGGTCGCATGAAGGACTTCAATAGGTTTTCCAGGTGTTGGGGGTAATGGGCCAAACCTGGCCTAAATCTCAGGTTCTTGACCAGGAAAAGGTTATGTGTCGCGAATGTAGTTGGTCGGACTGTGTGTCGCGGATGGAGTTGGTCAGACCGGTTGGATTGTGTGTCGTGAATGGAGTTGGGGACTTGTCGAGATGGAGCGGCATCGGTCGCATGAAAGACTTCAATAGGTTTTCCGGGTGTTGGGGTAATGGGCCAAACCTGGCCTAAATCCCAGGTTCTTGACCAGGAAAAGAATGAAGTTGGTTGGACTGTGTGTCGCAGATGGAGTTGGTTGTGTACTGTGATGGAGTTGGTTGTGTACTGTGATGGAGTTGGTTGTACTGTGTGTCGCGAATGGAGTTGGTTGCACTGTGTGGTTGGACTGTGTGTCGCAGATGGAGTTGGTTGGACTGTGTGTCGCAGATGGAGTTGGTTGTACTGTGATGGAGTTGGTTGGACTTTTCCAACACAGGTTGGACTGTGTGTCGCAGATGGAGTTGGTTGCACTGTGTGGTTGGACTGTGTGTCGCGGATGGAGTTGGTTGGATTGTGTGTCGCGAATGGAGTTGGTTGGACTGTGTGTCGCGAATGGAGTTGGTCAGACAGAGTTGGTTGTACTGTGATGGAGTTGGTTGTACTGTGATAGAGTTGGTTGGACTGTGTGTCGCGAATGGAGTTGGTTGGGCTGTGGTCGTGGATGGAGTTGGTTGGACGTTGTCGCGAATGGAGTTGGGAACTGTCATCGAGATGGAGCGGCATCGGTCGCATGAAGGACTTTAATAGGTTTTCCGGGTGTTGGGGTAATGTGCCACACAATTCTTGACCAGAAAAAGGTTAGAATAGAAAGCAATTTACTCGGCGACAAAGGCGGTTCGACCTTCAATACAACAATAGCTGCAATTGTAAGCAGTAATGATGTCCGGCGCAGTGGCTCAGTGGTTTAGGCGCCTGTATCGAAACCAAAGTGTGCCCGGTTCGATGCTCGACGGCGGTACTGATACGGTGTATGTCTTTGGAAACAGACA
The DNA here is from genome assembly GCF_009617815.1 of Ciona robusta. Taxonomy (NCBI): domain Eukaryota; kingdom Metazoa; phylum Chordata; class Ascidiacea; order Phlebobranchia; family Cionidae; genus Ciona; species Ciona robusta. The sequence goes on along the minus strand of NC_143240.1, from coordinate 3,113,169 downwards.
TTGCTCCAACAGCGGTCACTAATGGGCTGTCCAAATTATGCTGCGTGTGTTTATGATGGAGCAATCGCATGAAAAAGAACACGTAAGCCCACGAGGTGCGAAAAACACATGTTCGACTGCTATGCCGTGTCGCAAAGTCGGTGACATGAGTTGCATACTTCAGGTTGCTGCCAAGAGACTTAGTTCATAGCACGAGTTGGTTGGTCTGTGTGGAAAATGGTTGGACTGCGTCTGAGTCCAAGATAGAGCGACATCGGTCGCATAAGATATTTAAATGGTAAAACCCAAAAGTGTTCGGGTAAAAATGATCGCAATGTAGCCATTCTTGGTGGAAAACGAACATGAATAAACTGGTCAGTACAAAATAACATTTCCGTAACACCATCTTTGACGTCGCCGATGACATCGGTAAAGACATGAAGAGAAAAAAAATTGTGTCGCGGATGGAGTTGGTTGGACTGTTTGTCGCGGATGGAGTTGGTTGGACTGTGTGTCGCGTGGACTGGTTGGATTGTGTTGTCGCGGATAGAGTCGGTTTGACTGGCCGGACTGTGTGTCGCGAATGGAGTTGGTTGGACGTTGTCGCGGATGAAGTTGGGAACTGTCGAGATGGAGCATCGGTCGCATGAAGGACTTCAATTGGTTTTCCGGGTGTTATGGTAATGGGCCACACAATTCTTGACCAAAGGTTAGAATAGAAGGCAATTTACTCGGCGGCAAGGGCGGTTCGACCTTCAATACAACAATAGCTGCAATTGTAAGCAGTAATGATGTCCGGCGCAGTGGCTTAGTGGTTTAGGCGCCTGTATCGAAACCAAAGTGTGCCCGGTTCGATGCTCGACGGCGGTACTGATACGGTGTATGTCTTTGGAAACAGATATTGCTCCAACAGCGGTCATTGCTCCAACAGCGGTCACTAATGGGTTGTCCAAATTATAAGCCATATCACAACAAAAATCATACGCAAAGTTGAAAGTGCACACGATGATAAAAATTGTGCGAAAAATACATGTCTGACTGCGATGCGAATCGGTTGGAATGTGTGTTCAAGGTGGAGCTGTGGCATGAAAAAGAACACGTAAGCACACGAAGATATAAAATGGTGCGAAAAACACATGTTCGACTGCTATGCGTGTCGCAAACGCAAAGTCGGTGACATGAGTTGCTTACTTCAGGTTGCTGCCAAGAGACTTAGTTCATAACTCGAGTTGGTTGGTCTGTGTGGAAAATGGTTGGACTACGTCTGAGTCCAAGATAGAGCGACATCGGTCGCATGAAGGACTTAAATGGTGAGTGTTAAAAATGATCGCAATGTAGCCTTTCCTGGATAAGCAGCCAATAGTAAGTGCAAAACCGAGCATGAATAAACTGGTTAATACAAAATACCATTCCCGTAACACCAACTTTGACGTCGCCGATGACATCGGTAAAGACATGAAGATAAAAAAAAACCGATTGAGAGAAAATGAACCATTCACTTGCCAAACCTTTGGCAAGTGAATGGTTCATTTTCTCTCAATCGGTTTTTTTTTATCTTTTGTTCTTTCAGGTATACTTGGTAAATTCGCTGTTAATTGGGCCATAACAAGACCGATTGAAACCACATAGAAAAATAGCAGTGTAATGAATGAATGTAACTTATACTTTACCTTTGCGTGGCCGGAAAACGACAGTTGTTATAACACGGGGGTTCGTACACCTCGTGCTAGCCTAGGAGTTAGTATACCATGTACTTCGTTTTTGGATTTTTTTGTGTATGGCTGATAATTTGAACAACCCGTAATGACCGCTGGATTGGAATAATTGTAGTTAAGTGTCTTGGGCAAGGACACATATACGCCAAACAATATGGTAGAAGCGACGAGCCTTGACCTTATTACCTCTGGGTTACAGGCAGGCGCGCTAACCACTTTGCCACTGCGCCGGTCAATTTCGTTTCTATACTTGAACGTGTAGAGTCTGTTGAGGTTTCTGTTGTGTTTTCTTTCAAAATCGCCCTCTGTCAGTGACGACTCATATTGTTTCGATGTACGAAAACTTTTTTCACAAATCTGATGTTTTCGTCACAAAATCCAGTGTTTAACTGTTAACGGGCCCGTAACATGCCGGGTTAAAAGCCCATAGAAAATAGTACTTTATGAAATAACAAGTTTAAACCATCTGCGACTGAAGCTCTGAATTTCGTATTTTGAACTGTCGCTAGGTGTCGTATTTGAGCTGCTTTCGTCTGAATTTGGAATGACGTCGGTCGATTTTTTCGGCGAGTTTGTCATCCTTAAGTATCACCGGCAAAGAAATTTGGAAAATCTAGAAGAGCTCCGAGGATTTTAACATAAATTTTGGAGCAAATTTTCAACTTGATCTGTTTGTACACGAGGTATTTAAAAACTATAGGAATACTGTGGGGTAAGATGGTTAATGGTGCACATATAGTACAGTGGGGAAAGATATGACATATTTTCATTATCTTTTATCGCCTCATTTGTTAGTTGTTAAAAACACGATCAGAAACTATAGTTTTTATGTGCTAACGGTATCTATCTTACCCCATCATAAGTCTGCACTCTTGTAGTTGATATCAAATTTAACAAAACGACATAAGACCATATAAATTGCAACGAAATAATATAGTAGTTTGCGGTAAAATGGGACATGTTTTCATTATTTTACTACGTATAGTACAGTGGGGGAATATGGGACACTACATGACGTTTTTTGGGTGATACCACGAATTAGTACTATCACTCCTTTATTAAATGACAACAATTCAAAATAATATAATAAAACACACGAGGAGTTATATTAAGCGATTCGCACAACAGGTGAAATTTTACAATCTCGAAAACACACAGTGTAAGACGGGACAGTTTGTAAGACGGGACAAAATCATTGTTAATTTTGATTAATAAGTGTAATTATTTATTATTAGGAGCATACGTAAATTTTTAACATGTTACATACATTATATTATTGTATGACAATTAGTATTGTTTGAACGATAGTGCTTGGGTAGGCTACTATTCGAACATCAATTGATAAATATTTTATCCTACAATAAATGCATTATAACTTGTAATAACAAAAAATGATAATAATTTTTAATAAAGTTTGCATTTCTGCTACAAATTGGGTTTTGCTACGCTGTTTTTCGCACAATCCACTTCTTATAAATTATCTCCGAGTACAAATAACTGAATTTCAAATATATATATTTTTTTAATTATCTTGTTATTATATCAGTATAGTATATTTTAATTACGTCCGAGGTATACACTATTAAATAAAAGCTTTGAAAGTTTAGCAAGAAAAATAAACGAAAACTACAATGTGGGGGAAGATGGGACACCAACATTATGTTTCTGATTCTCATTAAATAGGGGTTCGTAAAGACTAAAAATAATTAAAAAATCGTGTCTGACAAAGTGTCCCATCTTCCCCCACCTTACTATAATATAGTAGTTTGTGGTAAGGTGGGACACGTTTTCATTATCTTTTATGGTCCATTTGTTAGTAAACAAATCAAATTTACAGAATTATAACCGTATACCCACGACCCTTGAAGGGCGTTGTTAACTGTTAAAAACACGATCAGAAACGATTGGTTTTATGTGCTAACGGTATCCATCTTACCCGGTAATAAGTCTGCACTCCTGTAGTTGATGTCACGTTCATTGTTCAGATAAAGGAAATAATTCTAGCTAGTAAGCTATAAAATATTATTATTTAAAAAAAAGAGCTATAACATAACGACGTAGACTAAATAGATTACAACGATATAGACTACAAACATACTATGATGAAATCACTAACACTGTAACACCAGACTAACTTGTGCAGTACGAAAGTTACACACGACTGCTAACAGAGACTGATGGTAAAACAAAGAGGATTGTGAAATACAGAGGGAAACGCGAGAAAAAAGATGCCTCGCGCGTAATCAGTGACGTCACGACAGGCGCTGCAGTACTCGCGCCAAAACCGTGGTGACGTTGCAACAGGCGCGAAAATGTTAAAGCGCCAAAACACGACAAAGTTTGGACATAACACCCCTAATTACCAGAGTCCTGCTAATTATTACTATTCTCCTCATATGTAAAATATACACGAAGCATTGTATCTCGCATATAAAATGCTTTAACTAACTACTATACTGCGGGCGCTAAAATACCGGTTTAATTTCTTAGTAGTAGAAGTCTGTTTATATTGTACCGGTATAACCAGAGTCGGTATATTAACATATGTTTATCTACATACTTTGGGTATAACCAAAACAAATAAGTTAGGCCAAGGTTAAAGTAAACCCTGATGTTTTTTTTATTGCCATAAATTTTAATATATTAAAAACAAGACTATATGAATTTTTTAAACATTTTGTCCAAGTTCTACATAGTTTTTGGTAAAGGTTTATAAAGTTCGGGGACTAGTTTATACTCGGCAACACTTTTTGGCTGCCCGAAAGGATTCTGCCAGAATGACAGTCGTAAATTCACGGCTTTTTTTTAGACTCAAATTGACCTCTGTAGGTTACCGGTACGTTATGGATGATCGCAGTTCTGACTTTGTTGAAAGAAATTCACATACTACGTTAAACCAACTGCAAAACTGGAGCAAGCTGTACGTAAATGAAGATAACTTTACGGGCGACGAAGAAAATATACCGGATTTACGGTTCGACGTTCGCCATGATCTGAATGATAGAATTTACATATGGTAAGGTAATTAATATTTTCAAGCCAAAATAACTATCTTTAATTTTACCTTGGCACAAGGGAAAAGTGGTTAGCGCGCTTGACTGTAGCCCCCAGCTCAGAGTTTACAGGTTAAATGAATGTCTTGGCAAGAAACCTAAAAAGACTTTATATACCCACAAGGGCCACAAATGCATTTTTGTACTAATTTCAAGATGACCCATGGGTTGTTCAAATTCTGTTTAACCACAAAAAAAGTAACCAACAAAGTTACATATGTGGTAACTCATAAGCGGGCACAACAAAACAACAGTGTTTTAATGACTGTCGCCATTTAACCTGGCAAGGAAAAATAAGTTTTACTGTTGTTATTACTGTTGTTATTTGGTCATAGCAGTATAAATGAATTAGTAAATGTTTATTTTTTTAAGCCCAGGAAATAAAACACTTTTCAGTTATAAACCTTTTTATACAAAATATATATTTCATAACAAAAAGTTTGTATACAAAATATATTTCATACACAGTTATGACGACTTATCAAAGTTAGAGGTTGATGCTGTTGTGCTACCAATTAACGATGTCAACCTACGCAAGTCGCAACTTGCCAGAGATGTTACGTTGGGTGCTGGACCGGAAATAAGTGCAGTTTATGAAAGATACAAACACAATAAAGGTAAAGTTACAAAATGTTTTTCATGGTTTTAGAAATAACTACAACACTTAGAGTAACATTTTGGTGCTAGTGAAGAATCGTAACATATAATAGGTAAATAGCACAGACACAATAAAGGTAAAGTTACAAAATTATCAAATATTTTTCATGTTTTGCTGAATTGTTAGAAACAACTACACATAGAGTAGCATTTCGTTGCTAGTGAAGAGTCATGTTATAGTATCGTCCTGTACAGTAGTTAGCAAGGTAATGGGTTCAAGTCTTTTCGCTGCTACCATTGTGGGCATATATGTCCTCAAGCAAGACACTGAACGGTAATTGCTCCAACCCAGTGGTCACTTATGTTTAGTTGTTTAAGTTGTCAGCACTACAAAAGATATTATTCAAAAAGCTACAATTTTGGTAACACAACAAAATTTTATACATTCATTCTTTTATACAGATATGAAAACCGGCTCCGTGACTTTTGAAACTGGCTTTGCATTACCTGCACGATTTGTTATAAGTGTAATGGAACCAAGAATATCATTGAAATATCAAACTGCAGTGGAAACTGCTCTACATGGTAGGTAGTAGGTAGGCTATATTATACCCTTGTATTTTATTACCACTAATTTTGCTTATCCTGTTACTTCTGCTACCAGGCATAATGTAAATAATCTTTTAGAGGCTCATCTGGTATTAAATCATAGTGTATTTCCGAAGTTTCGTTTGTCATTTGCAAGACTTGTAGCAATTTTTCTAAAAATTAAATGTTTAATGGATTGTTTTTCGCTAGCGCAAACACTTATGTCGCTATAGAGCAATAGTGACAGTCTGTCAAAAACTTTGGCACATTTTCATAAATATCCACAGTTTTATAAAATGTTTAAATCAAATATATAGGATGCTAGTGTAAACACCTGTGTCGCTAGAGAGCAATATGTGACAGACGGTCACGAACAAAGGTTTTGTTAAACTTTAACACATTTAATACAAATTCACTGTTATATTAAATATTTAAATCGTTGCACTATATATAGGATGCTATGTTGGTGCTATGCAATGTGCTGCTGAACACAAGTTGTCTTCAGTAGCGTTTCCATTATTATACGATCCAACTGCAGAACCTTCACTCACCACGCATATGGGCCACATAGCCATACGTAAGTTTAAGTTTGTGGATTCTTATTGGTATGACTGATTCTTAGGTTATGACGACTGTTATTTCATTTTTTGAAAATAAAATATTTCTCTATAAAATATTCTTTTTTACAGAGAATAATACCTTTGATACGTAAGTTCATAGTTTTTGGTATCAAGAGTAGTCACAAATTATGACAATATATTTTGTTATTGCAATCGAAGAAACAGTAACGTTTTGTTATTTATACAATAGCCAACAAAACACTACATTGACTAAACTATATTTGGTAAATTTTGTTTCAAACTTGTAGCTTAAAGGTTCAAACTACAGTAACTAAACACTTCAAAAAAAAGGGAAATAACAAATCAAATCTAACGAACAAATAAAATTTGAAATTAGGTACTATCCGATGCTGTCTCCAGAAACTTTCTTGTCATCCAAAAGCTGTGGTCCTGGTCCTCACAGAGAAACAGATGGATTTATACAGTAACCTGCTATCCACGTATTTTCCAAGGAGTAATACAGAAGCATCCGATTTTATTTATTGGCTTCCCCAAACAGAGTTCACAGATTGGGGGGAAATCGTTCGAGCAGATCGTGCGATACGCATCAGGGATTTTGCAACGGAAAATGAAGCAACGTCAGAGATGTCTGGTACGTTTTTATTAAATAAAAGTAAGGTTATGCATTGGACAAAATACTATGAGGTGTATGAATACACCATGTGTGTTTGGTGTATAAGAAGACACCCATGTTATAACTTGACAGTGAGCATGAGGTGTATGAATACACCATGTGTGTCTGGTGTATAAGAATATACCCATGTTATAACTCGACAGTGAGCATGAGGTGTATGAATACACCATGTGTGGCTGGTGTATAAGAATATACCCATGTTATAACTTGACAATGTGTGAATATAAATGCACCATTTCTGTTAACTGTACAAGTATAAGTATAACCCAACAGTGAGCATAAGGTATCAATATCATCCAGAGTCATCGCACAAGGAAGACCCCGTCATACCATCCACAATAACGAGCCACTCATTCGCAAGTATGTCCGGTGACCACGACAGCAGGAGAAAAATGCAAATCGAGAACATGACGAAAGATAAAATGCTCAAATCACAAGAAAGAATGTAAATATATTTGTTTGAGACATTTTGTGTATGAAAATAACATACTTTAACATAGTATAGGCCTCTGATTTAGCCTAAATTTAGGTAATTGTTCTGCCGCCATGTTTTTATTACCCAGTTTTACTGAAGAAGTTTTCGTTGTAGCGGGTTTTTGAACGACTGTAATTTGCTGATAATTCTCTACGCTGTTTTAGTTAATGAAACTCTTTATACATTTGCAAATAATCTGACATGTAACTCTTTATAAATTTTCACTAACTCTTGCATGGTATCATTCAATTACTTTCATGTTACAGTTACCACCGCCTTTTGAGGTGTGCAAGAACCGAAAATTTATCGGAAATTGCTTCCACCAAGGCCTTGTACGTATGTGGTAACGACAGAGGGGGTTCCCCTGTTGTGGTACTGGTAGCAAAATACATGAACGTACAGAATATGAACATGGAAAAGGTGGTTTATGTTTTTATGCAATAAAGGTGTAAAAATCTGCAAAATATGAATTTTGTTTATATCTTATTTATGACATACGAACATAAAATATGCTAACTTAACTGCTCTTGTAAAAGTTATGAAACTTTTGTAATTTTTGTTACAAAATGTAACATTTATAGGTATATCTAACAGTTACGAGTCAACTCTGGACTAATTCACAGATCAGTTTTACCCATAAAGTTACATGCGTCTGCGTGGTAACTTGTAGGGCACGAGGTGTATGAAACATAATACCCATGGTATGATGACTGTAGTTGCCCCAAACCATAAAATCTTGACCTTTTAACCATAAAAACTTGACCAAATTTTTTCGCTCCTATAGGCGCTCCTATATTTTATACACATCCTCGACTCTGTGGTGAACGAAAGGTATTCGCTCGTTTATTTTCACACGGTGTCGGAATCTAAAAATCATCCTTCCGTTGAGTTTATACGACATGTGTACCACACGTTAGATCAGCGCTACCGGGAAAATCTCAAGTATCTGTACATTGTACACCCAAGCTTCATGAGCAAAGTAAGGACTTTATAATATGTTTATATATTTATTTTATAAAATATTTATATATTTATTTTATTAATTTATTTTATAAGGTTTTTATACATTTATTTTATAAGGTTTTTATATATTTATTTTACAAAAAAATTATATATATGTTAATTTATATATGTATTTATTTTATAATTTTATTATTTATTGCTTTTATAAATATATATATATATAATTTTGTTATTTATTTTATAAATAGTTATATATTTATGTTATAAATTATTTTATATTTTTTTTATACATTTATTATAAATTTTTTTATATATTTATTTTATAAATATTTCTATAACTTTATGTTATAATTTTTTTATAAATTTATTTCATACTTTTTTTAATATTTATATATGTTTATATATTTATTTTAGAAAATATTTACTTTTTAAATATTAATATATTTATTATATAAATAGTTATACAGTTATGTTATAAATTTTTTATAAATTTATTTTATATAATTTTTATAGAGTAGGGTGGGGGAAGATGGGACAACTTTTCATTGTATTTTCTCGTCCTATTTTGTACTAAACAAAGAAAATTCAAAGGATTATAAAACCATATCCTCACGACTTCCATAGTCAGATGTTAATTATTTAAAACACGATCAGGATATTTGAATATTATGTGCTAAAGGTGTCCCATCTTCCCCCAACCTACTATACATTGAATATATAATTTTATACATGTATATTGTTATATTTTTTTGGTATTTATTGTATATTTATTGTATAAAATTTTAATATTTACATTTATTTTATAAAATATTATTTTATAAATCTTTATATATTTATTTTATAAATTTTTTTATATATTTTTTTAGAAAATCTTTATATATTTGTTTTATAATTTTTTATACGAATATTTTTATAAATTGTTCATATATATATTTATATGTGAACGATTTATACTTTTTTTTATATATTTCTGTTATAAATTTTTTTTAAATTTGTTTTATATATCTATTTATTATATAAAGTTTTTATATATTTAAATTATTAAAATATTTGTTTATATATTTATACAATTTTAATGTAAATAATATTTATTTTAGATGGTATTAACATAGTTATTTTTATAATATATTAATATATTTAAATAATATATGTAAAAAAATATTAATATATATATTTATTATCATATATATATATATATATTATAAATTTTATTTACAATTGTTATAAAAAAATCTTTTTTGCAGATTTTTGTTTGGTTATTCACTACTTTCTCTGCAAGCGACGTGAAAGGACAAGTTTTATCGATTAAAAACATTCCACAACTTTATCAGTTCATCTCCTCCGATCAAATTGATATCCCTCCATTTGTGGTGGATTATGACTTAGAGGTATTTGCATGATATGATAAAATAATAATAATTAATGATATGGTAAAATAATGATAATTAATGATATGGTAAAATAATGATGATTAATGATATGGTAAAATAATCATAATTAATGATATGGTAAAATAATGATATAATTAATGATATGGTAAAATAATGATTAATGATATGGTAAAATAATGATAATTAATGATATGGTAAAATAAAAATAATTAATGATATGGTAAAATAATGATAATTAATAATATAGTAAAATAATGATAATTGATGATATGGTAAAATAATGATAATTAATGATATGGTAAAATAATGATAATTAATGATATGGTAAAATAATGATATAATTAATGATATGGTAAGATAAAAATAATTAATGATATGGTAAAATAATGATAATTAATGATATGGTAAAATAATGATAATTAATGATATGGTAAAATAATGATAATTAATGATATGGTAAAATAATGATAATTAATAATATGGTAAAATAATGATAATTAATGATATGGTAAAATAATGATGATTAATGATATGGTAAAATAATAATAATTAATGATATGGTAAAATAATGATAATTAATGATATGGTAAAATAATGATAATTAATGATATGGTAAAATAATGATAACTAATGATATGGTAAAATAATAATAATTGATGATATGGTAAATTAATGATAATTAATGATATGGTAAAATAATGATATAATTAATGATAATTAATGATATGGTAAAATAATGATAATTAATGATATGATAAAATAATAATATAATTAATGATATGGTAAAATAATGATAATTAATGATATGGTAAAATAATGATAATTAATGATATGGTAAAATAATGATAATTAATGATATGGTAAAATAATGATAATTAATGATATGGTAAAATAATGATAATTAATGATATGGTAATATAATGATAATTAATGATATGGTAAAATAATGATAATTAATGATATGGTAAAATAATGATAATTAATGATATGGTAAAATAATGATAATTAATGATATGGTAAAATAATGATAATTAATGATATGGTAATATAATGATAATTAATGATATGGTAAAATAATAATAATTAATGATATGGTAATAATATAATTAATGATATGATATAATAATAATATAATTAATGATATGGTAAAATAATGATAATTAATGATATGGTAAAATAATGATAATTAATGATATGGTAAAATAATGATAATTAATGATATGATAAAATAAAGATTTAATTAATGTAAAAATTGCCTCCATTTTAACTTTTAAAACTCATTTTTTTTCAGGCTAATGCTTCAACTTACAACAATACGACGTCGAAAATATCCACAGCGTCTAACCGGAAGTTATAATACGACAAGTTTGAACTAATTTACACTTATTTTTCGTAAGAGCCACCAGATTTTTCATATATATATATATTGCATATTGTTTAAAATCCAACTGTGCTGAATAGTTTACATTATAATGTAAGTTAAAAACATTATAACGTTGGTACTACTAGAACATAATTAACCTAAGCTCCTAGTTAAAAACACTGTCCTTTTAAAAAACAACTTTAAGAAGAGCTGTTAAAATTTCAAAAACTTTAAGAAGAAATAACCTTTCAAAAACTTTAAGAAGAAATAACCTACAAGTGTAACTAACTAAGTAAATTCTTTAAAATTTCCAATCAGATTCAAAAATAATCCTAACTAACTAAGTTAATTCTTTAAAATTTAAGAAGAGTTGTTAAAATTTCAAAAACTTCAAGAAGAAATAACCTACAAGTGTAACTAACTAAGTTAATTCTTTAAAACCTATCAGATTCAAAAATAATCCTATTGATGTAAGTTTAGTTAATAACCTATGATTTATCAAGTGCAATTTTGTTGTTATGTGATATTTTGCCAAATAAAGTGTTAAAGTAATATCTAATATACATTTGTCTCTTATATATATGAGACAAATATATATACATATATATATAAGAGACAAATGTATATACTTGTATCTGTTTCTTATATATATGTATATACTTGTCTCTTAGAGGTTGAATACTTGACTTGTCTCTTAGAGCCGAATTGCCTGTCTCTTAGAGCCGAATTGCCTGTCTCTTAGAGCCGAATTGCCTGTCTCTTAGAGACGAATTGCCTGTCTCTTAGAGACGAAATATTTGTCCTTTAGAGCCGAATTGAGACGAATTGCCTGTCTCTTAGAGACGAAATATTTGTCCTTTAGAGCCGAATTGCCTGTCTCTTAGAGCCGAATTGCCTGTCTCTTAGAGCCGAATTGCCTGTCTCTTAGAGCCGAATTGCCTGTCTCTTAGAGCCGAATTGCCTGTCTCTTAGAGCCGAATTGCCTGTCTCTTAGAGCCGAATTGCCTGTCTCTTAGAGCCGAATTGAGCCGAATTGCCTGTCTCTTAGAGCCGAATTGCCTGTCTCTTAGAGCCGAATTGCCTGTCTCTTAGAGCCGAATTGCCTGTCTCTTAGAGCCGAATTGCCCGTCTCTTAGAGCCGAATTGCCTGTCTCTTAGAGCCGAATTGCCCGTCGAAACATTCGGCTCTTAGAGACGAAACATTCGGCTCTTAGAGACGAAACATTCGGCTCTTAGAGACGAAACATTCGGCTCTTAGAGACGAAACATTCGGCTCTTAGAGACGAAACATTCGGCTCTTAGAGACGAAACATTCGGCTCTTAGAGACGAAACATTCGGCTCTTAGAGACGAAACATTCGGCTCTTAGAGACGAAACATTCGGCTCTTAGAGACGAAACATTCGGCTCTTAGAGACGAAACATTCGGCTCTTAGAGACGAAACATTCGGCTCTTAGAGACGAAACATTCGGCTCTTAGAGACGAAACATTCGGCTCTTAGAGACGAAACATTCGGCTCTTAGAGACGAAACATTCGGCTCTTAGAGACGAAACATTCGGCTCTTAGAGACGAAACATTCGGCTCTTAGAGACGAACAAATCGGCTCTTAGAGACGAACAAATCGGCTCTTAGAGACGAAACATTCGGCTCTTAGAGACGAAACATTCGGCTCTTAGAGACGAAACATTCGGCTCTTAGAGACGAAACATTCGGCTCTTAGAGACGAAACATTCGGCTCTTAGAGACGAAACATTCGGCTCTTAGGGACGAAACATTCGGCTCTTAGAGACGAAACATTCGGCTCTTAGAGACGAACAAATCGGCTCTTAGAGACGAACAAATCGGCTCTTAGAGACGAACAAATCGGCTCTTAGAGACGAACAAATCGGCTCTTAGAGACGAACAAATCGGCTCTTATATATATATATATATATACGTATTTGTCTCTTATACGTATATACATATATATTGTGTATGCCCACATATTACACTACAACCAGTATTTATATTTATTTGTTAAACAGATAAAGCAATATATATGTAAGGTTACTGTATGAATGTACAGGATCCAACCGCTGTTTGCATTTATATCATTGAAGATTCCAACAAGCTCATTTAAGTATTTAACATAAAGCAATAGAGGTGAACAGGCAAATACATAACTTGGCAACTAACTTACGGTAGTATGCATAAATCAAATAAAAAGGAATTATCCAACCACACAGCATAGCTACTGATCACATAACTTCATGAAATGTCACATAGGATAATTTCATGCAACTCCATTATAAACTGAAAGTTATGCAATAGACATATATTATGATTTTATATTCTAATATAACATTATTAAACTATTGAAGGGATAAAATGAGTGCAGGGAGATGGCAATATAATTTCATAAATATCAAATATGGACTGCAGACACTAAGAACTACTATACAATCACTAATAAAATCATTCACCCTATTATAACATTGGCATTTCATTATAATATAGCTTTATGCAACTTTAATCTTAATAAAACCTGAGGTATTGCGTTTCAGAGTTCGGACTTCCCCTTTTTGAGACCAATAGGACAACACACCCCTGTACCCCCCAACCCACAGTACCCGCTTGGGTTTTTAGATAAATACTGCTGATGGTATTCTTCTGCGTAGTAGAATTCTGTTGCTGGTTTTATTTCAGTTGTGATTTTCCCAAGACCTGCGGCTGATAACTCCTGTAATAATTATAAACTTTTTCTGTTAGCATTGTCGTATAGTTATTGGCGGACTGCATCTGAACCAGAGGTTACGGGTTCAAGACTGGATACTGCTACTGTAGTGGTTGTATACTTTTATTGTATTCTTGGACAAGACACTTAACTGCTATTGTATAGTCAGACAAATTAAATATATCAAAACAAGGTAACTTGCAATTTGACATGAGGTGTAAAAAATAAACATTACTGTAATAAACAACAGTAATAGTAATCCCAGAAACTACCATATACAAAACCATAAGTTATTATACCTTCCCATAAGTCTCTTTGGAATCCAAAGCTGCCTTTTTCTGATCATCATTATAATAATAAATACCTGACCTATATTGACTCCCGGAGTCGTTACCTTGCCTCATGCCCTGTGTCGGGTTATGGCTCTCCCAGAATACCTGGAAAAAAAGGAAATATATATTTATGAGACGAAACATTATATATATATATACAGGTAAGGTATATATATATAGTAGGGTGTGGAGAGATGCGACACTTTGTCAGAAAAGACCAATTTTTAATTTAATTTTTACGAACCCCCATTTAATGTTAATTAGAAAAATAATGTTACAGAATTATTCGATATTATTATCACGACTTTATAAAACGCATGTCAAAGCCGATTACTGTTGTTAAATATAAAATAAAAAACATGTTAAATAGAAAAAATAGGCAGGTAAAAAATTGAGAAATAGTAGGGTTTATTAAAAGTTATCATTAAACTTTATTGAAAGTAAAAAAGTTATTATCATTTTTTGTTATTACAAGTTCATATACATTTGTAAGATACAAGATTTATCAATTGATGTTCGAACATTACCCATTGTCGTTCATATAATAACAATTTTAATACAATAATATAATGTAGGTTACCAGGTAACATGTTAAAAACTATAGCAGTAGGGCAAGGAAAAGAATGTTTACTTAATTTTCAAAGCGTACAGTATTATTTCAAGTTAATTACGTATATTCCTATTTATAAATACACTTATTATTCAAAATTACCAATGATTTTAAACTGTCCCCTGTTACCAGTGATTTAATCTTATGATTCTTATCCTATGTGTTTTCGAATTTGTAAAATTTTACCTATTGTGCAGATCGCTAAATAACTCCTCGTGTGGTTTATTAAAATTTTTTGAACTGTTATCAAACAATAAAGAAAAAATAATATTAATTCGTGGTATTACGTATTAGCAAAAACAGTTATGTAATTTGAGTTAAAAAAATTAAGAAATATCTGCTTAAGTGTCCCATCTTCCCCCACTCTACAATATATATATATAAAATGAAACACTAAAAAAAGTTAAACATTTTAAGTTTGTCCAACATAGCATATATGCATATATATGTGGCATGTAATAAAACAAATAAAAAAAGAGTAAAAATTAACTTTAGGGCTTTACCTTTAGTAAACCTTCATATGAAATCTTGTCAGGATGATAAACGACGCGAACAACTTCGTTATGGTTGGTATTACCAGCGCATACTTCCCTGTACGTTGGGTTTGTTGTTATTCCAGCACTGTATCTGTATGTAAGGATTATAAGATTATTCTAAAATGCAGGGAGACAGGGATAGTTTGACACTACACTGTCAAACAAATCTAACACATTAGTTGTAATATTAACTTGTAGCACTGTAAGCAGACATGAGATATATCTGTGTATCTGTATGCGAGAATTATATGATTATTTCACACACATTGTACCAGGGGTTCTTAAACTTTTTGAAGCACTTCCCCCCCCAATAAAGATCCCAACAAAACTTGCACCCCCTTTTTGTTAAATCATCTTAATATAACACTTCTTTATTGTTTCCCCCCCCCCCTAGAGGGAAGAGCCCCTCAGTTTAAGAACCACTGCACTATACAATATATTATAGTCCAATTTTTAAAAGCAGGTAATCCAGGGATAGTTAGACACACTATACTGTTAAACAAATGACAAATCTAACATATTAGTTGTAATGTTTTCTTGCAGCAGTGTAAGCAAGCAGGCGGAGGTGTATGAATCAGAACACCTATGTTACAACGACTGTCGTTGCCCCGCCATGCGAGGATAAATAAGATACATACGTGGTAACTAGTAAGCAGGCACGAGGTGTATGAAATAGAACACCCGTGTTATAACGACTGTCGTTGCACGGCGATGCGAGGATAAATAAGATACATATGCAAGCAGGCGGAGGTGCATGAGGTGTATGAAACAGAACACCCGTATTATAACGACTGTCGTTGCACGGCAGTGCGAGGATAAATAAGATACATATGTGGTAACTTAACTAGTAAGCAGGCACGAGGTGTATGAAATAGAACACCCGTATTATAACGACTGCCGTTGCCCCACCATGCGAGGATAAATAAGTTAAATTCATACATGCCTGCCCATCCTGTCACCGCAGGTTATATGATATTCAGCGAAACAAATCTAACTTATTGGTTGTAAATAATGTTTACTTGTAAGTAGGCAAGGTGTATGAATCAGAACACCGGTGTTATAACGACTGCCGTTGCCCAATCATAGAATACAAACAAGTTTATATCAGTCATGCCTGTCCAGTTAAACTGAGATGAGATGCCGATGTTATCTCTATACATAGTAGGGTGAGGGAAGATGGGACATCTTTAGCACATAATATTTAAAGATCCCGATCGTGTTTTTAACAGTTAACAACGGTCTATGGAAGCCATGAGGATACAGTTTTATAATTCTTTGAATGTTCTTTGTTTACCACCAAATGTGACAAGAAAATAGAACGAAAAGATGTCCCATAACCAAATATGTCCCATATTTCCCCACCCTACTATATAAATAAAAACATTAAACCACCTACCCAACTTGTGTAGAATAAACTCCTTTCAGCTTCCAGAACGTTCTTTCAACTCCCCAGAAACAACCCATACCTTAAACATAATGAAACATTAACAATATTTTGACTAAACATCCGTAATATAAAATATAGGAATGTGCAGAAATTTTATTAAATTGATCAGTATGGCAATGCCCACTATGAGCAAACCACCTTTTAAATGAAGGAATAACACAAACTTTAAACCTATTTTTACTAAATATCTATAATATAAATAGCATTACGCAAAAAATATAAACTTATTAGTATTATGATGCCTACTATCAGTCTATTACTTTTGAAGGGGTAACATTCATTTAAAATACCAATAATATAACAGAATGGAAACAAATATAAAAAAAGTAATTTCCATTTATTTTAAAGGGTAATTTTCTACACAAGTTTCAGCCTTTGATAAACACTGCTATGGTCGCCACACTTAATAAACCAATAAGATATAATAACATCAACACATCATAATCGAGGTGTATGAAACAGAACATCGGTGTTATAATGACTATTGTTGTCCCGTCATGCAAGGATAAATAAGTTACATTCCTTTATAGTTTAGTCTAATAACTAATATATTTTTAATATCTTACCAAACATAGCCATCTGTGTATCATCAGGAAAAGGTTCGAAGATTTGATTCTTATTCACATGATGCTTAACATTCTTATCCATGGTCCACTTTAATGGCTAAAACAGAAGATATTCAGTTTAACAGATATCATAAAGTCCAGTGCACCAGTACACTTTACTACTTCTGTATTTTCATGCAATTTTTTTGTTAATATGTTTTCAACTGTAAGTCTGTTTTATCTTTTCGTTTAAAATATTTCTAAATCTTCGCTACCGTAATCAAAAAGACAAACATAAGTTATTATTAGAACTTATGTTTATAGTGCTTCTTTTAACAGCTACCATTATGCATTAAATCAATACCTTTAAAACATAGATTATGCTAAACTGTATGCACAAAACGGGTTAATATGCAAAACTAGCATCTAAATTGTCAACAACACACATAATTATATTACTAAAGCAGGCCTACATATTAACATAGCGATAATAAAAGTTATTTAACTTTCAAAATCTCCCTTTAAATTATATGCAAATATAAATTATTATGCAAAATATTATCTGAACTGTCAAGGTCATCAACAAAAACAAGCAAGGTCATCAACAAAAACAAGCAAGGTCATCAACAAAAACAAGCAAGGTCATCAACAAAAACAAGCAAGGTCAATAGGTCATCAACAAAAACAAGCAGATACATTGCTATAGAAATAATGAAAGTTATAAAAGTAAAACATTATTAAATTTGAAATATAAATATTATTACCTCTGCTCGTCCTACAGTTGCAGCTTCTCTTGATACGAGTTTAGTCGAATGCTGAGCGCCCATGACAAGGCAGCGTCTCAAAACAGCGAGCATGACCACTAAATGACTCGACAGTTTCATGGCTTGTAAACTGACCTGCCAATAAAATCTGGTGTGACGTCATTCTGATTACGTAACCTACATACGGGATGATTATGTAATAGTTTAAACTTTAATTTATGTCCGGGTCAGCAAAATTACGACAACTTTTAATAAATAATTTAAAAACAACAACACTAAAACGTAATAAAGTAAATGCTTATTAATATTGTATGGACTTACCGAATTTATGCAGTGCTGTGGTTTTCAACTTCAGAAATAATCACTAATTATTTAAGTATGTAACTTTCAGACGTAGCAAACTAACGTGGGAATTGAACATATGGTGCAACGGATGTATATAAAAAAGCTACTGTAGTCCCATTTCCCAACGTGCCAGCTTTTAAATATGCCAAAAATATAAATTTGCCCATTTTATCAATCCAATTAAAGCACATTTACGAGTCGGACTTTTACATTTTTTTCCGTGATAACATTGGCAATACTGAAACTGTAAAAGTTCTAAGCTGACATAATACTGGTAACACTGTACAGCACTTAGATTAGAATTCAAAATGGCTGCGCCCTTGGGAAACGTCTCGCTGTGCCAAGATTTTAGCCAATTTATGGTAAACTAACCAACATTTACTTTCAAAACTAAAAAATACTATAGTGCATGCTAAAATACCTATTTGGACGTGAAAAATGATGGTGTTTTTTGTTTTATTTAGTATTAAATTATCAATTTTAAAACGTTTTATGTTATAGGAAAAACTGAAAGAAAATCGTACCACCGACGACCGAATTATCTACGAATTAAACACCACTATTCCAACTACCTCATTCGCTGCAAATGTAAACGTGACAGAAAAATGCAAATCCCTTTTTGACATGGTATGTCCATACAAAATACTATTACTAGTGACTCCAAAACTACTAAAACTCCTGCAGTTAGCACACAGCACACCTGCTACTAGCCACGACGTTATGACTCAAGTGTAGATGCTGTGTGTCCCATGACTAGAAACTTTTAAATTGTCAGCTATAGTATACAAGTGGCCACTAGGTGTATGAAACAAAACACCTGTGTTAAAAAGTCATGTAATGATAAGTAAGATACACTCATTCACATTCAATTTTAACTTTAGGTGCTAGCCACACACAGCTTGCGAAACCAGGCAATCAACCAGTGTATTGAGATCCAAGCTGCCAAGACAAAAGTGCTCAAGGACCAGCGAGACAAAGACCCTGAAGATTATAAAGTTCGAAAACAGCTTGGCCGAGAACAAACCACTGTAAGTTAGTCTGTCTGTGAAAGTGGCCATGTTATGTTTTACATGCGTGTCTGGTATAGGGGAATAGCCATGTTATAACTCGAGTGTGTTTGGTGTAAAACAGGGAGAAGGTGTGTTTATCTGGTGTATAAGATGAACCTACCTAAAAACAAACCACCAAGTCGTCTGTGTGAAAATGTCCAAGTTATCTGTATAGGAAGACACCCATGTTAGGTGTATGCATTTTAGGTAGGTGTATAAATACACCAGGTGTGTCTGCTGTATAAGAAGACACCCATGTTATAACTGGACAGTGAGTATAAGGTGTATGAATACACCATGTGTGTCTGCTGTATTAGAAGACACCCATGTTATAACTGGACAGTGAGTATAAGGTATACCAATAACCAATAAATCTTTCTCACAGCTGAGGTTGTTCCAACAAGAATTAACCATCGAAAACATTGTCCAAGAAAGGGCGAAAAAGGCATTTTACGAACGCTGTAGGAATTATTACACTCCTACTAATGCATCGTGACAGAAATATAAACTGAATATATACTGATGCCACTAATTCTGTCAAGTTGCTGTTTAGGCTATAAATCAGTTCTCCAAATTGTGATAGTGAAAGCAAAAATAAAGTTTACTTTGAGAGTTGGTGTATTTCTAAACACAAAGTATCATAGTCATATCATACTACTGTGCATGCATAATGTAAGGCCTAGAAACTTAAGGTGGTTGTACACAGGATCTGGAATTCGTCCGTTTTGTCCGGATTTCGCTGCCGCATGCGCAGCTCGGTAATGGGTTTGCACACGACTTCGCAAGCGAATTCAAATGCCGGATACGGTGTACAGCCACCTTTAGAGTTTTAAATGTAACTTTGAAAAATAAAGTTGTCTTAACAGTACTGCCCAAAATAATTTCTACATCACAGTGGCATTTTAAATACAAAAGTTTAAAATAAACAATTTAACATTTGCATAGGTTTAACTTATTGTATAAGTAGTACATGTAATATGCAAGAACTAATTTATCTTGAACGAATAACAATAAATAAGTTTTTTGGCATTTAATAAAAACAAGAACTGTTGTTTTCATATAATTCATCATATAAAGTTTAAAACTCTGTCAATCCACTGCAGTGTATTATGCACCCTAGTATTTGTCATTTCATCATTAGAACCCATCAGAGGTAGCATTACTGTTCGTAGATATTGTGCCAACGACGCTAGGTGTGTTTTAACCTACAAGTGATAAAAAACATTTTCCATACACCCAAAAAATACTTAAAATTTTAAAATACATTAAATTTTTATATTTTTTTTTCCAAACAAATAACATTTTTTAGTATTTACAGTATTTGTAAGTACAATGTTTTTTTTTTAAAATGCTTTAAATTTTCAGACATTTAAATTTTTTTCTAAACAATTACCTGAAAAGGGAACTTGTCCTGGCCCCATTTAGAACAAGCACGTTGTATCTTTCTCATACACATTGGACATAATGTTAAAGGCTGGGATAACGCTTCTTCAGAAGAACAACTACTGTTCATTAAGCAAGAGAATGTTCCACAATGTGCAAGACCAAACACATGGCATGTTTCGTGCGTTACAACCTAATTTAAAGACATTTAAAACGTCTTTTGGGTTTGGCGACTAATATATTTTTCGAGGAACACAAAAAACTAAACATTCTGTCTCTTCAGTCTCAGTAACAAAATAACACACTTAAACAGTGGGACAAACTGATTTAAAAGGCTACAAAGTTTCGAAATGTTTTTTTACAGTGCAAAAATTACCTTAATCAGTTTCCACAGTAAAGCTGCGTCAACTACAGATATATCTTCCATGTCTTTCACATCAATTCCTTCATTTCTACCCTTAAACCCACGTACATATGTTGGGTCAAAACGACCAAAACTTGCAACACACGAGTAGTGGTAGAAGCTAGCCTATAAGATATGTTGTGAATGACAGAATGACTGTAATGTATTTATTCTCGCGTGGCTGAAAAATGACAGTCGTTATAACATGGGTGTTCTGTTTCATACATATCATACCAGCCTACAGGTTACCATGTATGTTACTTTGTGGGTAATTAATTTCTGTTCTAGAACCTTGGGCTCTGAGATTTGGGCCAGAGTTGATTTATTACTCCAACAGATGAATCACTCACCTGTCCAAGAACAAAATTAAGATCTTCACTTGGGTAAAGGTCGTGCCAGGTCAATGCAACGACACAAAAACTGTCTCGCGGAACATGGGATCTAAAAGTGGTGGAATTTATAGAAGTTTAAACTATAGTAGGTTTTTATTTTTGGAAAACTTCTTACATTCTTGTAGTTTTTGATAAAACAAAAGCTTTTCGTGGAATTTTTATGAGAATCTAATAACAATAAAAGTTTTTTATGGATTTTTTTAATAATAATTTTTAATTTCTATATCTAAAAACACAACGAATAATCTAACTTAAGAAACGGTAAGAAGTCCATGACAAGGTATTGTTCCTTTCCAGTAAAAGAATGCTGTCTTTTACGGACGTTTAAGTCTTCTATATTTAGCTGGGGCAACATTTCAACTATTGACCCTGAAAAAAATGAACTACGTAAAAGTTATATGGGCCCTTCTGAAATATAATTTATACAAAAAGTTTTTTTTTTATTCGATTTATGCAACGTTTCAATTTTGAAATTGCTAGGATAGTTTAAAAAGCATTAATCTTCAACTGTTATATAAAGGTTAGGTAATTTTGTGTATAGATCATAAGAAGTAGCTGCAATATTTAAACACGTGAACTTGTGGCGTACAGGTAAAATATACTTACAAATTTAAAGGTGTAACTGGCACATGTAAAACAACAAGCGAATAAAACAAGCTTTTAAAATATATTTCACCTTAAAAATTGTACCAACATCTGAAACAAATTCAATCCATCTTTTGAACGAAAGTTTTCAACAAAATCAGGAAAAGGACCAATTGGTAACAATTGTAATTTCAATTTATTAAATTTCCATTTAAAACCGTCAATGAATCTGTTAAAATATTCATTAAATCTTCGTAATATTAGGAATGCCTGCGGTGACATGTCACTTTTAAAACAGGTGTAACATGTAACATACTAACGTCATACATTTACATCCAAATTTAAAAGTTTAACTGATATTTGGTGTCTGAACAAATAAGGAGAGTTAAACTATTGTATTCACCATATTAATCAAGGTTCCCAATATGTTTGATTTGAGAATGAACGGTATTTTGACAATGTCATGTCACACATTTTTGTTAGTTATTTTAAACACATGTGGCCTATACTCCATAAGATACAGCCTACATCATATTAAAACTCACCTATTTAACCAAGACATGGCTATGCTATGTTTCCAATGAGAATAAGACTGACAGTCAAAACTTTTGGGACAAGGTTCAAGCCGTTCAAACATGGGGTCCTCGATTTTATAATTTTGTGCTGAAATATTAAATTTTAGAAATTAACAAAAATCTTGTAAAATTCCCTTGCAGGTTTAATAAAAAACAAGACAAAATATCTTTTATTTTAATTAAAGTAACATATATAACAGTGCAAAAACAGGAATTTCTATTCTTTTTTAAAAAATAAATGTATATATTTTTAACGTTTAATTTTAAATTTAAAACCAACCTAAGTGGCATCAGAAGTTAAAATGCATAATAAAAACTATATATAATACATCATTGATTTTTTAAACTATTTTAAAACAAGAAATAATAACATAACTCTACCTTTACAGGTACATATGTTATTACAATGTTCATATGCAAGTCTGTAGAAGTTTTGATCCGAATCTGACATTTTGTCCAGAGAGCCCATCAGTTTGTTCATGTCAGAATGTATATGGTGATAAGACTTCACTTTGATAAGCTGAAATTATACAATAGAACTTTAAAAAATAGATTTTGGTATCGGGTTTTTGAAATGGTGCATAAAACATTAATTTTTGGTCAGTTTTAATTATATGATTATGATAGCCCATAATATATGAATAATTGTATATTACAATTTTAAGTACAATTTTTTATCTTTACGTCACTAAAAATGGTTTTAGTTTTTTAAACCCAAGCATTGCAATACAGATCAAGTGCTAAAATTATAGGAAATTTACAAAACAAAAAAAGGAATAAAATTCCACAAATCATTACCGCAATACACCCTATAGACAATGCTGCTTTGCGTTATATAAAATAAAAAACATAAACCTAAAGCAACTGACCAGCTTATACAACAGTATCCACGATTCAATACGAAATTATTGCTCTCTGTTAAACAAAATTGTTTCAAAGTTAACCACTTTGCCAAACGTATAACCCATTTTATAAGGATAAAGTTCTGTTGTGCTATGTGTCCTGGGATATAACGCTAAAGTGCCAAAGTTGGCCCATTTTTTACAACTTTTTTCACAACATAACCGATAAGTACATTGGCAAGTATCATATTGCTATGTACAAACAACAAAGTTTAAAACAATTTTTTACAGCACAACAAAGGCATTAACCTAAGTGCCAAATTGAGAGCAAATCCAAAAAGTCCAAACAAAGTTTACTGTTTGATTAATGAATATATTAGCGCAAGTAATTTAAACAAACTTTAGTATATTTTGCACCAAATAATTCTACATAGGTAATATACTAAAGCGTGGCACGCCATGGGACTGGAGATTTAGAACTGAGTTGGTCCATTGGCCTATGACCCAGGTTGTTGCAACCTATTAGTGACTCACTGGGTGGAACAATGTCCATTTCACCGAAGAATTACACACACCTATCATAATATCAGTATCATCAAACCCACAGCGCAAGACGATTTCGCAGCATCACACTAAGCTATTACTTCCCAAAATTTTTGAAGCACTTGTTACCTACAAGTTCTATAGTAACAGAATATCTTTGGAGATAAGTAACAGACAAACACAGAAAGCAGCAAAGTAAAAGGTATGTACAGATTTTATATGTACAGATTTTAAAAAACATAACTAGTTACTCACCTACCTAATTTCACTGAAAAGGAAGAAATATGCACAGATTAGTTTAGAAATTTACAAAATGTCTTACCTCTTATAACAGAGTCCGGTTGAAAACTATATCGCGCCATACATTCTCTTCATATGTAGTAATTTACAGGTACAATGGTACAGATATCCGATGTAATTACCAGTTACAGCATGTAGCTAAGTTGGTACAGTGGTACACAGGCAGTGGCGCAGCCAGGGGGGTTTAGGGTGTCGCGACCCCCCCCCCCTTTTAAACAAAAAAAATGTAAAAATGTGAAAAATTTTTTTGATTAAACCCCCCTCCCCCCATTATTTTTTTCTAGCTGCGCCACTGTACATAGGTATCAATCACCAGTTAGACACTAGACAGTGTACTTATTCACAGGTTGTACATTTCTTGATATTGTTGAACACAAGCCACATATAGAAACATAACTATATATAAGACCGAAGTTATAGTGTTACATTTCCAAACCGGTCAGCAGCCCACAGTACTGCATCTCTGCATGTATGGCGTATGCGCTCATTCTAAAACAGCCATTTTTACCTCTCAATACAACTAGGTGTCTAGGTCCATATGCGTCAAACCCACGTTGCCTAAAACATTTTATATTACAGCTACCGGCATCCCCAAACAAAAGGTATATATCTCTTTGGTATAGCGTGCCATTACCCACTAGTCACCAGACACATGATATGCAAAATAACTGCATTATTGAAGCATGTAAATCATTTCCACAATTCCACATGTTTAGTATAAAAAATGATAGTAACTCATAAATACATCCTTTCAGTTTTGACAGTTCTCTTAACAGTAAAACACTTTGTGAGTGTTTGAATAAACACATTTAGTCCTGCGACTTGCCTACTTACTTGAATAACTACTACACCTGCTTAAGATGAATTATTGGATTATATACATAAATAAAACCCATCTATCTGAAATTGTTTATTAGACTGTACATTTACTCATTTAAAATCTAGTGTTAGTTAAGACACAATTTACGATAAACCGAAATACAAACACTCAGTTACACAAGAATGCCTAAGATTTCGACTTGTAGGTGCAATAAACTAGGAGTCATACACATAGGCGCCAAACCTGGGGTGGCAAGAGGGGCAGGCCTCCTCCAAGAATTTTCTGCATTACATTAATTTATAAAAATATGGTCGAAAAGTTTCAACTTTTTAATAGAAATGCATATGTAACCGACAACTATTCCTGCCTCCCCTTTTTTTATAAAAGTTTGGCGCCCATGACCCACATTACACATGCAAAGTTTAAGAGACATACCAACAATAGTAGCATACTGACAGAAAGATATATTGGTATAGTATTGTAGTTCCTTGTTTGCTGTTTAGACTTTTTGTTTAGAACTATACAAAATGTACGGGCGTAGATCTTAATTTGTTTTATCAACTACTACTAAAATGCGCAGCGAAAAATTGATAACTGTCTTAAATTTCATTCAAAATTTGTCTTGAGTATTTGAAGTCTCATATGAAATTGTCTGAAATGTCATTCAAATGTGTCTTGCAGCATTAAAATAGTCTCATATGACTCACAGCCAGTTTTAAAGTCACTTGGCAGTTAGATGCCGGCCATGATTTACAAATCAGAATCTTCTGCGCTTTTGGTTATGCTCAAAATCCATGTCATAACCCCGGCGTTGACCGGGCCCCATGGGGTGATGCGGGCCCCCGAAGCCAGGCCCCGGCCCCCCAAAACCCCGGGGCATATTTGGGGGCATACCCCCGGGAATTCCCCGCTGGGAAAGCATCGCCAGTTCTCGGTTTTGGTCAAATCGTGACTGTGGGTCCGCAATGATCAACGAAAAACCATGAAAGTAAAGTGTTGTGGTTAGTTTAGCTGCACCTGTTATACTACGTCTATTCTATTTAGAAATAATCACAGTGTATACAAGGGACTTGTAGTTATTGAATAACAGGGTTCCAAATGGTAACATGTGAAAATACAATCTATTCATTAGGCTCCGAACTTTATATTCACTAAAACACGCCTACTTTAAAAAGGTTTTACGCACACAAGGAATGAAACAAATCAAAAGCGGTTTAGAAACGTCAAAATCCATAGTGTATAGTTCATAGGGTAACAGAACACTTCTAACAGTTACAAATGAATCATACATACACGATACACCTTTCTACCAAAAACCTGTTACAAGTTCTTACAACAAACCACAATACTTAAACTAGAATAGTTTCTCAGATTTGGCACCTCAACAGTTTAACGGAAATGTATTTTGACTTTGACCTACATAAAGTTAAATTGAATTTAGAAGGACAACATTACCCTAGTATACACCTTAAGTTTCAACATTTTATTTCTACAGCACAACTTTATCTTACAGAAGAAATATAAAATACCATAAAAGGTGTATATACTACAAGGATAAAAACTCTTACATAAACAGTTTTACACTGTAATACACGTTTGCCGATGTGTGAAAAACAACTAAAACTCGGTTAACTGTAGAATGATATTGCAAATGACACTTTAGGAACCAGATAGATTATAAAATTTTTCGTATTCAACCAACTGTTACATATTGCTCTCTAGCGATACAGTCAACAGGTTTTGAAATAACGTTGAACAATCCGTTACATATTAATGTTCTGGCAGACTCAACACAGTAGCAACAAAATAACTAACAACAAATTAGGGCTTTATTTTAACTTTACAAGAACCTGTTTTTACAATATGCTATATACTATCAAGTTTTTGATTCTCACATATTTGCAGAAATAATTTGACACATGCTACCATAGGAACCCTGGGGGTACAAATCAGTACATATAATATACATATGGAAATAAAATAAATGTATCCTATTTCACATGGGTAAGGTCATACAGCGTGGCACACCATTAGACATGAGATTTAGGCCACAGTTGGCTCACTACTTCAAATAAAAGTAACTGTGACACTTGGTATTACAAGTAACAGTAAAACAAGTATTTCAAATCTGTAAATAGGATTCGTCCGTTTGAGTAAATTTACAGGCCATTACAGCACGTGTATATTTCCTAACCACACATAGTAGATAGTAACAGGGGTAAAATTACACACTTTCCAAAAAATAGAACTACTCCACTTGCAACTGACTATGTTATAATAAACTCTCCGACCCAAATTTGTATAAAAAACATATAGTGGGCTGGGGGAAGATGGGACACCTTTTCTTTTAATTTTCTCGTCCTATTTGGTGGTAAACAAAGAAACATCAAAGAATTATAAAACCGCATCCTCATGACTCCCTTGGACTGTTGTTATTTGTTTAAAATTCGATCAGGATATTTGGATAATATGTGCTGAAGATGTCCCTTCTTCCCCTACCCTACTATATAAAACCAGTGGTACTGGTAGTCAGACTTTCTATATTACGCTGATACAGCTACGTAACTTTAATCCTCCGTAGCCATATTGCCCATACACTTCATAAATTAGCAACTTATACCTTTAAACAAATACATACAATTTGGTACTAATTTATCTATGCCAAAATTTTTAACTGTTTATAAAAGAAACTTCTGCCTCTCTAATACACATTTAACCAGTTTAAACCAGAATAAACCAGTCATATCAGCCGACACACTTACCGGTGCTGGTGCTAGACCTCCCTGTCCTCCCATTAGTTCTTTAGCTAGCTGATCGTGCAATTGTGGCGGCATGAGTGGACTACCAGGGCGACCAAAACCTAAACATAACGAAATCAAAAAGACAAAAATAAACTTCTTTCACTTTTTTAAAAATTTCAAAATTGATTGCTGAATTGTTTAAAGGAGCCTTGTTCTGTACAAGCAGACGTCTTCAACGCCAAAAAAATATAATTAAGAGAGAAAACAGTGTTGTTTTAAAATTGTCGTTTCTGCCGGATTTTTTGAGTAACTATGTTTGGACTGCACACGCAATTGTCTTCAACGTCATAATAATGCTTCTGTATTTGTACTGTGATTATTTTAGAGAGAAAACAGTAGTTTCTGTATTTAGTATCATTGGACTAGAATAAGTGAATACAAAATAATAATAAATACCTGGTTGATGGTTAAATCCCATGCTAGGGTGAGGCGGCATATCCTGTTTGTATGTCTGTAAAGGAAGACAAATATACAACCTAAAATTGATATATATGTTTATAAATAATAACACGTTTTAACCCTGATAAGCTGTTCTGGCAAGTTCTTTCTGTACAACTGATGTTTCAATGTCTTATTCAGGCTTCATCAGGGTAAATATTAAGCAACTTGTATTTTAAATAATATGCAATACTGCAGTACCATTATTCTTTTTATCAGAAAAAGCCTAGAATCTTTCACATACCCCTTCAATTTGAGCTCTTAGCATATCCAATCTTTGACTCTGTCCCTCCATTTCCTTTTTTCTTGCATTCTCTCTTCTGCAAAACCAGTTAAAGGTTATTACAATTTAACCAAGATGTAAGACCAGGCAAGTGAAAATCGAAAAGCGCAGAAAAAAAGTGCAAAATCACAACAACAAGAACAAGTATTTAACAAATATGATCTGTAGGTTTACTGATAATATGTTTAGTAACATTTTATATTTGTCCAAATAATGGAAACCTAACTTACGCGACTTCCAGCTCCTGCCTTCGATCTAGTTCTCTCTTACGAGCTTCCTCCAATCTTTGAAGCTCTTCTTGTCTTCTGAGAAGATCTAAGAAGAAGTTCGAGTTGTATAAAAGAAAATTTAAAGTCACTGAAAGAAACTGAAAATAAATTACATAACAAAGAAAGAAAAATACCCAAAAAAAACAATAAAACATAACAAAAGAAGGGAAACACCAATGAAAAAAACATGACCAACCAACTAAAAATTACCAAAAATACTTAAAATCAACTAGGAAGTATAAAAAAAACTACCTTGTTTCATGAGCATAGTTTGATGATCATGAATCGCATTTTCCATCTCTGTTTCAAGTTTCTCTTTTGCCTCCTGGATGTTTTTTTCGAGATGTTCTCGTTGCTGACGCTCGAGATCATAAAGAGCTTTCCATCTGCGAGCGAATTCCTCCTCAAAGGAGTTTGGTTTCGCAAACCTCGGAGGAGCCTCTCGCTCTCTAAGTAAGAGAATAAACGTGGTAATGACTACAGGACTAGGTTAGAATATTTAACATTGGAGGTATTTAAAACAGGGGTTACGTTATATGTGTTATATGTTTTA
This sequence comes from Ciona robusta, assembly GCF_009617815.1. NCBI lineage: Eukaryota > Metazoa > Chordata > Ascidiacea > Phlebobranchia > Cionidae > Ciona > Ciona robusta. The sequence goes on along the minus strand of NC_143240.1, from coordinate 3,083,263 downwards.
CCATCCCAGTTAGTTCAAAAATGACTTGATTTTAACCGTTTCTTACTGGAAGTATGATTGAGATTTTGAAACATTCCTCTCCATAAGACCATCTTCTGTATCTTCCTGCTCCAATGTTGAAGCTACAACTGCTCTTGGTGAAGATGTGAGTAAGAAACAGCCATCCTAGGAGACGTGATGGACAGTTTAGAACAGATATTTTATTATCGTTTACAAATAGATATATATATATATGGGCTTTTTAAGGTTAAGATGTACTTTATTCTATATGGGCAAAGCCATGCAGCGTAACCTGACATTTAGCCTCTAGTTGGCCCATTACCCCATAAACCCAGATATTTAGCTCAGAGTTTACCCATTATTATACAAAACTCAAGGATTTAATTCAGACTCATCCTACCACCCTACAATGTAGTCAATACTTTAACCCACCCTGATTTGTTGAAGAGCTTTTGTTGCCGAAGATTTCCTCGCAAATTCAACAATGCCACGCTCCATTGATTTTCCACGGTCGTCAACGACAACCACTGCTCGCTCAACCGGACCAAACTGCGAGAAAGCTTCCTCGAGAAGTTCGTTTGAAACCTACATAGATATTGCAGATAATTTTTTTCTGTATTTTCGAAACCGCCAAAATTTTATACCAAATTGTTTCAAGTAACCTTGTTCAGACTGCCCACACGCAAGAGCAAAAAATAGCTATAATGTGTTTAGTGAGCCACTTACAAAGGGTGATATGTTCTTAACACTAAGTGCAGCACCGTGTGTGGCAAATCGTACACGCAGCTGTCTGTTCGATCGCATAACTTTGCCATCCAGTTCCCATTTAGCTCTCTCAGCATTTGTCCTTGTATCCTGGGAGAAAGAACGGTTTAAATTTCTTTATAACTTGATGAATCTAACTGATCTGGTGCAAATATAGCGGGACTTTGTTAAGAAATACAGTCAGGATCTGGTGCTATGAAATATGTAACAAACAAAAAATCAAGTCCGGCAGTAGAATTAAATTTTATTTAAACAAGAGACTGACTACTATTTAGGTGAAATATGTATGTAAGTCTATTATACAATTTGCAACATTTGATTTGTGTCTGTTAGGTATTTCATTACACAATCGCCCTGCTATATAAGCACTGGATCATTTTTAGTTTCATAAAATTGATTCAAATTTGAAGCAATTATCATGCAGTGAGATGCTAAAAGATTATTTTGAGGAAACATCTTTACAGTGATAACTCACCATTCTTACAAAACCGAATCCTTTTTCAGCATTGACAAAAGTTTCGGATACTTCCCCAAAAGGACGAAACAAGTTTTTAAATTCTTCTTCGGTTATACTGGTTGGCAGATTGCCAATGAATAAACGACTGCGTTGAGTGAATTTACGTTCTGTTGGTCGGTTCGCTGTTAATAGAAAAAGATTGTAGTAGAAAAAAAAGTCAAGAAACTAATAATTTTTCTTTATAAAAAAGGTTTGGTCAAATTGCCAAAACAATCGAAAAATCGGCCTCAACAATAGGGCAGTGCCTCTGTCTGTCCAAATTTTCATAATATAAAAGACATTATGACAAATTTTAAAAATAAAGGAAGGCAGGTGCATAATCTCTTGTTTTGTGCCTATGCATGTAAAAGGCCTAGCACTTGAAAATGAAGGTATAAGAAGGTCTTACATGCGTTTTGGTGTGAATCATTCGACTCATTCCGACTTGAATGCCCCGTTTCATTGGCTAAGCTTGGGGGTGGTACTGGCTCTGGAACTTTCATTTTCGCAGGACTTTTTTCTTTTTTCATATCCACTGCTGGTACAGGAACAGGCATTTTTGGTGGAAGAGGGCTATTTTTCATCATAGGGGGGACTGGGGGTGGGGGCATGGGTGTTTGATGGTTTGGTGGGTGGCGTCTGTTTTGTTGATAATTTCGGTCTTGTCTATTGTTGTTGTTAAAATAACGACCGTTTCCACTGCCTCCCCCGCCGCCGTAACGATTCGCAGGCATTATTTTCGCCGAGTTTACACAAAAAAAATTTAAAACCTCTACTTTGATTATTAAACCTGAAACATAAAAGCAAATAGGAAAAACGCAGCATACGATTTGCGGGCGTAATTAATGCCAAGTTCACAGTAAAATGGTAGTAAAACCTCAGATTGAACATAAAAACATGAAAGCAAATAACGAAAACACAAAAAAAACTTTCTTTAACTTACGCACGTAATTCTGAAAGTTTGCTATACAGCATAAACTTGTAAAACTTTAAATGTATGCTAGTTTTAGTTATTTCTTTTCCTGCGTGTCTAGAATTTTAGTTTAACATAACGCTAACATTCAAAAACGACTTTCAGGCGAACTAAAAATGTTAACAAGCTTTCGTCCTGGTCAAAAAAAGGGGAAAAAGGGAAATGTCGGAACACGGATTAGCAGTTGCGTAATCTTTCTATTCTACACAAACCGAACGTTTTCTATATATATTTAACGAAAGTTGTTTAATTTTTATGCCCATTTCAACGATTTTAAACATTTTATGCTATTTTTCTTCATTTGTCTAGAAATCTTGTCAACTTGTAACTGAAAAGCGCGGAGTCGCGGCAGTGCAAAGCAAACCCATTTTGTGTTATGCAGTGAACAATGAAATGTACACACAAAGTTAAAAAAAACAACAATTTTTACGATATTACAAAAAGGAAAAAATATTATTTAAAATGGCATTCATACAATTTATTCCAGGTTTTTGTTTTTTCCTATTTGTCGCAGAGCATCAAATAGTAGCACACTTGCTTCAATAGATGGACTCAATGACTCCGTTTTCCTTGACAGAGGTAAATTTATAACATGGCACTGTTCCACAGTCTCCTGGAGGTTAACGGCAAAACTGTACGCCCCAAAACTGATACTACCAACTACTAGCACACTTTGTTTAGTTGGCCAATTGGCCTGATCAAAATTTATCGAGGGTATATGTGCATTTTTAATTCTGTCTTCTTTATTGTCTAACTTAACTGTGGATTCCCTTTTCAGAGTATCTAGAACACTGTAAGAAAAATCAGTTAAACAAGTAAATTATGGGCAATTCCGTAACATAATTTTTATTTAGCTCTTCAAATACAGTACGAATATTAGATTAATTTAATAGTTTTTAACCACAGTGGTTATTTTGCTGAAATGTTTCCTCTCTTTGCTGTTCTAATTAACCTAAATTTTATTATTGTATTCGAAGAGATAAATACAATTTACGTTATGTTAACATAAACGCACATTTTAAACATGAAATACCTTGAACCTTTGTTAATTGCAACTACCACAGGATCTTGTTTAAAATCATTCATTGTTAAACCTTCTTCACAATTATGAGACAAGAAAACTGCATCAGGTTTGCTGTTTGAGACCAGTTTCTCCACATTCTCCCATTGCTGGTTTGGTAAGATAGGCAGTTTAAAGTGGGCACCGCCGCCGCGTTTTAAAACACTTGTGTTCCAGATACTAACACAGCCATCCATTACATAAACCTGTGAATAATTGTTTCAGAATGACCAAATTTTTCAGATTGTGTTACTTCATAAAATTCTGATTATATATTATATTTGTACATCTGATGCTCACTGTTCAGTTATAACATGGGTGTCTTTTTACACACCAGACACACAGTGTATTCTTTCATACACCTCATGCTTACTGTCGACTTATAACATGGGTGTCTTCTTATACACCAGACATACATGGTGTATTTATACACCTCATGTTCACTGTTAAGTTATAACATGGGTGTCTTCTTATACACCAGACACACATATGGTGTATTTATACACCTCATGTTCACTGTTAAGTTATAACATGGGTGTCTTTTTACACACCAGACACACAGTGTATTCATACACCTCCTGCTTACTGTCGACTTATAACATGAGTGTCTTCTTATACACCAGACATACATGGTGTATTTATACACCTCCTGCCTTCTGTCAAGTTATAACACGACTATTGCTTACCTCTTCACATCCAACACAACTTGCAACTTTCAAAATATCCCCCATTATTTTTGGATCTTTGATACCTTCACATATTAAAGTAACAGGTAGAATGGTGCTTTCTTTTTGCTTGACCGACTCAATTCTCCTGTATAAAAGTTATGTAAAGAACAGTATAACGATAGCCATTATAATACAGGTGTTCTGTTTCACACACCTCGTGCTTGCTTGCAAGTTGTTATGTATGTAACTTTGCAGGTGTTTTTGTTAATTGTTTTGTAATGACGATGGACAGGATATACTACACAATAAAAAGTAATTTTTACTGAGTTCGTATTTTCTGTCTTGTTTTTGCATCTTGCTGGGTTGCCAATGCAAATAACCCATCTGTCCTTTCATCGGACATTTCACGCATAGCAGCAATCGGGACATGCACCAAGTTTGTTTTTTGAACAATATCTATTGGCAGTTTCTGCAAAAAAACAAATATACTGTTATGCGTCTAAAGATCTTGGAAAATAAACAGGTTTACTTGATTGTAGCAACATAAATATTATTGGTGATAAACGTGTAGGGTTAAGTACAGTTTCTGAATTAAAAGAAAATATACGGTTGGGCTTTGCTAAACATATACTGGAAATTGCACTTGTTTTATCAATCCAGTAACACAAAAAAAAACGTTTCGGTAAACTTGTAGATTTAGGTATATTCCTACCTCTAGTAATTTCAATTCACTGAAATAAATTGTTCTTATAAAACCACCGGCAATCATGGCTTCTCTGATCAGATTTTTTCCTCGCAGCAAACAGACATTATGGTTTTCTCTATATGAAGAAGACTTGACATTGTTTATCATTTTTCGAAATAAATTTCTAGTTTCGTTGCTGATTTTTCGGAATTTTAACTTTTCCAATGGTGGTGGCAATTCTTCTCGAAAATTTGCCAGTTTTTCATTTTTGATTGTATTTTTAACTCTTCGAGATGGATTTTGTTTTTGTCTCAAGTATTCTTCATATTCTGGGCCAGTGTAGGTCTCAACAGACGTTCGGTTGTAGAGTTTTGTTGACCTAGTGGGTTGGAACAGCTGTGGCAATGATATAACGCGCTGTAAAACTCTAAAAGTCAGAGTTTTGTTCATATTATAAACTTCGCAAAAATCAACTATCCTAAAGTGCCTAGAAATGGAAAATATTATAAACACAATATGATATGTAATGTAAATCATACATCTGTCTTACATGTTATAAACAAGCAAGACAGCCAAGGTACAACTGGACAGCGAGTATACAGATAAAAGTAAGCCAGGTTTTTTGTTTTTTAAAAGAATATCACAACCTGTATAAGATTTTATAGCTTGTCTTCCAACACAGCTTATATAAATGTAGGCCAAATTTTGTGGGAAATTACTATCAAGGCAAAATTCCCATGTTTTTGGCCACTTATCAAATAGGAACTTATGAATAGTGTTGCACATTAGGTATTTAAATTTATTTGAAAACACAAACACAATGCGGTGAAGTAAAAATATGGAAACACCATTTCGAAGACATGGGTCCTGCTTGTAAACTTTTAAACATTGTAAATTTGGATGCCACATGATATTGCACATTATTGTGAAAAAAATACATTACAAAAAACGATCCAAATATTCAGAAAAAAAACGAGGTTTTAATTTAAAAATGAACTAATATCGACAAGGTTATTTGTAATTTTCAATTAAACTGTGTATCAAGGGTTACTGAAAGACATAAATACTATGAGATTAAAATTACATAATGTATAATTGAGTAATTTTAACCATGTTTTAACACATACTTATAACAACATGTGCGTTACATACAGTGGCGCAGCCAGAACAAAAATAATGAGGGAGTTTCAATCAAAAAAATTTTGATCAAAAAAAAATATTTTTTTTTAATTATTTTTTGGGGGTTTAAAAGGGGGGGGTCACGACCCACTGAAAACCCCCCTGGCTGCGCCACTGGTTACATACATACTGGGTTAACACTATATTGTACTTTGAAGTAAGTAGGCTTTAAATAAGCAAAGCCAGATAAATGGACACAAATATATTGCTAACACGACATAATTGGCAAGGTTTACCACTGAGTTAAAGGGCGTAGTAATTCTATATTAATTTATGTGGCATTTATAACTTAAATAAAACTGTGGACAATTTTTTAAGACAAGTTTTCACAAAAAAAGTGATAAATTTTTAATAGTTATGCATGACAGAATCTGGGATTCCGCAGCATTGTATATTTGTATTGATATATATATATATATGGCCCATACATATTGGCCATAAAGCACCTTAGATTAAAACTGGCCAGAACAACTGCAACTTGCCAAAAATTTGCCGTCAAGTAAAAATTACCCCATTAAAAAATAAACACACACTAAACTAAAAACAGACTAAAAAATCCCTTTTTTCATTTTGTTCTCAGAACAAAAATTGAACATTTTCGTACATTTTTTATTCTATAAGTTTATTTTTCAAAAACATCTCAACAAAGCTTGTGGCTTTCATCCTATCCATTCTACCCTCGGTGTTTTGTTTCCTTTGTACAGATGATGGCCGTAATAATAAACCACTGAAGATGGTAGCTAAAATGCGTGTAGTTACGTCAAAATTAAATATATGATGTCGTATAAAAAATTTGATGTCAAAATTTAATTTAATTTTGCAAAATGCAATAAAAAATAATTTGCCCTAATACAAAACTGCCGTCAATACCCACAAAACTGTTGTTGCCCCGGCCCAAAAACTGTCATTGCCCTACCACAAGGAAAAGTAAGTTTCAATCAATCAAATATGTAATGCCATTTATAACACTTCGACAGCATACAATCCAAACTCACCAAGTAAATGAAGATTCAACCCATTTTCTTCATACTTTGGTAGTTCTTGTAGGAATGAGATAATGTAGTTGAACACATTAACATGGTGGGGAGGCATCTTGTGTATTAACTGTGACAAAAAATAAAACTTTATTTAACACCTCATGTTTGTAATATATTACAAAAGAATAAAAAAAAAAAACCTGTTGGATGTCTCAAACAGATCCTATTATATGTGGGTGAGGTCCTTGTCCAGGGGATTTAGGCCAGAATTGGCATTAACTCAACACATAAGCCGCTAACGTGTTTTGTTCATGAGAAACATGCTTAAACAGCATGGCTCCATCAACGTGCTTTTATACACCTTTTTGTCACTCAGGTAAAACAGGACTCTATGGTTCTCATATTCTCATGCTTACTGTTTAGATAAAATGTCGTAAAGACAAAACATTGGGAATACACTAGATACACAGGATATTCCAAATGCATAAACAGTCGCATACAATGGTTGTTATAACACAATTTAGATTATAAAAGTATGACATATTAATAAAACTTTGCGTAACGTCAGAAAAAAAGTTTAAACACATAAACAGTCGTATATAGAAGACCTGTGCTCACCTCTTGGCCCTGATCATAGTTATTATAAAGTTGTAAACACATGTTGTAATATTCAAATGGGATAACTGGTTCGGGTAACGCTTCAAGAAATATAAGGAGCGCTTCTGCCACCGAGTGGTTGGATCCTACACAATAGAAATTTTAATTACTTTTCCAAAGCGTATTTTAACGACCGTTTTGTTGTGGATTCTATTCTCTTTGTTTGTATAATGGTTTTTGATATCTTCAATATCGTTTTTAAAAGATTAACAAAAAGATTTAAACAACAAACAATACATGTACAAAGTTACATACATGGTAACTTGTAAGCACGCACAAGGTGTATGAAATAGAACACCCATGTTATAACATATGTCATTACGGCACCAGATAAGAAGAGCAATATAATAAATAAGCTGACAACCTGGCAGTGGAGTACCAACAGTGGGGAGCTGGGAATCCAAGTTTTCCTGGATCATTTTTAATTCTTCGTGTAAACCAGGTTGTTGGAACAGATCTGGCTGCAATGGATTGTATGTGTTATAAATGTAAAAAAGATCTTCTAGCTTTTGGTTTTGAGATTTTAAAAGACCCAACTTTTTCTTCTATCTAAATATCATCAGGGTTTGTCGTTAACTCACTTGTCTAATGACACATATGCCCGCGATAACAAGAATGGCCCTTTACCCCAACACCCAGTGTGCCATTAGTAACCACTAGGTTGGAGTAATAGCCTTCAAGTGTCATACATCTATAGTATACATCTATCAGTAACGAGAACTAGTATGTAATTTATTACCTGGTGTCTTGCATACTGGTATAAATGATCAAGTAGCCTCCATAATTCTTTGGGTACATTTAGCATTTGTGATGAATGATGCTTCTCATTGTTGACTTGCCAATCTCTCGACTCTGTACAGCTCTGTGGGTTTATTAATACAATTAATGTATTTTAACCTTTTAGTTAGATGTGAAACTTTAGAATATGATGGTTAAAATCACAAAATGGCATTTACCAAGCAAAAAGTACAAAAAAAAATTAAAGAAAACCATAAAAAAGTACCAAAAATGATGTTAAAACTGTGCAAATGGGATTTTGTTCTACATTATTTTAATGCTTTACCATCAATAAATGTAACTTATTTATCCTCGCATTTTGGGGCAAAAACGCCGTTATAACATAGATGTTTTGTTCCATAAAACATTAAACAGCCATACCAGTCTAGTTAGTTCTTTTCTATCCATTTGTTCAATAGGTTTTTTCATCCAGCATAAAGCTTCAATGGAAGTACCAAAACAACTGGGGGAGTATTTGCCGTTTACAGTGATGAAAAAATCCTTGCCTGTAAAGACATCAGTTAAACATGGTTTTTGGATCGGTGCTGCTACCATCATGGGCTTATAAAACATTAAAAAAATTGCAATTAATTAAACATCACTACTGTTAAGCATGCAATGCAGAGAATGAATTACTGTTGTGGATACACAAACCAAGTAAAACATAATGTAAATGACAAAGTCCAGACTGTGGCTCCCTAGTCAAGAGTATAGGCTTTTCGCTACTACTATTGTGAGCGCATATGTTCTTAGGCAAGACACTTAATGGCAATTACTTCAAACCAGGTTCCCTTATGAGAAGAAACAAACCAACTTACCCCCAACAAGATGTAGAATTAAAATATCTTCTATCTTGTCTTCCTCTTTGTTTAGTGATGGAGCTGTGTTCTTATTCACGTACACCTCAAACTCAATAACCAGTTTATCACCTGTGGTACAACAAGGTTATCATGTTTTGTTGTCTACAATTAAATAGCAATGTGTTGTAGTAATGGGGTGTAGCATTAACATATATTCCAGTTCTCAGGTGTGCCTCATTGAAGACCTTACCCTCATAGAATAGAATACAATGGGACCAATAAGCCTACATCCCAGGTCTCAGGTGTGCCCCACTGAAGACCCCAACCTCATACAATAGAATAGATTGGGACCAATAAGCCTACATCTGATGTTGCATGTGTGTCTCACTGAAGACCTCACCCATATGTAATAACAATAAACACACAATACCTGGCAAAACATATCCTTTAGGTTTACCAACTGTCAACCAAGGTTTACAAAACGCTTTTTCTCCAAGTTTGCCGATAAACTCAAAATGACAAGGTGTTTGTCCAGTGTTAAGTATTTCTACTGTCCTCTGGACTGCTTGCTGAAACTTTACTGTCCCAAATTCGAGCTGAAAATGTTAAATTTGACAAATGAGTGTGAGAATAATTTAATAACATTAAAAAAATAGTAAAAAATAGTAAAAAATAGTAAAAAATAGTAAAAAATAGTAAAAATGGTAAAAAATAGTAAAAATAGTAAAAAATAGTAAAAATAGTAAAAAATAGTAAAAACAGTAAAAATTTCAGGAATTTAGTTTTAACATTTCAAGACTAATTTTGACCAGAATCCCAGGTCCCATTGAATGTCATAATACAGGTTCTCGCCCACATAGAATGAATAAAACTCATACATTAATTATACTTACTGAGTGTTGGTTTAGCACCATAGTAGGCAGCCATTCGTTCTCCATTCTGTCCAGTCTTCGAATTTCTTCTTCGTAAACTTTCCGATACAATTCACGGTTTATTACTTTTACCTGAATAAATATATACACTGTAATACACACATTTAGTAGCAGGTCTAAATTACCCATAAAATATTAAACAGATACTTGTTTTTAAAGGTATTTATTGAAAATAGCACAGTTAATCAATTTCTCGCACACTGCTTTGTATAATTCGTTACCATTGCATGTCAGTTAAACCTATTTGATTAAAACTATAAAAATCATCGCTTTTTATGTTCATCTTTAGTATAGTATATATAACGATTTGGAAATTGGGGTAGCGAAGCATCTCAAACACCCCTGAATTGGTGCCTATGTTTACAATACACACATGCTACATACAGTACCATACAACTTACATTGATTTTGAATACAGCACTAACAGGCTTGTGGTCACTTATTTTCAATGATAAGTGAGCTTGGTACTTCAGCAGTTGAACTAAGTCTTTTCGTTTCGTTTCTGTGACAAAAATGGATTTCTGCTTTTAGAATTTTTTACGCGTAGTTGCATAGGAGTGTACTGTATAGCATTTATTTGTGTCTGGTGTATAAAAAGCCACCCATGTTATACCTTTACTGTGAGCAAGAGATGTATAAATACACCATGTATGTCTGGTGTATAAGAAGACACCCATGTTGTAACTTGACAGTGAGTCTACACACCGCTTGCCTACTCTCTACGGTCTCTACAACTGTAACAAAATTTTCGGTATTCCTAAAACACTGAAGTGGCTTTCTGTTCCCTAGTTATAACAAGTACAATCACACTAACTTCTTGGTTTAGCTTTGGCCGATTCTTTCCACAATATACGATCACACCACGCAGGACATCGACATTTCTCGCTGGTGTCCCATTCATCAGTGCCGGGGTTATATTTATAAGTGGGTCGGAACGTCAGGTCACCCTCCTCGAAATCGGGATAGACGTTACCCTCTCGCCGCTGGTTTGTTAGCTAGGGGTAAAACACGGGGTTTAAAATTGGGTAAAATATAAGAATAATACTTTTTTTACACAACAACAACAACAACAACAACAACAACAATTTGAAATTAGCGCATCCATATTTTATCAATGTTTCCCAGAATTTGCATAAAAATTAATAAAAAAAACCTGATAAGTTTTACCTGATCGTGTTCTTTTAGTTTTTCATATTGTCCTTTCTCTATTCTCTCTTTTACCGTTTCAAGAGGAAGTTTATCAATTCGATAATTCAAGTCACCGAGCCATATCAAGACACTAGAAATATAAAGTACTTTTTATGACACTGGGTCTCTATAAAAACCCAAAACAATCTGCAAATAGATATGTCAGCTCACTATAGGTGTGGGAGTGGGACAGCACTATTTTGACTCTGCATGTGCAGGTCAAGAAAATTTCAGAGTTTTAAAAGTGCACAAGAAAAATCTTTTTGATTGTTACTTTGTGTCAATAAAACCCAAACATTAAAAAAAAATGTTTTTTTTAAATTAAAAGAAGAAAGCAACTAATTTTTGTATCTTACTCGTTACTAAACACAGATATAGATTGTCCTTCAGGATCTGGGAATTTCATCCTGGAGCAAATATCCTCGTAATCTTGGTTCCTTCGCTGAATCTCCTCCAGATGAGCAGCAAGATGGGAGTTGATGAAGCATAAAGAGGAGTTGTGGAGCATGATACGGATCCCAACACCTCCCTTGTTTCCCTGGAGGAAGAAGAAAATCAAAAAAGATAAATATATATATATAACTTTTTTATAAAAATATCGTTTTTGTGAAAACGTATTTCTTTCTGTAAGGTTTTCTCTTTGAAAATGTATTTTACATTAAATTAACAATGTATTAATAAATGTAATCAGTTCAATTCATCAGTTGTTCAGGAAGATTTCATTTCTAAATCCCAGGTCTTAAACAAGGACCTCACCAACATAGAATAGAATATATAAAACACAACATTTTATCTTATTTTACCATTTTTCCGAGCAATCCAGTTCCAACATGGTGCGAAGCCACTGCTGTTATATCCTCAAGGTGGCGATCCTGAGCAAACACCAATAACATCATACCGACCAAACGTATGTGTTTTACCTGAAAAATAAATAATCAAATATTAAAAACCCAAAAGTATCCATCGTCAAATGCCAATTGTTACATGGTAACTTAACCCTTCTTTTCTTAGCATCCAGTTTTGCGCCCAAAGCAGCTTTTACCCTGCTGATAGTTGTCTATACAGTACACAAACAAGCAAAGCAAAGCGAAAGTATATTGCAATCGCCACATTAATCAATCAGGTTCTTTATGTTTGACGACTATGAGTGTAGCTGTATTATAGCAATGTCACCCAAGATTTTGTGCAAAATTGAACAAACATACATCCATTTAGGATACAAAACACTATATATACCAATTTAAAGAGTCACATTTTATTACCCTAAAGTTTGTGCAAATATTAAACCAACATTACGCCTATGTAAAACACTTCACCAGTTTGTGGTACACAACTGCATTTAAGTAATGTCACCCCAGATACTGTAGAAATTCAAAAATTTTACACCAGTTTATATGAGGAAAATGTAACTGCATTTTAACAAAACACTTCACCAGTTTATATGAAGCACCAGGATGCAGGGCCTGCTTGACAGCTCTCATCCATTCTTCTTCTCGTGATGACTCAGTGAATACAAAAGCTTCTTTGCTCAAATCAAGCTCTTGGAACCTAAATGCAACAACGTGTATGTAAACATTAGATACATTGGAAAGTATGCAACATGCATGTACAGGAAAAGACTAAATACACTTTACGTTGTATCTTGATTATGGGATTACAGTAAGCAGTGTCACATTGGTGGTGCTAATGCATTGTAGACATCTAAATACTCTGAAACTGGTGTAACATGTATGTAAATAAATATATACACATACAGATAAGACTGATTAACCACATATACATTGAGATCCATATTGATTATGGTCAAAGCCTAAACATTACGGCTATTTAAAATTCAATCTTATGCAAAAAGTAAGTGATACTCTCAAAAAATGACATTCCAGACTGCCTATGCCACCTATAACACAACCAGTGGCACAATCAGCAAACTTTAAAAAATAAAAATAAAATTAAAACATTCCCCCTAATTTCTTTTCTGGCTCCGGTACTCATTACAAACCAGAGCTATACAGTTATACTTACCCAATTGCATATACATCCGGTGGGGTAGCTTCACTACTAACCCAAGCATCTAATGGTTCAGTTGGTAACTGTCCATTCACGTTCCAAGTCCCAACAAATACACTGTGCAGATAAAAATCTATTATTTATTTATACCATTTGCGGTCCTTTACACTGTACATCAATAAATGAATGAATGTAATTTAATTTATTCATCCTTGCCTGGCGAGGCAACAGCGGTTGTTATGATATGGGTATTACTGTTTAATATGCATGAGTGAATAAACAAATGTAACTTATTTTCCCACGGCAAAGCAACGACGGTCGATATAAAACTTGTGTTCTGTTACACACACATTGTGCCCGCTTACAACTTTCTGAACTTTGTATGTGTGAAAAATTATACAATTCATACAAAAAAATATCAACATTAACGCAGCCACCAGAATATGTGAATAAAAATGATAATTAACTAACTTGAAAGGTGCAGTTGAGGTATAGTCATCTTGTCGCTTGGCCATATAGAGCGGCATCAACTTTTCCCTTTCAAGCAAATGAGACGTCAACTCATTTTTACCAGTTGATCCTTCAAAGTTCGAAAACGCCGATCTCCCCACATCGTGCATGCCTGCACGACTGCTAAAAAATAACAGTGTGAATTCTTCAGAATGTATTATCTCATGACTATACATGTCTGCTGACAATTTACCACATATGTAACTTTGTGGGTAATTATTTGGGAAGATTGATTTAATGTATGCGGCGATAGTTTGGACAACATTTTAAGGATCGCAAGGTTGGAGCAATTGCTGGTAGGAGTCTCATAAGGACACACCTACAATGATAGCAACTTACCTATCGCTTGAATTTATATTGTTTTGATTTGTCACGATTTCCATAGGTTTTGGGGCTGTCGGGCTAATATAGCTCACAAAAGAAGATGACTTTGGTCTCGGTAGATCTGGATATTTTTGACCTGATTTGTCCAAATGCATAATGCTCGCTGGGAGGTCATCTTTACTGACATTGACAAATTTCGGCTCAGTTTTTGGGTCCAAATCCAAGTTTACAAGGTCCGTGGTTAAAGCAGACTGGCTCAGAGGGTCGGAAACTGTATTTGTTCTTCTCGGAGGCACATTTGGGGGTGGGGGTGGTGGCCTGCTCGGTTTTCGTGTCACTTTTTGCACAGTTGGTGCAAACGGGTCAAATTCTGACAAATGTTCTGTAGTATTTGGTTGTAAGTCAATTAAGTTATTTGGGGTAGAAGAATCGTTGTATGCATGGTTATCCATGATATATTATACCTCTTTTGAAACTTTGATGTATCACATATACTTAAACCATATCCTCAAAATAACATTTAAACGCCTGCACAAAAAGGAAATGTTAAGTTTAAGGAACATCATGCAGTGTAAATTACAAGCCAAAACAAGGCTTTGCAATATAAAAAAAATACAACTTTTAAATTTATTACTCTATACACGAAGTTTACGTTCTATTACTGAACTAATGCGTGTAGACTTCCGAAAATGACTACACAGTTTTACTACGCCTACCGCTTTCCCGAGGAAATTATGTCAGTCTAAATCAATGTTTACCTATAAACAGGTTATCAATATAAAGGAAATGATGACCTGATTTGGATAAAACTCATAAAACCTTATGCACAAACTTATTTACCACCAAGCGGTTATAAATGCAGATTCCAGAAATCCGTTGCTTGGCGCTAGATAGTTTTGTTGATGGCGGAAAAAATAGATTTTCTGGTTAAATTATTGCAATCTAAGTGTATAGTGGGTGGGGAAAGACTGGACAGCTTTTCATATTATTTTATCGGCCCGATTTATTATTTTATCGATAAAACGACATTGTAGCATACAATCGTGTTTACGCATGTTTACACAAAATTATAATATTTTGACGACACTATAAACAGGAAAAACGATTTAATGACCACGCCAAACGAAAAACATACGTAATTATCAAAATAACTGATATTTTGCAATCTAAGCACAACTGAAATCTTATAGTTCAATTGCAGAAACAAATCTAGTTTCAGTAAATTTTAAAACACATGCTCTTTGATAAATGTACTAAGTGAGCTTGGTGTACTAGGAGGCTACTGTAGGCATTATAGGTTCAGTTTCGTAGGATATATATATATCTGTGTTGTTATATACCCCACAGTAGCCTACTCTATAGACTTGTATAAAAGTAATACACAGGAACAGACGTTGCCACGGCACAGTGATTATAGGTTCGAGGCTCGATACTACTTCGTTTCATTCATTTATTCAATTGTAAAATAAATCTTATATGCTACACTGCTACAGAGACTCTCTGGTGTTTTTCGTAAAATGCACGCGTTATTACTGCTTTGATAAGAGTTGCCAAACTTATATTGATGGCAGACGCTTTAAGTGCAACCAGTTTACATTGGAGCACTGTTGCAAACAGAGGAACCCAAGAAAGTGACCACGGCCGCCCTGTCCAAGAAACTGTATCACAACAACAACAACAAAGGGTTTCTGTTGCTTCATCGAATGCAAATGAAAGAGACTCCCAAATTTGCATTGTCCAAGAAAACACACAACATCAACAACGTGTGTCGGTTGTTTCACAGGCAACTACAAATCAAAGCGAGTCTCAGTATGTAGAGTTTAATGCACCACCGTCACATTTGGTTCTACAATGGCAGCGTCGAAGAAGAAACAAGATTTTGAAGAAACGACTCGGTGTTGGAGTAATAACTCTCGGTCTAGTTACATTTTGCGCTTCCGTGCTGGTTCTTATTTTACCAAGCTGGCCAGTAGGTTCGGGATTGTTTGGTTTTTCGTGTTTACTGCTGGTAGCAGGATTCGGGCTTAAATTTGAAAGAGGTAAGATATGCCATGTCTTGCGCGTTAATGTAAAATGTAATTGAAACAGCTGCTGCATAATATGCTGTGTTTTAACATGCATTTTTATTGCATTTATATCTGATGATATTTTGTAAACGTTATGATTAAATTTCAGTAATTATAACATGATAAGATGTCGAACTATACACCATACCTAAATGGTGTATTCATACACCTCATGCTCACTGTCGAGTTATAACATGGATGTATTTTTATACAACAGACACACATGGTGTATTCATACACCTCATGCTCACTGTCGAGTTATAACATGGATGTATTTTTATACAACAGACACACATGGTGTATTCATACACCTTATGCTCACTGTCGAGTTATAACATGGATGTCTTCTTATACAACAAACACACATGGTGTATTCATACACCTAATGCTCACTGTCTGCTTATTATATTTTTTTATTACAGCAAGCTCCCTAGACGACGCAATACAACGATATGTTTTACGAGAGCGTCGATTATTAACCACTATTTCCGGGTCCACTGGACCACCTCGTCCCAATGACGTCATAGACCCTCTTACCAATGACGTCATAGGTCCTCGCACCAATGTTGTCATAGGCCCTCGCACCAGTGACGTCATGAGAGAAGGGGGATTTTCCGACAGCCCACCATCGTATATAAACCTTTCCACTCCGCGTGTTTATGACGTCACAGATGGTACAGGAGAGTGTATCGAAAAGGGGGAACTACCAACTTATAAAGAAGCAATAAAACTTGAGCCGGATAAGGATGCCAGGGAAAATGCATGAACAACAAAAGTTCATATATGTGCGACTTCTGATAATACAATAACTGACACAGGTTAACATTTGATTTGCATTGTAGGGTGGGGAATATGGGACAACTTTTTTTTTCCATTTTCTCGTCACATTTGGTAACAAAGAACATTTAAATAATTATAAAACTGTATCCTCACGACTCCCATAGACCGTTGTTAACTGTTTAAAACACGATCAGGATATTTGAATATTATGTTCTAAAGGTGTCCCATCTCCCCAACCCTACTATATTATAATTGTCTTACGTTTTTTGCATACAAAACACAACACAAGACAAGATAATGTATAAACATCATACACGAACGCGTCGTCTCTAAGCCGACTAACTATTTGTTTTAACTGTTTGAACCGCATCGTGTTACTAGCAGGCAAATACATTTCTGCATACGCGATTTCGAAACAGTCACGAAATAATTAATCCGAAAAAATGATGAAAAACAAAATGTATAATTCTGTTAATAGTTCAACATATACTCCATATAGTTTATAAGCATGTTTATAACAATTAACAACACTCGTTTTAGAGTCGTGAGAAAAAATGAATTCTGTAAATCTTTTTTATTTACTACCAAACAGGACGATAAAACGGAACGAAAGCTTATACCCGGCCTACTGTATGTTGATTTTTATCGATTACTAAAACGCTCGTACTCGAGAAATTACTGAGAAAGCATTTTCAAGTGATGCATTTTATCATTGCTTGTCATTTAAGTATTTTAAAGCAGGATTAAGCCCCACTTACATATCCAAATCCTATTCACCATGCATGCTTAAATTCACAAGCACTGGCGCCGCCAATGCTGGAACGTATATGCAATGAGACTGAACCGTTGTGTACGACACCCAAATCGATTCCAGATCATGCATCAGTAAATTTAGATGACTATTAAAAGAACCGATTAATATTAAGCTTTTGATCGTTTAAGATCTGCACTTGAAATGACTATAGAACTAATGCGAACATTTTATAAAAAAACAACACTATATTCAAATTTTTCACACGACGTTATGAAATATACTTAATTACTATCATTGCGTTTATTTTTAGGCTGCTTATAAAGTAAACTTAAATTTAATAAGTTTCGTTTAGCATTTTCACTCAACACGAAGCAAAGTGTTATTCGTACAGCAAACAAAATGAAAGATATATTGTATTATAGAGTAAGATGAATATCACATAATATCACATGTCGTAGGTATATGGTTATATAAATATGTAAATATTCTTTGCGTACTAATAAATAGAGTGATAAAAAGTAAAAATATAGACTTTCACTTGGCTCTGTATAAAAGATTGGGCATTCGTATCTGTAGCCACGCGTCAGGCGTCCTTAAATTAATGCCCTGTTTTAAATTTAGTCAATTTGTTAAAGCTTTTGTCTCGTACAAAATTTTGCGGTACATTTACAGATAGCGTTGGCCAGAAATCAACTAATGGACATTTTCGCACTTTGTCGAAAACGGCCCGTGACGTCACAGAAGCGTGGCATAGACCACAGCTTCACGTTGCGATAAGCGTACGCTGAGATTTAACAAACAACAGCCGGTATCTGTAGTGGTACAACAGCGGCACGCTTTGATATAGGGCTATAACGCGACAATTTATAAGGAAGCGAAAAGAAGCGAAGATCCTCCATTTCGACATGCCAGTCATTAAACTTGTGCGCGTGGCTGTATTGACATGTACGATCTGCTACTGATAAAACTTTAATGTAAAGCGACGATTTTAACCAGTGGTCCACAGGCAGGCACTGATGTAGTATGTGTAACAAGTTTTGGTGTAAGTTACATATAGTAGGGTGAAAGTAAAATGGGACACTTTTAGCTCATAATATCCAAATATCTTGATTGTGTTTTGAACAATTAACAACGGTCTATGGGAGTTGTGAGATTACGGTTTTATAATTCTTCGTATTTTCTTTGTTTACTACCAAATGGGACGAGAAAATAGAGTGAAAAGGTGTCCCATCTTCCCCAATCCTACTATATGTTGGGGTAACATATTATAGCCCATGTTTTTACTCTACTTTATTGTCACAATTGGCAGTAAACAAAAAGTATTTACAGAAATATATATACCCATATCTTCACGACTCTTTTTAAAGAGTATTGTTAACTGGTAAAAAAAGAGTTAGCCACATGAATGGATCGTCCAAGGGACCGACATGCGACGCGCTCAGCGCCTATACCACTATATACTCACAGTAGTAACCGAAAGCTGTGCAAGCCACCCGCATGGATCAACATGCTACGCGCACTATATAGCTGCACCTATACCACATTTTACTTTAACCAGTGGGTCGACCACCAGTACAGATTATCCTATGTACCATGTGCGGTAAAAAGTACTAAAGTTTAAGTTGTGAATTACATACAGTATGTTAAAGTAAGATGATCCACGTTTTTGTCGTCTTTTATCATCTCAATTAGTAGTAAAAAAAAATATTTACAGAATTATTTCACAATGTCTTCACGACTTTAAAATAACGTTGTTAATTATTAAAAATAAGGTTAGGAAATATGGAATATTACGTGCTAACGGTATAGCCTTTTTATTACGTCCCTTTTCAATGGATTTTAGACCACCAGAGCTATTTTACGAACCGTAAAACGTTAACAAGTGTCATATATATTATATAGGCACTGGTGTGTAACAATTCGATTTTTGCGGAAAGCGTAAAAATCGTCACTCGGTACATTTCCGTTTATAATAAGACACACAAGTCGTATTTTGCGACCTTCCCAAAACAAATAGAATTCGGATACATACACGTTTTCCAGACGGTCGTCGTGAAATTTTGGTAAACATGGCAAACTGTTATTGACATACGAACGCTACAGTGAATTTACATAATTAAAAACAAACAATTTGTCTCGGCGCCGGTATGAGCTGGTATTAACTGGTTTAATCCGGTTTTTGGCAAAGCGGAATTCTGACCTAAGACTTTACATCAAAAGCCAAAGCTGCTTTCAAGTTCGACTTTTGTGGCGGTATTATGACGTAACAATAACGCTTATTTTTATATCCGGATGTCATTTACAGGTCACTTTAAGATCGTAAACGAAATTTTAACAGCCTTATGTTTTGTAGTTTTTACATAACAAAACCTATATTTGTCATTTTAAATGTTATAGCAAACGTCATTTTACGAAAATGTTTTAAAAACAAGTAAAATACATAATATTTTCCAACAACCACCTATACGTAAATATACTTTGAAGTAAGATGAATACTGATACCACATAATATCCCATAATTCCCCATAGTGTCTTTAGCAGTTAACGGCGATATTTTATTGGAGTTGTGACAATACGGTTACATAATTCTGTAAATATTCTTTGTATTAGAATAAAAACATGGACCCCCGACCAACTATACAGGATATCGGTTAATTGATAGATGCGTTATGTTAACAAACTGGAACTTGTAATCTATCGTAAACGCGTTCTGCCTATTTTACGGACGGAAATTAAAAAATCGAAATTCCGTCTTGCAACACTGCGCCCAAAAAATCGAAATTTCGTGTCGCAACACTGCACACACTTGTTACATCAAAAACCCATTGTTGCGTCACAATATCCGGTCTCTGATTGGTTGATGACCGGAGAAGCAGTCACAAAAGTGGGGTTGGTGTTTGGCGCAAACGACGGCCGAAAATGTGGGGATTTACGCCCCTAATTGAGAAATGAGGCCTAAGCGGTATTTGTGGAACTACGGGCGAGTGGGTAGCGCAAAAATCCAGTGTTCCCTTATGGGTTGTCCAAATTGCCAGCCATACATTAAAAACGTGGAAAATTCCTAGGAATATTTACCCACAAAGTTAAATACGCAGTAACTCTTTTCACATTTTCGGATGCTCGCCGTTTTAAATAAATAGTTGAATTTTTTATTCGCTACATTGGCCTCAATATGACGTCACAGTGACCTCAAAATTTCGGATGTGACGTCACACACGAATATTTAATGACGTCACAAGGGCATAGCGATTTTCAAATCGGAAACAAAATCGAAAATCCCATTGATTTATACTCGAGCTAAATCTATTAATGGCTATTGTGACAAGACTGTTTGTCCATAAACGCTTTACGGAACAAGTAACAATGAACTGATTTTGCAATCGCGAATCGATACAACGCGACTGCACAATCGCCTATTGTGACGTCACAGCGGCCCTGACCAATCCAGCGCGCGACAGAACAACCAACGGCAACCGTATGTCACGAAAAGACGTATCTCGGCTTCGAATCCCCAAAGGGTTAAATCTAAGACGGAAAACCTTTGGCGGCCGACAATGTTCCATCATGACGTCACATTACGGGTTTATGACGAAACAGTGACTCGTGTTTCGTAGAAATTTACGGCCAACACAACTGTCAGTAAATCTAACCAGTAATTAGTGGGTTTTTAACACCTTGTCGCATATGTATAGGTTATATGATGTGTTTGTTTTTAGGGAATTGTAACAATTGCTATAATTGCTACTTGTGACGTAACACGTGCCAGTGTATGGAAACAATGGGTTTAATCAAGAACCACGATTGAATTATTGATTGGAAATTATCCGCATGGTCTGTTAGTCCTTCGGGTGCAATTCTTTAAGTTAAGAAAATAGAAAAAATGCAAGGAAATGAAGAAAATTTGCTTTTTGGAACTTGGCAATAGTAATAACGAAAATGGATCTCAAAAAATTATATCCGTTAATAACGTTTCTAAATGAACGTTGTAAATTATAAAAGAGATTGGGGAAAATGAGATGTTATGTGCTTACGGAATCCATCTTACCCCACTCTTTATAACCTACATTACGGGTTTAGCGAACATGTTTTTCTTTCTTAAAACATCTTAAACCCTGTCTATATTCGAACCTTTTACCAGCCCCATTGTGATGTCACATACGACTATGACGGAACAATTAGCAGTGTTCGCTCACGCGCGGCGTGAATGCCTTGTCCAAAAATTGAGCAGAAATTATCAAATTTTCCGCCATGCTGGTGCCTAATGTGTCTTGGAAGCAACGAAAATTTGTAAAGCCGACGATTAGAGATATATTTAAGCTTATGCCCTGCGTGTGGTCGAAATATAAAGAATAAACAAAGAAACTCAAACTGTGGTATTAAAGTTACACGCATTGATGTTTTTTGTTTGTTCTTTTATTAACGTAATTGGATCTTAAAGTTATTTAACAACGACTTAAATGTTGAATGCAGTTGCAACAACCCAGTGGTTCCTCATATGGTTGTCTATATTGTCAGCTATACATATTACAAAAAATCCTCCAAAATGATAACCAACGAGGTTGCATAAAATTTCCAACAAAAAATATTTAAATTCACACCGATCAGGTTCGGCTCCAACAGATGTGAAAATAAAGCTCTCGCTAGGTGGGGCTAGGTGAATAATTTTTAAGCCGTTTCTGAGCCATTTAACAAAAACAATTTAACCCGAACTCGATTTTTGACGTAAGCGTTTGATCTTACCGACATAGGTGGCGTTGTGACGTCACAAAGGAACAGACCACCCATTTCAGTCGCGCGAATGCAGCTCTTTTTGTGACACAAAAACCAATCTCCGCGTGATATCGGATTGTTCTAACCACAGATACCTTTATGACGTCACAAAGAAACTGTGACGCGTGCTTAACTTTAAAGCGCCTCAGAATAAATCGATTTTAATCAAATTTACATAAAACCTAATGTAACTTAAATTTAAGAACAGGCTAGACTGAAATAAATCGCAAACAGTGTACCGGTTCAGGAAATAAAACCTAAATATTGTACCGGAGCAAACTAAATACCAAACAGTGTGCCGAAATTTGATAAAACGACATCGACAATTTAATAACTAACGTGTTGAAAACATAAATAAATCTTCACAAATATTTGGTCTATATGTCAATACGGGCTGGTTAAATCAAAATTGTTGTTTATTACACCCATATCGGCACTGTGATGTCATAATAAAGACGCGCGTTATCAGACAAGATTTGTCTACCGTTTGTGTATTGGCGGGGAATCACCTAAAGCGGGATTAATTAATTTTTTGTAATTAATTTTCAGGTGACCGGGCAATTTTTTCCCACAGCACGATTTCGGCGAGCGAGATTAAAACTATGAGTGCTGTGACGTCGTAATGTGGATTGTACTGTGACGTCACAATGTAGACTGTGCCTCTTGGGAAGAGGTCCTGATACGAAACACGATACCGCAGTGGGATTTCGAATTTCAAAAATTGCCTTTTTTATAGAACAAAAAAACCTTAAGTTAAGAAAGAATTTTAAAGTATTTTCCATTTTGACTAATTTAATAACAAAATTAACAAAAAAAATGGCCTGACCTGATTAAACAATATGACGCTATGAAAAAACACGCATCATCTTTAATTTTCGTTTTTTTTCGACGATTTTAATGACTAAAATAACAGACTTTATAAAAATGCAAGTTTAGATCTGGCAACACTGCTATAACTTGGTCGGCAACACTCTAAAATGACGTCAATTTTCCAGCACGTTTAGGCCATGTCCGGCAGCACGCCATACCAAATGTGATTGGACACACACCCTGAAAAAACATTTGGGGTCACGAAAGGTCACTTTGTCTATTGTGACGTCATGATTGAGTTTAGCCGAACCGGGTGAAAGGGGACGCTGTATATGACGTTATACTGCGTGAGATTTTGGAATAGAAATCAGAAACATGTTTTTAACTAGAAAGAAAATTAGAAAAAAATACCCATGCGATAAATTCCGTAAATCGGGCACTGATCTAGTGCTCATGAAGTTGGACGATTCTCATAACCAAATAACAATCAGAATTAAGTGCTTCGAAACAAGTACAAGACAAAAATAAAGTGATTTTCCCTTTTTACGAAACCTCTTGAAAAAAAGTTTGTAGATTCAAAAAACCTCTAAAATTTTCACATGTTTGTGGAAGCGCTTACTCTTTGTGTTTTCCAAATATCGTGTTCTCAATTTCATGGGAAGTATGACGACATACATACCCGTAATGACATAACAGACGCTCGGTTATTACGTAACAATAGCGTGGGAACCACTAGTCCGCATGCGCATGTCGAGTCTATAGGCAGAATGACAAACAATACCAAATTCTCGTCCGAAGATTAGCACAGAAATTAACTAAGTAAATATAACTCGTATCCGGATTTAGAAATTGTTTTGGGAATACATTTTCTTAGCGGATGTATTAAAAATCGCGAGAACCTAAATAAAAATGATCTTAAAATGGCTCAGACAAGTTTTATTGCCGTTTTAAAAACGTTTAATTTTTACGACCTATTTAAAAGTGTTTGTTTTGCCTATACTTCAAAAACAGACATTCGGCTAGCCCGGTTAAAAAACAAATTACATTTTTCTAACATTTTATGGTAAAACGGTATGATGGATGCCGTTATAGCACAAAATATTCTAATCGTATTTTTAACATCCTGAATATACGCTTATAAATAAAATTAAAATAATAATTCTTTGTTTACTGCCAAATGGTACGTAAAAGCCAATGCTTGGGCCCCGACCTAGGTTATTTTTTAAAATTAATTCAAGCCGTTGTGTGAGCTCCATCTCTTGATGCAACGTCCGTTACTTATTCCAGCAAAAAAAGCTTAAACACTAGCCAAGTATAAAATAAAATTTCTTTGTACATTTTGTAAACTTTAAAACTATTTTTAAAGCGCTTATAGCGATTTTGTAAGATTTTTATAATATGTGTGGGAATTGTTGTCTGAACGTATATCTCATGTGTGACGTAGGGATTACTCTGTGACGTGATAATCAAAAAAGCAATCGTCATAACAATATAACATGTCACCATTTCTCTCTAGACTGGCCTAATATTTTTAATGTTTTTTTTTCTGCAAATATCATAGAGCTTTGCAGGAGAAGAGGAAATGGTACGATGGGGGAAGATGGGACACCTTTAGCACCTAATATCCAAATATCCTGATCGTGTTTTAAACAATTAACAACGTTCTATATGGGAGTCGTGAGGTTATACGATTTTATAATTCTTTGAATGTTCTTTGTTTACTACTAAATGGGACAAGAAAATAGAATAATAAGGTGTCCCATCTTTCCCCACCCTAGTGTATTAAAAATTATAAATAGGAAACTTATCACAAACTAAAACTTGCAGAAAGCAAGAAAATATTTAAAAAAAAATCGAAAAAATTAAGTGGGAAAATTCACTCCGCGTGTGAAACTTTTCGCGTTTGTAAATCAGCATTATTACGTAATAGACACTTGCTTGTTGCGCGTCTCATGCGTGTTAATCGCCATTGTTATGACGTATAGGCGCGCCTTCATTCTCGTGAGACTATGACGTCATAAAAATCCGATTCATCATTTTTTTCTCAATGGAATGATAGTGTGGGAAAAATGAAACAGATAAATTTTAAAATAGTTTTTTATCAGTGTTTTGTTTTTCGAAGTTCGTAATTATATTTAAGTTTGTAATTAAATTTATTATTATTATTATTTTTTACAGAAACAGAATAATAATTGAACTTACGTTTTTTTCTCACATAATTAGTCAATTATAACCTTTTGTTTTCTTAACAAACAATTAAGACAAACAAAAAATCTTTTGTTTAAAGTTGTATTTGGCCTGTAAAACCAATACTTCAAGACGGACTTTTGTTTTCGTGGATTCAAAACTTTCAAAACACCCGCTAAACTAATTCGCATTGTCTCGTCACAGGCGCGTACTGTTGCGTCACAGATCTGCATTGTGACGCTCCCAAATTCATTGTCGCGTCGACAATTGACACTAACACTCGTTAACACAGCGAGCAGCATGGGGTTCGTCTTAGAGTTTAAATTTTATCCCTGGTTGCATTTTTAGGTCACTCTCTTGGATTAATTAGTGCAGCCGAAGCGCGTACGTCACTACTAATTCGGATTTATGTTCGCATTCGTCCCCACAGCGCTACGATTGCTTCTAAGCCCTAAAAACTTTAAAAATCTAGACTTAATGCCCATATCACAGCATAATACTGGTGTCACTCTGATCAAAGCGTGATTATGACGCAATCTGGTTAACCGTGACGTCATCAAGCCTACGTGACATCAGAAAACTGTGACGTCAAGGCTTGGAGAAAATTTCGTTCGTTTTTTAATTTGTGACGATATGTGTATCGATTTTCTTGTAAGAAATTGATAGCATACGTGTTTAAACAATCGATTTAAAATTGTCCGAGTTGCCGCTATAAACGTATAATAGCTACAAAGTGGACATTTTCCGGGATTTTTTACCCTTTTAGAACTGATACATAAAAATTCCATAATAATAATAGAAAAAATTGCTAACGGGTAACTATTATAACTCATTTTTGGTGGAATTTTTAAAATGTATTATTTTAAAGAAGAATTTTAAAAAATGCCATTTAGAGTCGAACGATTGAAATTGGTATTTGGGGATAGTAACCTATTTTACACTGATGATGAACCAAGTCATTGTTTGGATAAAAAACCCATGATCAGCAGATGTTTCATATAGTAACTTGGTTGATAGTAACCATTTTTACACGAAAAAATGAACCATGTTATTGTCTAGATACTAAACTCATGATCAGCAGATGTTTTAAGCCCAGCGATTCACAGTTTAGCGTGGAAAGTGATTAGAAATGTACTTTTGCCTCCAAAATTATTTCGCTTCAACAAATTGACCTGTACTGTTCAAGTCAAATATGTCCCGCTTTTAATTACGGAAATTAAATTAGGTTTCGTTTCCAGTTAGTTTATGGTTTGAGCAGTAAAAGCAAACGGAACGTTTCCTCGCCCTATAAAGAACAAACAAAGAAATTCGATAATCAAATAAGACACACGTCGGTCGCGTGACCGTCTCGGCCGTAGGATCGACGTAGCACTTGCCGCTGTGACGTCACAGACGCCATTTTGGGTGAACAATGATATCAAATATTTGGATAATGAATTCTAGAAACGTAAGCGTTGCGAGGGGAAAATAACATCCGAAACAACAAGGATATAATTACTGTGGGGTAAGATGGATAAATCGTTAGGATATAATTTCTTGATCGTGTTTTTAAAAACGGTCTTTTAGAATCATGAGGATTCTTTTACACAAATCTGTAAATATTCTGTGTTTACTACCAAATGGGACGATAAAACAGTCTTAAACATGAAACATCTTAACCTGTATATGCCCGAATTTCACTAAAATAAACAAATTTTGAAATAGATTTCAAAGCGAATACGACAAACTATAAAAAAACTTTTCCGAAATATCAAAACGCCTGCTAAAACGAATAACAAAAAAGGATCTAAAAAAGGATTAAAACTAGCGAAAACGATTTAATAAAATAAAACAGGTTAGACTCAGTCCGTTCTAAATCGCATATAACGCTTAATTTCGGCTTCGATCAAAGGGAGAGGGATATTCCCCGCCTTCAAAGATACCTGTGGCGACACTAACTGGATTCCATACAGCGTGTGGATCTAACTTGTGGTAAGACTGCTCGGTCGGCGGAAAAATCGGCAAGAAATTGGAATTTTTCTACGGTTTTAGACACATTTCTATATCCCTTTATATTTTTTCATTACTTTTTATTTATAATTTTTAAGCGAAAATATTTAAAATAGATTAGTATCTAACAACAAAAATATACATGTAGTAGGGTGGGGGAAGATGGGACACCTTTTTATTGTATTTTCCCGTCCTATTCGGTAGTAAACAAAGAAAATTCAACGAAATATTAAACCGTATCCTTACGACTCCCAAAAGGCCGCTGTTGATTGTTTAAAACTCGATCAGAATATTTGAATATCATATGTCAAAGGTGTCCCATCTTTCCCCACCCTACTATATTACGTTTTTTATTTTTTACAGTTTTGGTATATTTTTTGGCTTAAATTTAAATTTCTAATAGGCCAGTAGTTTTAAGTTTGAAAACCGTTGCCTTAATACGGCCCGATACGTGTCTGGCGTGCCAACCCTAAAATTCGACCTTTGCCTATTATCTCGTTACAGACGCTGGTTTTAATGTTTAAAGGGATCGGGATAAAAAGATAAATCGACCGGCCGAGCAGCGTCGACCCCCCGCGGAGCGCTGCGTCGGTGTTCGTTCTCTGATTGCGTTAGGAGCGAAAGACTCGCGTGGCCTGGCGAATTCATCCGCGACTAGAAATAGCTTTTCACGGCTAAAGCGCCTTCATCGTGTTCCAACAATATTAAGGTTGAAATATCCACAAACCGCAGATCATAGATATCTAAAAATTACTTTTAAAGCTCATACCAATTTTTACGACAGGTTCCGTTTTAAACCAATTTATCCGCCATATACATTTCTGATCTGCGGTTTGTGCATATTTCAACAGTAAACAGCCTACTCCACAAAAAAGCAAATTGTAAAAAACACAATTCCTTATTCGGAAATGAAAACTACCAAACAAAACCCAGCCGAGAGCGCAAATTACGTCAACATAAGATAACGGTCGTTTGTTTTGCCTTATTGTTTTCGTATACAGTCAAATTTCTTTTAGCACAACAAAATACTAGGCCCTCTGTCGATTTTATATGCAAAATGTTCTTCATACAATTAGTACTCTGGGGTGAGATTAATACCGTTAACGCATAATATTCCATATTTCCTAACTGAGTTTTTAAAATAACGCCCTTACAATCGGGAGAGTATAGTTATATAAATTGGATAAATACTTTTTGTTTACTAATAAATGGAACGGTAAAATGGAATGAAAAGGTGTCCCATCTCCCCCACCCTACAATATAGTAAAACCGGGTACCTTGAAAGAGCTCCGCTGTGAATTTGTCCATGTCTTCATAGCATACAGACTGTACAGTAGTAATGTAGCAATTACGCTAAATAGAATAAAACAGGTAACGTTAGATGCGCAACTATACTAAACTATATAGGTATATACAACGTTGCTAAATGTAACTAGTAAATGAGTAAAGTACTACTACATGAATCCTTATTAAAGACCAAAATACTGTTGTAAGAAATTTAGCTTGCAATTACACTTTAGTTTTGTGTAAACAATCTATTTTAAACATTAAACACAACTTTAAATCTATCACTTAAATTCTGCTTCCTTTAATTGTAACATTAATGACCTACTTCGAACTAAACTTTTAGCAATACTAAACTGCAGTTACCGTTCTATACAACTAAAACTAACTGAACTGCAATGAACAAGCTAGAGGTTACAGCCAATAAGGTGCAAGCGCTTACAGGTAATCAACGCTTTGCGCTGATAAAATAACTTTGGCGCGCGAGCTATGCTGCGCTTTTGAGATTGGAAGGCAGAAAGCGCCTAAAGTGACGTTTTAGTGAGGGCTTCCACAGGAGTTTGAGACATTTTTGGCTTTGACTAGTTTGTAGAAAAAACACTTAAGTTTAGGTTTGTGGGAAGTTCTATTTAAGAACACAGGTGTAAGAAATAAACATTCAGAATAAAGTTGGCACGATACGTTTGGCGGACAATTTATAATGGTAATAAAAGGCAGTAAGGAAAATGAAAATTTCGCCTAAAAGAGCGTACAAATGAAATAGAATGAATTTTGGCGTTTTGAAGCCATAATAGGGAATGTTTATAGATTTTCCTTATCGGAGTAAATGCATGGAGTAGTTTGGCATGTATGGTACATCGGGAGAAGGAAGTTGCTTCTGCGGGCTATTGAAGGGCGACGATCCCGCCATACTTCCACAATCGCTTGGGGTCGGCGGCATATAAAAGTTGGGCTGTGCAATTGGGTACATGGGGCTGGGGCACGTCGGGGAATTCCCAGAAAATGGAGGTGAAATGGGGGCCTGAAATTGGACTTGTCCATTGCTGGGTAACGTCATTGGAGACGAGATGTTTCTTCTAGCCAACAACGAGTTCGAAATCGACGGCAAAACTGCTTGAACATTGTTGTTGTTGTTGTTGCTGTTGTTGTTGTTATTATTGTTGTTTGGTATCTGTTGATTTTGAAAAAAAATCTCGTTTCCTTGGTTAGCTTGGTTTGTGACCACTTGCTCCAGAACAAAGTCAGATTGTGACGACATAAAAGGAGCTTGGATGCTTTCTAGGTCGTCGGGGATTTCCAGTGACGTCACAGTAGGCTGCATGACGTCACGATTTGGTCGGAATTGTTGCTGGTTTGGGTATTGCTGGTAGTATTGTCCAGGCTGCTGGTATGACGTAGCTGTGACGTCATTAGAGGGGGCGAAGTCTTGAAATGCCGTGGGCGCGGTTGGGAAGTTTTCGGTGCCTACTTGAGATGACGTCAGAACTGATGACATCATTTCTTGAGCGGCGGATTTTGCATCTGTTAAAAAATTAAAATGTTAAAAATATGTTTCAGAATTTTTAAAAAGTGTTTATAATACGAAAAAGCTAACCGCCCCCCCCCCAAAAAAAAAACAATTTTGGTAGATCAACTTTAACGTATTGGTTAGCAAACTTACCAAAACTATTTCCCGCTGTTCCATTTTTTAACATTTCACTCAAACACCAAATATAATTGTATGCGAATCGCAAGGTTTCGATTTTTGTTAATTTGGTCTCGTCGGGGTAGGTCGGCAAAACATGTCTGTAAGAAAAGAAATCATTTAGTTTTGATTTAAACTTTTGAAATTATTTCTTTTATCATTTTGGCAATAATTTGAAAACGCTTTTTGCTACTTTTCTGTAGAATTTTTTTAATGATAAAATTTTAATTAAAAATGTTCAAAAAATTCGCATCTTACCTTAATTCTTCTAGTGCGTCATTAAGACCATGCATTCGGTTTCGTTCTCTGTCATTAGCTTTTGATCGTCGAATCTTTTTTAACTTGTTAATTGTCACTGGACTTCTTTCGCGTCTGCGCTTCTTTTTTGGCTTTTCTGTTTTGTCGTTATTGATGTTGTTGTTGTTACTGTTGACTGTGTCTTTTTGGAAGAGATCCTGTAAAATCATACCGTTAAAATATTGTAAAAACTAAACTATCGTGAAAAAATCTTTAAAAAATATAAAAAAATGTATGAATTTTAATATAACTTCAGTCATGCCAAAATGAGACACCAAACAGTTAAAAAATAACTTAATATTTAACTGGTTTATTTCTTACCATTACGTCTTGTGAGGCCTTTCCTAAATCAGTATATTGTGCATTCCCAGCTGCGACGTTATAAGCGACCGTCCCCTGCTTCGAATGCATGGCGGGCCCGCTGTCGTTTTTTTGTGCGCCCGATGTCCCAATGCTTGTCGGAACAACAGAAGAAAATATGGCGTAACCTTGTTCCGACTTATTTGAAGAAAAATCCAACATTTTGTAGCAAGAGCAAAATTTTTATAATATCAAGATTGAAATCTGAAATGAAATAAGATATTTGTTAAGTTTCTGAAGAAAAAGAAATTTTAGCAATAAAATATGGTATTCTGCTCTCCGTGCTTTCCTAAAATAGTTTTGAATAACTTTAAACTTTAGCTAGAGTTTGACATATACAAAATATATGTCACAATGCCTTTTGCAAAAAGCCCTGGCCTGGCCGGTTTTGTTAATACGAAATATTTGCCAGAAATGCTGCGAATGCATTCTGCAAATATGAGCCACTAGGCTCTGTAGAACCAAAACAGATTATAGTGAAAGTAGAAATTACGATCTGCTTATATAGCTCCGAGAGAAAGTAGAGAAAAAGGCGCGTCGGGATGAAACAGAGAGATCAGCCGAAGCACTGTGACGTCACAAATCGGAGAAAAAAGCAAATCTTCCAGCAAATGCGGGCGGCGACTTAGACGTTAGCAAACAAATGGATAGCGATGAAACAATAGCGTTTTCCGAGTGGAAACGAATCTCAAAAACCGAACAGACGACCGGGCCAATACCTGACCTTGACTCTGGGACGTAACAAAGCATGACCGCGGTTGGACACCGTTTTTCTGAGTGGGAAAGTTACCTTGTCTGGCGATAGTATACGGGGACATATGCATGGGAACCTGGGAATTTTGCTGCGGCACCAGACATTACTATGTCTGTATTATATTCACCGCTTCTTCTGTGGGAAAGTGCACTTGGTTCTCTTATACGCCGAACCTCATGCGCGCTGCCGAGAGACACAAAATATTGCTCAGAATTTAAATGCGACTACATGCCAACTTACGTCGTCTTTAAATACAGTATAGGTTGGGTAAGATGGTCCAGGACTTTATTCTACTTTACCGTTCCATTTGGTAGTAAACAAAATTATGGCAATTAAACTAAGCCGTAACTGTCCAATTACATTTATTGTCTTACGCTGTATTCCACTTTGCGTTTTGACAATTTTATTTTACGTTTCAATTTTAATCAATATAGAATAAATGTATACCGGCACATTACTGTCTTATTTTATTTCTATTTTCCAACCCGATTTTATAAAGAAATTATTTATATTTTTCAAAAGTCATACTCCTAATCGATAAAGAATGTTCCAGTATATATTTCAATTATTTTCATTTATAAACCGAACCATTACTTTGTTTCGTCAATTATAAGCTCCAAATTACTATTGACAAACTTGTCGCTTTTTAATCAGAATTTATAGCATCGTGGGGTAAGATGGATACAGCACAAAAATCCCATAATTCCAGGTCGTTTTGTAACAACCAACAACGCTTGTTTAGAGTCGCGAGGATACAGTTATAATTTTGTGAATATTCTTTGTTTACTACTAAATGAGACGACAAATAGAATAAAAACATGGACCACTTTACCCCAACCTACTATACACGAATTTGGACGCATGTCATATTTCATGATAAAAATTACCCAAAATTTGTCCATTTTCGACTTCGTAATTTATTTTTGTGATTTTTCTCAAATTTTCCTAAATCACGGGGCTCAGGAAAGCGCCATTCCTCGTGAATAATTCATATTATTTATAAATAATTGATCCCGACTGCATGCGTGGCAATCTGTCGTCTTTATGCCCGGACCGTACAGACATAAAAACACCATTTTTGCAAATACGAATGAATGTAATTTATTTATCCGCGCATTGCGGAGTAATGGCAGCATAGATATCTAAACATATGTTTAGATATCTATGATGGCAGTTGTTATAACACGGGTGTTCTGTTTCATACACCTCGTGCCCGCTTACGAGCTACTACGTATGTTACTTTGTGGGTGATTAACACTTTGGAATTCTTAATTTTCTGAAATGTGTTGGCCAACATTTATTTTAGACAACCCATAATTAATGAACCACTGGGTTGGAGCAATTAACATTATTCGTGGTTTCTAATTAGTCAATGTAACGTTTTAATAAGCAGAGATTGGTTGAAATATTATACTTCCGGAAATCTGACCAATTAGCGCGACGCAATACACCCGATATGTACTTTGTGGACGCTGCTTATTCGTTTAAAGTTGCATTTTGTGCCATATGGCGTGACGTCACAGCGTAAAATCAGGTCTCGTAATGCGGGTAGGGAAATACGGGACAAACAGTGTACCAGATTTTAAATTACGCAACAAAATTAACCAAAACGGTGTAAAATAAATAAAATAAACCAGACTGGAGTATAGAATAAACACCAAACACTGTACCGATTAAACAACGAACAGTAAACAGCTTTTAAACGCCGCAGCTTTGATGTCATTTACCAGTCAAAGCTTTCAGAAGGGCCGTTTTTTAAAGCGAATTTGCTTTAGCAAGTACAAATGTAACGACAAAGTAAAACAAATAATATATGTTTGATCGGCGTGTAATTCAGCTCGGTTTAAGGTGATTAAAATTTATTTAAATAACTTAACAATTGTATTCAGTTGGTAAACAATGTTCGTGACGCGTGTACTGATAACTCGATTCCGTTTATTCGGAGATAAAAATCATCATGACGTCACAATCTATTTCATTATTTCGTCACAATCTACGATAGCAAAACGTTTCCCGATTCGTTTGCTCTTTCCCACGTACGTAACAATCAAAAGCGAAAACGTCATAATTCCGCCTTTGATTTCGTCACTTATTACTTCCGAGTTTCCCCTTTGATGACGTCATTGATCTGGTGCGGTATTGTGACGTCACAAAGTGGCGATTACGTCGGTGTAGTAATGGACTACTTAGTCCGCATTATGATAAAACAATCAAAACTATCCAACGATTATGACGTAATGAGATACTTCCTAACTTCGCAGAACACACTGCGGTTTTATTGTGACGTAACAATGCGATCGGAAAACGGTAATATAGTCGGGTTAATTACACTGTTCCATTAAAAATTTACGGAAATTGGTAAAACTTGATATTTTAATGAACGCGTGCATATTGCATGTATGCGGAAACAGACAATATGTTATTTTGAACTGAAAAGTTTTACTTTTTATTTTTTAGTATAACCAAACTCGTAAAATATTAAAACCAATGTAATATTTGGGTTTGTTGATAAATTTGTAATAAATTATTATTGAAATATACGAGATAAAACAATTTAATATTCGTTCTGTATTCTATGAGACAAATAATATTTATATTATGTTAAATATATTTGGTATTTAAGACTCACATGGCTAATGGAAGGCTGAAGCGTTTGTATTAGTTGCTCCTTATCGCCACCTCGCGGCCACAAAGTTAAAGTTCTGAGATTCATTAATAAATCTGAAAAAATAACAAAACAAATTAGTATTTTTTTTAAATTGTATCTAGTTTGAAGATAATAACAATGTAAAAACACTAAATTAAGCAAAGAAATATGTCGTTGTCTGCATTTTAATGCCATGTCACGCAGTCGCTATAAAATTTCGCGGAATTTTATTTTTCGAATTATAGTTTTTTCATTCTGTACTGTAACAGTAGCATAATCTGAGTTATGGTAAACGCACACTGTATCGTGTGCGCATAAGTTTGTAGCGCCGTATTGCACCTGGTTTATCATACACCTGTTTCTAAAAAGGACGTTATCTAACACCTCTTCCCTACCTGTCAATCAAACTGTCACGTGCCATGACGTAGCATTGATCCACTTTAAGGTGACGCACGATCACCGCAATACCACCTGCGTGGCTACAAAGAGTTAGTCCCGACACCGAAAAGTGAATTCGCCAAAAAATGCGTGTCCGATTCGGCAATTACAAAAATAGCTCAGACTGGTATGGACTGGTACTGACGTGTTTACAAAACAAGAAAACGTAGTAAAGTTTGAGTTGAGAGCTCGAAACGTACGGTATATCGGAATTTTTGAATTTGGTGGAATTTTAACTCTATCTTATGATAAACAAATTATAAAATAACTGTTTCAATGGGATATATACTAGTAGACGTTCGGGCACCGAGCAATATGTACGTTAGGGCAAGATGGTACAAGTTTTCATTTTGTTTTATCGTCCCATTTGGTAGTAAACGAAGAATATTTGCAGAATTATATGACCACATCCTCACGATTCTTAAATAGCGTTGTTAATTGTTAAAATACGATTTGGAGGTATGAGATAATATGTGCTAACGGTTTCCCATTTTACCCCACCGTACTTTATGTTAGCTTTTGTGGCGATTTGGAAATTACAAAAGATACAAAAAGCTTACATGAGATAATCTCCAAAAGACTTCTTTAGGAAAACATATATCATTGGGCCAGTGGTCATTTAGGCTGACTTATTGTACTGGTGCCAAAATGGCTGTGAAAAAGACGGCTCGATTTCCGAAATATAGAATCATATCATTGTTCTTAAGTCGCAAGGCTGGTAAGCCATATTTGTACATTAAACAATAGATATTAACGGTAATGCACTTGTTAATTCGGAAATACAAAACAGTAATCCGCAAACGAGACCCGTTTGACCGTTACGGCGCCGAATTTACTAAAATACGCTCGTAATCTTGGATTTAACTCATTTCCGATGTTGTACCGATCGTGCTGCATAGGCGCGGTGATTAAATTTTACTAATTGTTGCGTTTGTGGTAATCGTTCGGCGCCAAAACATGTGTAACATGCTAATCTTGCGGATATATTCATTCATGCGAGAATCGAAATTGCCTCGAACCGAATTGCAATCAGATATAAATTCATTTTCCAAATGGGTTGCACTATATATACTACAAGTGTTGTTGTAATCTGTTGTGTATCCGAAAGCATTTTGATATAGCCTTTTGCACGCTGATATAAACGTTCTGTTCAATTAATTGTAAAAAAACGTTCATCAAAATAATGTCTAAGCTATGGCGCACGCACACATTCTGTATAGTTAGAAAACTCGTAATGAAACACGACAAAATCAAAACACAAACACGTTTTACGCGGATGTCTTTTTACAAATAACCACTAGATATAAGCGCCACTTCGGAACATACATTCGTGGCGGCCGCATGGCCTAATGGATAAGGCGTCTGACTTCGAATCAGAAGATTGAGGGTTCGAGTCCCCCTGTGGTCACACTTTTTCGTCTCGCTTTGAGAATTTATTCTTAATGAATTTAGTTTGTTTTACAACATATACCAAAAACAATAACTGTACCACTACTATTTTTTTAATGATTTTAGGTGTGTACAAAGTTACAAAATAAAAATACTTAAAACCAAATTTGCTTCTCTATTGGAATAAAACATTGTATATAGTATGCACACATTATTAAACCAGATCGAACTGTTTGAACAAATAGACCCGTTTTGCTAAAGCCGAATAAAAGTTTTTTAACGAAATCTGGATTCGGATTCATATCGATTAAATTATGTTTCGTAATATGTTCAAAACATATTACCTTAAATATAGTGTTTTAGAAACTATACCTTATGGACAGCGAGTAGTGTATCTTTTTAGATACTGTTTAGATAACGTAACTAACTGAAACAGAATTTCCCAAACAGTTAATAAAGTTATTTTATAAAATCACTTTATAATATTTTAAAATGATTTTGCTATTATTTTAGCTCAGCGGTCGCTGTTTTTAGCCCTAAATTACGGTTTAGTTATAAAAATATCACTCTTTAGTATGCAAGACGTTTGTTATACAAACTCAATAGCTGTAATAATGCAAATTCTTAACCAGTAAAGCTTTTTTGAGTTTAAAACAAAATTTAACAAAAAGTGTGACCACAGGGGGACTCGAACCCTCAATCTTCTGATTCGAAGTCAGACGCCATATCCATTAGGCCATGCGGCCGCCACGTTTCAATCTCGTCCGCGTTTTGAATACAATTTGTCTGGATCTGATTTTGAATTCTCAATCCGCGATTTGTGATACAAATGAATGAATGTTACTATTTATCATCGCGTGGCGGGCCAACAACAGTCGTTACACAGGTTTTTGCTTCTTATACACCAGGGAATTAATAAACGAACGTAACCTATTTATGCCCGAGTGGCAACGACAGTAGTTGTAAAACGGGGTTTTGTTTCATATACACGAGAGCGTATTCATAAAATATATTTATTCTCGCGTAGCGGGGAAACGTTAGTCGTTTTTATCCATAACGTGTTTTAACGACTATCGTTTTGCTGCGAATTCCCTTCATTTCGCCGTTTTAATTATTCGGGTCCTTTGTTACTGTATTTAAAAAGTAAATTTATGTCACGATAAAGCAAACACCTTACCGGTATCTTTACGAATATTGTCCCTTAATTTCCATGTCTTTTCCATAGCTTTTTGCACGCTGGTATTGTAGCTACGACATGTTGGACGTTTAACTGAAAATAACACGATTTGAATGTATGAATGAATGTAACTTACTTTATCCTCGCGTGGCCGGAAAACGACAGTCGTTATCCCACGGGTTTAACACCTGTGCCAGCTTACGAGTTACCATGTATGTTGATTTGTAGGTGATTATTTTTTTTGGATTTTTTCATTTTTTTATGTATGGCTGATAATTTGAACAACCCATTAGTGGCCACTGGGTTGGAGCAATTGCCGTTAAGTGTCTTGCCCAAGGACACATACGCCCACAATGGTAGCAGCGACGAGCCTTGAACCCACTACTTGATATTGTTAAATAAATCAATTAGGATATAGGTACATGAAGCAGCTTGGGTGTTGGGGTATAATGGGACAAATCTGCCCAAATCCCAAGTCTTTGACAAGAACCTCACCCATATAGAATAGAAGTAGGCTACATCGCAGATATAAGTATTTAGGTTAAAACATAAAGGCAATTCATGTTAAAATATAAAATTTCCTCCAAAACGTATACGATGTTTTCTTTTTAGATTCGACATTCAGTCAGCATTTGAGATTTTTTTAAACAATGCGCAATTTCTAATTGAAATCTTAAAATATATCTTTCACTGTTTGTAGGCTACCAAGATATGTGTTAAATATTAAAACGTGTATACCCGAGCGAGTGATTCTAATAGAAATATTAATCAGTTACAGTAATTTAAAAGCAAGCCGACCGTATATCTATTTCCCCCAGCATAAAGCAGTCTGGCAGTAAACGATCAATAATACTAGGATATTTATAAAAAATAACAAAAACGTGTAAAATCATTTCAGCATAGCTTTGTTTTAGCAGAAACAGTTACTGGATACAAAAAAAGTAAAAGCAAACCTCTATTGTTTTGTATTTCCTCCAGCCAAATCTTCATACTTGAAGAGAGCTGGGTTTCAACTGCTAGGTGGCGCTACAATCAGACATTTTAATTTTACGACCTGGCCCACACGTTATGGTACACGTGTACTTACATGGTTTCTGTTGAAAAATAAACAAAATATAAACTACCAGCTGTATTTGCTCATGTAACCTGTCAAATACGTGTTTGAAAACAGTATTCCAACTTGTTCCATTGCCAATGACAACTGGTATATTGGGTATTGGACCATTGGAGCCTGGAAACCGAGGCATAAAAGAAATATGCTTTATTTTCTAATGGCAAACATAAAAGCAGGTGCTAAATGTAACACTGTCGCTGAATTAGGCTACAATAATAGCTCTGTTATCTATATACCCTTGATAAAGCAGAAGTAAAGGCAAATTTCAGACTCAAAACAGCAATTAATCAATCCTTATCCTTACTAACACGGTCATTACACACAATTATACATGGTTTAAATTAAGCGCAAACATCCTAAGAAGCTAAACTGTAACAGCCTAACAGCAGACCAGTAGAACTGTTTTCGTCCCGTTTGAAAGAAGGCGTAATTTGCACACGCCGCCGCCAGACTCGTGGCGCTTGCCTTGTAATTATTAAAACGGCAAAAAGCGTGGAATTCGGAGAGAATTCTTGTGTAGTCTAACAAATTGGACGAACGGGACCAAACAGTACACATGTACAGTAAAAGCTTTATCAATTACATTTACGGATAAATTCATTCAAACTTTTTATCAATTACATTCACGGATAAATTCAAAATTCATTCAAAATTTGTGCGTAAGGCGCTTAGTTTAAAAGTTATTTGGGACATTGAAGCGTTAATATTACCTTGTCTTGCAAGTTTTACAATCATTTAAAAACAATATTTGGTAAAATTGTCTTATTATTACACCCTAGCCTACACTCTACACGTTAAGGCTTAACACAATTCTTAAGAACTGTCCACTGGGTTGGCATCGTTTAATACACGTATACGTTTTATACACAAGATCGAGTTGCGGAACTCGTCTTACAAAAAATAGGCTATATTCGGCCATTTTAATGAGTCTTACCTATTTCTGCTTGACACATGCAACGACAGTCGTTATAACACGGGCGGTTTATAATAAACCTGGTGTCCATTTCCGAGTTACCAAATATGTAACAATGTGAATGAATGTATCATTTTCTGAAGGCTCAGGCTGACTATTTGGATACAACTGGATATTAAACGTAAGCATCTCTAAATTTCGGCCTTTTAAAATCCTCTTGTTCTATCTTACGTATACAAACGATTATCATTAGCTTTGAAACGAGTTCTATAACATGCGTGTTCTGTTGCTTACACCTCGTGCGCGTTACCACGTATGTAACTTTGCGGGTAATTATTTTTGGACAACTTTTATAATGACCACTGGGTTGAATTTGAAATATATATAACTATATATGCAGCAAAGAAACTAATTTTTAGCCTGATCAAACAGCCTAATGCAATATAATAGCTTACCTTGCAGCACAGCTGTGAATTTTTTGCCTCTTAACGTATCTTGTTCCAACTCTCTACCGCCACCACGCGGCGGATTTTCAGCACAGTGCTCTTTATTACGTCACACAGGGAAGTGTTTCTAACAATGACCAGAAGCGTGACAGTTTTTCGCAAAATTTACAAATCGATTCGAAAAACAGAAAAAAAAAACAACAGCCGATTTGGTCTACAGCAAAAGTATACAAGACATTGTCAAAAAAGATTCCATTTTTAGGTAAAAAGCACCAACTTTGAGGAAAAATCCCCAGAATATGTAAAATAGAAGGGTAACCTTTGAAAAGTGAAGCACCATTTAAAAAACATTTAAAATGCATTGCGGAGACAGGACAAGGTAAGATGATAGTCTTTAGATACAGCACAGTATTCGTTTATGACCAAATGCGACGCCACAAAAAAGTGACCACTTTAGAGTAGCAAAGCAGCACAGTCTGTCACATACTGAAGAATTTTTGGCCCGAGAAAATAGAAATAGTATAACAAAGACTAGTTTGTAACCATAGACACCAAACAGGGATGGTCTGACACATTTTTAGGAAATATTTTTTGGTTGTAGTAATGTTTACTGAATAATTCTGAGTGTAAAAGATTCAGCCAAGCCTGCCCACCCTGCCACCCCAGGTTTGGCGCCTATGGCATCACAAAATATCATGACACAACCTAAAATCATAAAAAAAAATTTGCAACAATTTTTGAACCAAGGTATTTTTAATTAATAGTTAAGCGGGCTGTTAGTTGCTGGTAGCCATAATACTTTAGTGTGCTCGTGCGAAACAATCTGAGACACTTTAACTGCAACTGTAGTTGACTGTCCCCCATTTACTAACACTGTAATATAAATGCTAGTTAAATAAATTGGAATTTATGCAAAATATCTAAGTAAAAAACGGATTCTGAATAAATGTAACTTATTTATCCTCATGTGGTGGGGCAACTATAGTCGTTATAACACGGGTGTTCTGTTTCATACACTTTGTCTAATATTAGCAATAAAAATTCTTTTTGAAAGAAATCAGAAAAAAAAACTGTTTCTAAATCCAAAAATCAAACAATTACAAACAAATAAAAAGCAGTAACAAGCAAAATTACCTGTCCCAAAATATTTTGACACAAGTTTTCTTTCAATGGTGTTTGACTTATCCATAATTTCTTTACATTGTTTCAAAGATAATTTATCACGGCCTATTACACGGTCCTGACTTTCCCTATGAAATAACATATTTTTAGTGCTTAACTTTTTGTATTGTTCTATTATATTCTATAAGGGTGAGGTCCTATGGTTCCTAGGATTTAGGCTACAGTTGCCCCATTTTTTTGCCCTATGTCTCATTTATCCACGCACAAGCCCAACACAGTCGTTATAACACGCTTTTCTGATTCATACACCTCGTGCCAGCTTATAAGTTACCACATACGAATTTTGTGGGTAATTGTTTTCAAGATTTTTCCTTTTTATTTCAATATGTCTCGCCTAAATGAATGAATGAAATTCTAGTTTCTCGACATGGACCTCACCCACGTAGAATAAAATGCATGTCATATACTAAACAGTAAAAACAATAGGCAAAACTTCACAATGCTAAACATACTTGATTTTTTTCGCTGAAGAAAATTTCACGAACGCAATGATTGGATAAATCTTAAGTGAATGAAGTCGGTCGACCGCGTCAACGGAAAGTTCAAGAAGAACATGTCGGTCCGGAAACTATAAGATTTCTATGTTAGTAACTAAACAGTAAAATTTTCAAAAAATACCATTTTCATGTTTAGGTATTCTCTTTTTTGGTATATTTTAATTCAAAAATTTTTTTTTTTATTCTTTTATATAATTAGTAAAAAATGTTATAATTTTCACGTATGACATTTCTATAAGAGCAACTATGACATCATAATACCATTTTCATTGTTCGAACAAGAATATCTTCGGTTAAAACGAGTGTTCCACTTGACTGAGTATAACTTTCGATGATCGTTGACCCGTGACCATCGTTCTTCATTTGTTCTGTGCTACATCTATGATGTCATAATGATTATTAAAACAACACAAGAACACGTTGATAGAAATGATTAAAAATAAGGAAATTAAATAAAATGTTTTTAAAGAATGTTTTTTGCTTTAGGTTTTTAACGACTTCCTTTTCTTTGCTGTTTAAATTAGTTTCATCTTTGTTTCTGTATTCAAATTTATGTTATGATCCAGAAAAAAAAAAGTTTATATATTAAAAATAATGAAAATTTGAAAATTCTATGAGAATTCCATATAAATATATAAGATTTCCATGAAAACTCACTTAACAAACATTTCCGTATGTTCTCGCGCCAATTTCTCGATCACAAGCGACGAATGGGGTCCAAAGACAATTACCGGCCTCCTGGAGGCGCTAGAGTGTTTGTCCACGACCTGGTACGCCCCCAAGTGTTCAGATTCGACAACAGATTCAATAGAAGTTTCGCTGAGCGATTTTTGTAGCCGTACATCGCCGCTGGACCGCGATGAGTTACGATGAGGTTTCCGACGCTGTGGTATTCATAGATATCATATACTAATCGTTTTAATAAATTAATATCTTCTTTTGACAGAAAAGCCTATACAACCCATAGGCACCAAACTGTTAAAAATGCAGGGGAGGCAGGGAAAGTTAGACGCACAATATGACATTAAATTACCCCTAGCTATGCTACAACTTATTTTAAACCAATAAACAAAATATTTTCACTGCTGTAATTGGCAATATTATAATTTTAAGAGATATCATGTTATCTAGAGTCGTAAAAAATATTTTTTTGGGGAAAATAATTTATTTAATTTTTTTTTTTTTTGGCGGAAAAGTCAATGTAACTTTGAAGTGTGAAAATCTCCAAAAATCAAAAATACTCTCTAGTAGCCACTAGTTGTTTTCACCTTAAAGAAACTTCTTCTCCCAGACCCACTAAGCCGCTTGCCAGAGCTCGACCCCGTATATGAGGCTACGTCGTCCAAAGCAAGGATCTCACGGTCTTTCTCAATTCTTGGGAACAATTTGCCGTCACATTAGAAAAAGTTATAAATAATAAACCTAATAAAATGATAAGATAAATTGTCACTTGTTTTTATTGAAAAAAAAAATTGTTATTTTAACAATTTTTGTAACAAATCTTAATAAAATGAAGAGCTTTTGGACTTTTGATTAATAAAAAAATTATGCCATTTTTTCTGTATGGTAACATGAATTAAAGTTGTTCAGAAATTTAAAAAAATTGTAAAAATCATTTTTTAATAAATTTCCACCCACACAAGTTTGCTTGGTATGCGACCTCTCTTTGACCTTTGACCTTCTTCATCTACGAGCCAAGCCAGCCATTGGCCGACGGAATAATCAGGGTAAGTGTTATCGACCAATAAGATGGAGTTACGAGTGAAACGAAGCAATCCCTCTCGCTCCACCATGTGGTCAAAAAGTGCTCT
Source organism: Ciona robusta (assembly GCF_009617815.1). Taxonomy (NCBI): domain Eukaryota; kingdom Metazoa; phylum Chordata; class Ascidiacea; order Phlebobranchia; family Cionidae; genus Ciona; species Ciona robusta. Next base: position 3,039,916 of record NC_143240.1, on the reverse strand, counting down.
ACATGGAAATAATATAAAATTAAAATTTGTTGGGGTAAAAGCAAAAACTCCTTTTTTGTCAAGTAAAAAGTTATAAAAATGCACACAAAACGACACAATAAATGAAGATAACTACATTACTTAAAATTAAAACACCAGAAAAATTAAAAGTAAAAATAAAAACTACATAAACTCAATAATTGCACAAAATATAGCAAAAACAAACACACAAAATACCCTAAAATGGATAAAAACATACAGAGAATGACACAAAAAATGAAGACAAACTTAAAACCACCTGACATAGAAATGATCACCCTGTGGTTCGCTTGTAAGTTGGGATTTAAATATTCGTTCAAAGTTATTTGGTTCATACACCACACGTAATGATGAACTAGTAACGGGCTGCGCAAGTTGTATTGAAGCTCCCTCTAATGTTATGTTCGTGAAACGCAAACTGGAACGAAAAAAGTAGTTTAAAACAAAATATTTACTTTTTTTTTTTTGAATGCACAAATAATCATTTTTTTTTAAAAAGCAAACTGAAAAGAAAAAAGCATTTTAAAACAAAATTTCAAGATTTTTGCAATAAAATGAATTTTTTGTTTAATTTTTTAAACATGGATAAGATTTCTTAAATTAGTTAAAACTGATCTTTTTAATAATTTGTTAACGCACTTTTTTGCTTGGTAAAAAAAAAACGGGTAAAACTTATAAAAAATAAATATTATGTATAAAACAAATAAAAATGAGGAAATAAAATGAATAATAAACCTGTTATATTCCAATATTTTGTCGCCAATCCTTAAATCAGTTGTGTTGGGAGTAAGAGTGTCTTCGTTTGATTGAATTGCAGCCACGTATATACCAAGTGAGTTCCCCCCTATTAGTTTTACATGGGTGCAACCCCCGTTCATGAATACAAAGCGGGGTTCGCTAAGGGTTTGGGATTGAAGGGTCTGCTCAACGTGGGGGCTAAAAGGGGGGGAATAAGAGTTAGAATGTGGGGTACAAGTTTTTTTACAATATAATGTAAAATGTGAAAAACTATAACTAAAAAAAATGGGTGAAAACCAGTGTTACAGGGGTGAATTTTATTAAAAGTGGGGTTGGGGGTAAAATAAAGAGTTAGGGGGTAAAATATTGGTATTGGTTTCCAATTTAGCAAAGGTATGTATTTGGAAATAGGTATAACAATGGCATTTTTTTGAGGGTAAAACAAGGGTTTTAGGGGTAAAGATCAAGGAATGTATTTAATGGGGGTCAGACATTTCTATATTGGGGTAAATATCACCTTGCACGAGGGGTGGCATCGGGGGTGATCGTTCTTTCGTCTCGTTCCTCATTGGTCGATATTATGATGTCATGTTTCGGTTGACTGATTCCAAGGGTGTCCGATAAATTGCTTTCGATACTGTTTTTGTATTCTGGGGAAAAAGTTAAAAAATATTGTTTTTTTAAATATAAGACGGATTAAATTTGCTAAAATAAAACTCGTTTCTGAAAATGGCCTTTTTAAATAGGAATCCAGACATATAAAACACAGTTGGTTCGGTCATTAGCAAACTTAGTCTAAATCCAGGGCTTCTCAAAAATAGAATACAGACCAAACATAATACAGGTTCTTACTTTCAAGATTATAATGAGCTAGGAACGTGATCATATCGCCAGGTTGTGTTTGGCTCATTATCGCCCTCGCTTGGTCTTCTTTCGCACTCCGTAGATTGATCCCATTATACTGTGGCATGGAAATATTATACGACGCTTGAAAATATAGAAACATCATTTTTTGCCCATTTTTGATTATTTTTTTAAGTACAACAATATAGTCTAATTTTTCTTACCAAAGAAGCATATTTTTTTTATTTTTTTAATGAAAATATAATGTAAAACACAGAAAAAACATTATTTTTTGCACATTTCTAGTGTGTTCTCCAAGAATAAGACATATTTTTTACTTGTTTACCTCAAGAAGTTGGTCCCCATATTCAAGCCCAGCTTTTGCTGCGAGGCTATGCTCAGTAAGTCTCGACACGAATATACCCCCGTTTTCACCCCCGCTTACAATCGAGATACCAATGGGGTCCGTACCCTTAATCATGCTAACATAGCGGGGGTCGTTTGGAACTGGGGGCCTGTGACCGAAAAGGGGATTTTATTTTTTTAATGTATAAAAAAATATTGATTTTTTCATATTGTTTTTTTTTTCATTACTGAAAAAAAGTAAAATAAAATTATTAAAATACTGCTTTTTACGAAAAAAAAACAGTACAAAGTGTTACAAAATTGTACACGTAAAATTTTTAATACATTTAAAATAAAAAAAAAGTCAAAACTGTGTTATTTTCAAACAGCAAACCAAAACTATGGTTAATTGAAATCTATTTTTAAATCAATGTTGTAAAATCTACCAAAAAAATCAAAACACAGTTTTAAGCAATGACAGCAAACCTGCATAAAACTAGAACAGTTTTTCTGCGTCGAACTTTTGAATTCTTTTGTCTGAAGTTTTGACCAGATTTTTAGAATAAAAAATGCAGAACGAGTAACAAATACAGTATTTTGTCCAAAAAAACGCAGAAAATGCAAAAAGGAAAAAATTGGACATAACATATACAAAAAAGTAACAATAAAAACGCAGAAAAAATGCTTTTTTTTCTGTAAAAAATAACTTTTGACGAATATTTTCTTTAAAAATGAAGAAAAACACTAAAAAAATAACATTTTGTAAATAACTCACTTTCTACTACGAGCTGATAAACTTGAAGCAACGGACAATGAACTAACTGATGGATCGGTGTTAGTGGGGGGTGACGCCCCGATTACAATGGTGGAATCAAGGGTGAAGGGATGGGTAAATAAAACGGGGGTGCTACGATCCGATGATAAGTTGATTGAACCTGGGGGAGTAGGGGTTAAAATTGGGGTGATGAGTTTTTGGGGGTAACTGGGTTTCGGACTAAAATGTATACTTAGGGTTATAATGGGATAATTGGGAGTTTTAGAATCTTTTTAAAAAATGTGTTTTCTGGTATAAAAAGGGGTATAATGGAATATTTTTGGGGTTAGAAAGGGTATACATTGTATTTAAAGGGTTAAAAAGGTAATCTGAGATAAAATGAAAGTACTTTTTTATTTTGGGGTAAAAGGGTTTATGCTTTAGGTTAAAAAGGAAGTTAACATTTGGGTTTAAACAAAAACACAGAAAAAAAATTCCACAAATTCTTACCTTTTTCTGATCCACTAAGTTTAATGCCCACAGAAGCCTCCGAAGGAATTCTTATTCTCTTACAATCCATGGTTCGGGTTTTGCGTGAGGTGTCAGAACTTGTATATGATGATACACTTAATGCTGTTCTATAACTGGGGGAATATAGGTTACTTATAAGTTGCCAGGGAGATATAGTAACTTATATATCCTGAATTTTTTTTCCCGAACCCCTGAATTTAAGTTTAAAAAATATAAAAAAAATGCAAAATATTAATTTATAATGACAAAAATATTATTTTCAAAAAAACAAAAAAAATAAAATTTTCTTAAAAATATTAAAAAAAAATGTAATTTTTATAAAACGATTTTTCTTCTTTATAAATACCTTGTTGGGTCTGGACGGGGTAAAGAATATGAACTTCTGGGTCGTGGGGAAGCCCCGGGGTGACTTGGGGGTGAAATGGATGGGGTGAGAGAAGCCGAGAGGTTGGTCCCGTTTGTCTGTGATGTCATAATGATTATTGTTAAAACATTTTTATTCGTTTCATTTTTTCAAATAATTGGAAAATTTGTTTCAGACAATTTTCGGAAAGCTTTTGTTTCGGACAATAACTTGGTGGCTATTAAACTCTCATTCTTACTTTTAGATGGCTTGCTTCGGGCACACTTTGTTGTCTGTTGTATCTAACTCTGGTCCTGCAAAAATAATTTCAGGTTAAAAATTTACAAAAATAGAATATGATAATTTTTTTTTAAATAGAAACATCAAAATAAAAAATTTATAAAAACAAATTTTATTCTAAAAAACTTTTGGTAATTTTTTTTTATCGATAAATTTTTTTTGGATGATAAACTAAAAAAATAATAGGATTTTTGACCTTTCTGCTGGTGAGGGTACGAGTATCAAGTCATTGGAGATGTTTGAATTTGATTGGTCCAATAAATACGAATCATTTTTGGTCATGGATGGTTGAACACTGAGAATTGACGAGGAAGGGCTGGAAATGGAAATATAATAACAAAAATCATAAAATATTATAAAATTTTGAAACATTTAAAATTTAACAAAAAAATGATAATATATTGGAAAATTATCAAAAATTAAAAAATTTAATAAATATTTTTTCTAAAAACCGTATAAACTATATTTTATCTTACGGTTCAGTGGTTTTGCTCTCTGGCGGCCTCTGCTGCTTTGCATGCAGGGGATACACAGTGTTGTTGTTGTTGCTGTTCATGGCGTTGCCCTGCCACTGTTACAATGAAATATGACAACTTTAAACTAAAATTCTTAAATCTCATAAAATAATTTCCGTTCATAAAAATGACCGATTTCAAGAACAACTTTTTTATTAAAACTGAATTTTAATTTGTCATTAGAATGCCAAATAAAACCCCTTGCTTAACAAATGTCTCAATTCCAATTTTTTTTCCTGAAACTGATTTTTTACTTGCAGAATGTCAATAAGGTTAAAACACTATTTGTCTGTAATGTATTTTTATCATCTAAAATTTATACTATTTGTATAAATTTATACTCACAGGGGTAAGCACCCTTTCCCCCATGGGGGCTGACACAGGTCGTCGACGGCGAACGGGTTTATGAGTTGCACTACGGAAGTGTGTGTGGCCCTGGTGCGCTGGGGGGTGGAATCAATTTTGTTAAAATAGAAAAAAATTAGAAATTTAACCATAAAAACATTCTGCACCAAACTTACAAGTTAAGTTTACTGTATATTTGATAAATTGATATTTTATCGTGTAGTTTTAAAACTCAATATTAAAAAACAAGTATTTCTTATTATTTAAAAAAAAGTATATTCATTTTATATTATTTCTATTTTATACCTGGTTCTCTTTGAGACGGCAGCGAATTTGAGGCTAAACTACCACTTGGTGGTGATGGAGAGCTGGGGCTAGATGGGATACGTGTCGAAGTCGGCGAAGTGTGACCTCGTAAAGCAGTGGGAGGGGTGTGGCCGGCACTGTGGCCGCTAGGTGGGGTGAAAGTGGTGGATGAAATTGAAGGTCGATTCCGCTTTTTGTTGAAAACCGAAAGTCGAGCTGAAAAAGTTTTATTTCATTTTGTTTCGAAAGTAAAATTATAAGTTTTATTGGGTAATCAATAGGTATTTTGTTGAAAAAATTTAAATACAGCTCAGTGAAATGACATTTCAGGAACCTCTTACATTACCTCCCATGAGGTATTTAAACTGCAAAAATATATCTGCCAAGTATGTAATGTGTATAAGGTACCCACCTCCAGTAGAAATGATGTTCGATAACGGGGGACTATCTAACCTCGGCCACGTGCCTCCAGGGCTCCCTCCAGAGGATGAAGTGCCAGCGATACTCTTGCTTTTTTTCCTCCGCCAGAAAAACTAAAAAATAAAAAAAGTTGCAGTACTTTTTTTGGAAAAACTAAAAATTCCACACGAAATTTGAAACAAAAATGTTATTAATAATTATTTCAGGATAAATTTACAATCTTACCCAGTTTAAGAAATATAACAAAATATATATATATATATATATATATTTACCTTTTTCTTTTTAGAAGCGGTCACAATAGTTGTAAGAGAATCATGCGCAAGTGTATGTTGTTGACCTACTGTGGGGAAAGTTACGGAAATACGTCGTTAAGTAAACTATCAACTATTAAAATAGGCTTAGTTGGTCATGCTTAAATATGCAAAGCCATATTATTAAAGAATGAGTCAGCAAAATGCTTCTCACCAGTGATGGAGAATGGATTGTGACTCAGCAGATTTTCTTCTTCAGTCGAAAGAATCTGTTAAAAACATATTTTTAAAGTTTTAATAATATTTTTACAAAAAAACAAAATTACATATTCTGTGAATTAAAAATTAGGCTCTAGTCAGACACCAGCCGTTTATTCATGGAAATCTTACCATTTCTTTGGATTTTCTTTTCGGAGTAGAAACACCATTATATGGGCTTTTCTCTTCCTTTAGTTTATGCTGGGAAAATAAAAATATTCTTATTACCAGAACAGGTATTTATTTATATAAAAATCAATCGGCCGCAAAATTAGTAAAAGTGCTTGAATAAACCATAAATGAACAAATCTCAAATTACTGCCTTGTTTTTGTGATACCAATTTAAGACAACATTTTTAACCAGAACAGATATTTACTTGTATTACAACATGCAGCAACAACAGCAAACTAAATTTCAAATTACCGCGTTATTTTTCCGCACGGGCGGTTTCGGCTCCGGTGTCCAATCACTCACTAGTTGGTGCTGTTGAGTCACGATTTCCTCAAAATTCTCATCCCTACTCGCTGACTCGTAACAAAAAGCCCGACTCAGCTCTACGTAGCACGTGTTGCCAGAAGCAACCATTTGTCGGACCTCATAAAGTGTTTTATCAGCCACAGAAACATTATTAACAGCCACGATACGATCACCAGGGGCAACGGCACCAGATTCGCAGTTTTTAACGTACCATCCAGGCTCTACACTGGCACCGTGTGGCAAAACGGTGACGAATTTACGCAGGCGAACAGCGCCACCATTTGATGGGTGTTCACTACTTTCCCATTCGCCTGCGTCGATTGCCGAGTCATGACTATGCGCATTTTCTCGCTGAGTCATCTCGACACGAGTCTGGATTTCTCGTAGCTCACTGAGAATTTTGTTTTTCGTTTCTTTAGTCGTGTCGTGCTCCTAAGATAGAAATCTTATATTTAGAACGAATATTTCGATTAAAATAAAATTAATTAACAAAACGCTTAAATTTTAGCAGGCTATTACCATGGCTGTAACTTTCCCTCTATCATTAAATTTAAAAACTGAAAATTGTTTGTATTTTAAAAAATATCTCAATTTCTTGGTTCTAACTTGTGAGAAAAATAAGGAATAAACAGATTTGATTTTCATTAAAGTTGTCGCCCCAGGTTTTTTACGCTCACTTTAACAGCTTCTTCAAGTTGCTTGACGAGTTTTTCTCGTTCTGCCGTCACCTCATCACAAACTTTCTTACTTTCTTCCAATTCTAAGCGGAGTTTGTGGCGCTCCGAAAACGCAATTTCTCGCCACCTGAGGCAGTAGAGAGGTAAGTGCTCGATACAATTGGGGGCAGTAAAAAGTTACAGATTTTTTAAATAAAAAACTGTTGTATTATATAAAATGTATTAAAAGTTTTATATATATTTTAATAAGGATCATTTTTTATGAATAAGAATACATTTTTATATTAAATACTTAAATGGTATTTACTATTTATGAAAGTATCATATTACTCATAAAATGCACATAAATGATCAATTCTAATCATATAAATCATTAACTCATGCTACCTTCGCGATTCCTTGGCCTCATTAAGTGCATCTTGTAATTCCTGTTTAGTTCGTTCAAGACTTGTCGTCAGTGCGTCACGCTCCCGAGATATTTGTTCCACGGTTTCCACAGCCAATTCGTGCGCTTGGCGCGCATTGTAAGCTTCGCGCAATTGGGCGTCTTTTTCAACCAGTGCCTGCTTACGCTCACGCTGAGCGGCGTAAAGCTCTTGCTGGAGGTTCAAGATGTCCAATGTGTTGGACTGGGTATGTGTGAAAATAAGATTTGGGTTAGAAATGCAAAAACTAGAAAAAAACAATTTTTAGAAAAATATATCAAAAATGTTATTTTTGCCGGTCACATTTTTAGCACTTAAATCTTAGCAGTTATACTTACAGAACCAGGCTGCATGGCTGACAACTGATGTTTTAATGAGTCTTTTTCTGCAGTTAACTGTTGTATTTCCTTGGTGTTTTGTTCACTGAAATAAATACAAAACTTAATGCTAAAGTTGGTAAATATTTAAATAACATAAAATATTGAAAAGATATAAAACAGTAGGAATAAAACAATTTGCATTGGTTCTAAAATTAGTTTGATAAAAACACCTTTAATAAACAGTATGCACTTCAATACACTTACCATTCTTTTTGCTTCGCGATCAAATCTTCTTGTAATTTATCCATTTCTTTATGTACCGCGTCTCTTTCGCTCATAACGAGTGAATATTCACGTTTAACCATCGTCCTTTCTTCACGAACACGCGTTAAATCACGCTGTTAACGCAAAAAACTTTTATAGTAAAGTACACCAAAACAGATATTACCCTGCTGTTAGGTGCATATGAGGTTTTCTATGTTTGATGACTATGAATGTACCTTACAAATGCAGAAGTAAACAAAAAGTTTGTGTTTTTAACTACATTATACGATGTTACCCCAGATTTTGCTAAAAATTCAAAAATATTATGTCTATGAAAACTTACCATTAACGACTCTATTTTTTCGTTCATTATTTGAGCCTGTCGCAGTAGGGAGTCTCTTTCTGCACCTGGAGTTTATATATATATATGTCTTATGTAACTTAATTGTTCCAGTCTATTATGAGGGTAAGGTCTTCAGTGAGGCACACCTGAGACCTGGGATGTAGGCTTATTGGTCCCAGTCTATTCTAATCCATGAGGGTGAGGTCTTCAGTTAGGCACACCTGAGACCCGGGATGTAGGCTTATTGGTCCCAATCTATTTTATTCTATGAGGGTGAGGTCTTCAGGATAACTAACACAGCATACCAATAGGAGGGTCATATTTCCGAGCATTTTCGAGCTGCTTTTCCAATTTTGCTTTTTTCTCGCATTCTTCCACTATACGTCTCCTTAGCTCCTCGTGTGACGAATTAAGCTTTTCGTACCTGTAAAATTTATTTTTTTAATTTTAACAAAAAAATTTCACAAAAAATATTTTTAAACTATAGTCTTTATCCTATTTTGAAATCGGTATAAAATTAATTTTTTTTAAAATTTGGCCAAAAAAGTGGCAGAAAATATGATGTTTACCTCATTAATATTGTTTCATACATCTGTGTGATAATTTGACCCCCTCCCCCTCCTACTAACGACCGTCGTCTTATCATGGCAAGTTCTTGCTTGTCGTTCGCGTTTTGTCGAATAGCTGCCTCAGATTCAGCCTGCGTGAAAACATTAGAAATTTAGATTTATTTTACTTTCTTTTTATCAAAATTTGAAAAAATATGTCATAGAAAAAAAAACACTTCATTTATAAATTTGGAGTTATGTTGCAAAATTTGCAGTTGAGCTAAGACACCAAACCATCCATTACATAAGGGATGTATGTACACCAGCTTTTGCAGACATGGTAACACTTGCATGCTTATAAAAGAGTATAGCTTAGGCTTAACCTTTTAATTTACACCAACAATTTTATGCACAAAATCTCAATGCAAACTAATATTATGTATTACTGCTAAAATTTTAGGTTTTTTTTTTTTAAATGATAAATTTGTGTTTTTTTTACTACTACAGTAAATTTGTATAATATTTTTTTTATAATATTAAAAAACTACAAAAACACACCACATTTCATACGATAATATGCAATACTCGAGTTCCCTAAAATTAATAATCAACTGTATCGTTAGTAATATACGCATAAGGGGCTGGGTAGAGAGAGCCAGACTCTAAAACAAACATACACTCAAACAGTGACTCGTGATCCGATAAAAGAGCATGCTGACAAAATAATCAAGCTATAGCTCGACAAGGCACACGTATACCATAGACAAACATTAAGTCATGTTGACTGCTGTAATGGCCAAAGTTCACGGCCATTTCCTGGCAAAGGTAGCGCACAAATCAACACATTTACTGAGTTTTTAGAAAGTAAAAAAGCTCGTAAATTTAAAAAAACAATAAAATCGCTTTTAAAAGCTAAAGATTCCCTTTTAAAAATATGTAAAAAAAACTTAAAGCAATTTCACACAGAATCCCAACTTACAACTTGAAGTCTAATTTTTAATGCGATGTTTTGACTTGTTATATATATACATATTTAAAAAAACACCATTAAAAATCCACCTTCAAAACAATTCGTGTCAAAAAAACAGTACAAAAAGTGTTTTATTGTCTTTTTAAAAATACTCGTAACTGTTTAATGAGGCATTATGGCTTACTGAAACAACCTTTTCAGAGTAGGTTTAGCAAATCATTGAAACACAGCATTGATTTTGACAACATTTTAGTCAATATGCAAACGTATGGAAAATAACCTTTGAAGATGAATATTAAAAATATATTAACTAGTTTTAATTGAGGAATCTGCTACAAAAACCTGCATTCATAGATTTAATTTTTGCTGCCATGCATGGATAAGCGCCCAAAACATCATTTCAGGACATACTATTATGGGTATTTCAGGACATCGCCATTCGCCACATAAATATTTTAAGATTTTATAAGTTTAATATTTAAACTTAGCAGAAATAAAAAAATTATGCCCAAAACTTTACCTTTATTTCCGATAGTTTTGCGTCTGCTTCAAGCGCCTTTTTCTTCATCACCTCCAGCTCTCCTTCCACCATCGAACGCTGCTCTATTATCTCCTGGTGGACAGATGCAAGCTCCGAGAGCTCCATTTCTCGCTTGCCAAGCTGCTGCCTCAGTGTTGCCACCTCACTTTTTAAATTGAGCACGAGGGTTGGGGAAACACTGGGCTTTAAATCAACGGAGGCATCACTGTTTTGAGCTGAGAAAAAACAAATGTCAAGAAATTAAAAACTGGATAAATTTGATTTAAAATGAGTTGTTAAAATTTTTTAAAGAATTTTTTTATTTGTTTTAATGTATTGATGACAATTTTAAACTGCCCATGAGGGACGACTAGTTTGGAGCAATTGCAGTTAAGTGTCTTGGCCAAGAACACATATGTCAATGTTAATAGCGACAGCCTCAAGACTTGAACCTATAACCTCTGAAATAGAAGCAGACTCACTAACCACTGTGCCATGTACCACGTATCAGATCATAAAAAAATGATTAATTTACAATTGGTTAATTGCAGTTCTAATAAACAACTGAAATATGTACCTTAATGTTATAAGTCATTCCTACCACACTTTTATTATAAAACCATGTCTGATTTAGAACCAATAACTTAAAAGCAGAGCCTAGAGAAGAGAAATTGCAGAAAAAATGTAAATTCTATTGCCCACATAGTGTAATACTAAACAATAGTAACAATATATACTTTGGCAACTTAGTTTATATTAATTAGGCTAATCGAAAAATTACTTAGTTAAGTAAAAAAGTAAGATACATAATACACTGTTAAGACTGTCTATATAGGAGGGCATAAACATGCATCTAACACACTAGAACCTGTAATAAAACACTTCCGTTCTGACTTACTATAAAACTCACATTAAAATAAATTTCACTTTCTATTTCTTTCAAATAACATACATTTTATCTAACTTTCCAAAAAACAACCTATTTTAAATTATTGAATAAGCTCATTCAACTAATTAAGTACAAAAGCAGACTATCTAATCAATCTTCTTTTTCTTTCTACCGTTTCGTTTGTCTGAATAGACATAGAGCAAAAAAACGCGATTTTCGACGCTGGAACCATTGCTTTAGTTGCCTAGTCCTAAGTTGACTAAGTGGGTCTCTTCAGCCGACACTTGAACAGAAAAACATGGGCACAAACAACACGCACGCTGACGGGACAGACTGAAGCACAGAGCAAATACAGCCAGTGCTTGAACATACAAGGCCACTATATGAACTTGGGCTCTGTCCAATTATAAAACCCACCATGTAAAATCAATGGCATACAGGCGCGGGTGTATATGTCAATTGACGCTGACGAAAAGCTAACAGAAAAGCTAACAGAACGCCCTTATTAATCTATAGCAAACTGTCGTATTGACATACACTTACCTTCATTATTCAATGCCGCTATTAAACTCATGATGTCTAGCTCAACCAGACAGGTTAAAAGATTGCCATAAGTCGGAGCTTTTGAGACCAGTTTACAGAACAAAACAGGTGTCTAAAAACCTAGAAAACAAGAAGATTATAAAACTCAATAACCCGAAACCACAAAATTATGGCCCCGTGAAAACTAAGTCAATGTTTTTCACTTGTAACCAAACCAGAGGTAATCATTTATATATGCGATGGCCCATAAACCTATTTTAGGCAACAACAAGAGTCATACAGGTTTAACAGTGCAGTGCTGCCAGTGAGTAGGGTGCCATTTAAAAACAACAGCCTGACTAAAAAATAAAGATTAATCTGGCAACACCTTTTTTAAATTTCGTAAACAAAATTGTAAAAAAGTTGGTAGTTTTTAGAATTTGAGTTATTTCTTGTCATGTTTATTATCTGTCTATTTTATTTGATTATTTTCACAATGTTTTTCAGTTGTTTTAGAAATTACCCTGTTTTTAGAAAATGCATTGTCCATATAGCCTACTGCAGTGCACACACATGCTTAATTACACAAAAAATCAAACTAAAAGTAATCTTTATATACAAAAAAGGGAAAATTGTCAGAAAATTTAAAGGCAGTACTGTGCTAATATATAATAACTAATCCGAATTGGCCCAGGGTCCCATGCCTACAAAAAGCAATCATATAAATCAATAGAACAAATATTTAACAGGAACAAATGCAAATCATGGCAACATATGGTTAGCTAAGCTGTGGAGATTAGACCTCAGCCTCTTAAAATGTATTTACACAACTATCTATATGGTATGAATTTTGCATGAACTCTTATAACCAGTTATAAACAGTCTGCTGGACTGCTATATTATACTTCAGCACATGCCACATAATATACTCCAATTTTTTAAATGCAGGCAGGGATAGTTAGACGCACATTACTATGAAACAAATTTAACTGATTTGTTGTAATGTTTACTTATTAATTTGGTACAGAAAACTCCAGAGTAAACCTGCCTACCCTGCCACCCCAGGTTCGGTGCCTATGTTATATTTCTTAATAAAAATAGCACAAATGACTGTGGTTTCCTAGACTTTTGTAGTGGTCAAGCCTTAACAAAACCTGGCAGCTGGAAAGGCTATAGTTTAACAAGTACCTACACGCTGGTTGAGATAGTGAAACTTAATAGCTTGGCTACCAGTAAAACAAAACATGCCACCCGTTGTGTTTTGTGTAAGGTACAATAGAAACGGAAATAAGGATTAAAGTTTTCCATATCCAGTTACTTAAGAGACAGCATGGACCTACACTGTGTGTAGTGCAATGTATGTTGAAATAAAGGGGTTTTTATACACCAGACACATGGTGTTTTCATACATCTAATGCTCACTGTCAAGTTATAACATAGGTGTCTTCTTATACACTAGACACACATGGTGTATTCAAACACCTCATGTTTACTGTCAAGTTTTACCATGAGTAATTTCTTACATACACCAGACACATGGTCTACTGATAAGTGCACCCAAACAATTGCCCAGTTTTATACCAGCAAAGCAAAACAAGTAACACTAAGTTGCAAACGCACATACAAAACCAATTTAAAGGATGGTACATGATGTCATTATGTAAGAGACATCTAATTAAGTGGAATTAGTAATTAGTGTACAATAGCAAAAGGATAAACTGCTAGGTTTAAAAATCTCTTATATTATAATCAATAACTGCATTAGTTTCAAATTAATTGTTTCTTATTACACCTGTGCTATAGCCATGTAATTAATTTAAACTGTGTTTTTACAGTATGATAAAGAATATAGTTACTACTAATACTAATAGTGTTATAACTAGTGCATGAATATATGTTTCTACTTTGTGCCAAAAATCAAACATATTAACAGTAAATGAGTTAGCATGTGGGTATGATATACACAACACGGCTATACACTCTACAAATATTCTATGATGTAAAAACATGATACACAAACACACGAGTTTAACCTTAATTGAACTTGTTAAATTACTTAGCATTAAATGCCTCGGTACAAGGTCTAAACTATTATGTAAATCAGTAGCAAAGTCCAAATAGTCTGAAACATCACAATATAACCAGAAGTTAATAAGTTACCAATGTATATCATATCAGAAGATAGTCTGTTTGTAGTATAGATTATACTTAATGTAATATTATTTAATCGCTAAATGACGTTAGTTAGTCTTGTCGAAAAATAGTGAAGTAAAATTAACGCTATCATCACATGAGCAAGAAATTATCGTTTATTTAGATCAAATTCTTTTTAGAATTTCATGTAAACCTATTAAGCCAAGATTATATCACAATTACAATACTTCAGTAACCACACACTTATACTGCAAAGTTAACAAATAATAAAGGAAAAAAAATGATATTTTAGCAATAAACCATCCATGCAGGCTGATACTACTATTTTCTAACTTCATGCTAATACATGTAAACATAAATTTACAATTTATTCTTTAAATAAGTGACTACACAAACAAACGTTTATTTGCAGTTGATTTTTAAATTGCACCTGAATTAAAAAAACAATATTAAAATGTTATTTAGGGCTACGGATTACTTACTCAGTAAAATCAGTATATATTTTTGGTAAAATCAAAATTCGTTCATATTTTTAAACAGTCGGCTTTTTTTTTATAAATTTTACCTTTTAGAAACCAAAATTACAAGTTAAATACTATTAACATGTAAAACTAAATCCATAGTTCATTTTAATACATCATTTAGCTGTTTTCACACAAAGAAAACTGCAAAAACAACACAAAATTTTTGTTTTTCTGCTTTAACCGCAACTTCGCAAACAAACTTTCCGTTCTGCTTCACCGACTTTATTAGCATACGGGTATTCCCCTATTCTGCGGCCAATCAGGTTCGTTTATTTCTGATCGTGATGTTTCTATTTAAAATAAAAACCTCCCAATTTGCTTTGAAATTAAACGTTTTTTTTTAAATAATCTCCATTTGACAAAAAAGATCGAACTGTCATACAGTTAAAATTCTTGCACTTTTCACACAGAACACCGACTACAGTCGTGCAAATTACAAGCATAAATAAGCCTACATATCAAATCCATAAATCATTGTCGAGAATTCGTTTTGGTAAATTACGATCACGTTTACAAGCAATTCAAAACAGTATAACCCCAAAGAGCTTTCTGGGATATCCATAAGTACCCTACAGACATTTAAGTCCAAAATAATTAAACTTTGAATGGCGGTTGACGCGTTGAGTTTATCCACAAGCGGATACCAAGTCGTCTTAGTTGAAATTCAAACTTTAGCATTTAGATACACGTGTGTACCACAGTGTACAACAGTTAAGCATAGTCCTGCGTCCTTTAATCTATCTGTGAATGCCATTTTGACCAGGAACCTCAATGTAATGCGGTCCAGTTATACCCAGGTCTAACTCAAGCGACCGAATTTGTAAAAAGTCGTATGAAGTACTGCAAACGAACACCAACTCAGAAAGCATTAGAGCCCATTCTGATGCAGAGAATAGAACTTTGGGGTACGCCGGGTCCTAGAACACAGAATAAATCATTATTGGGCAATGCGCTTAATTGCAGCTTTTAATAGGTTCAGACTGTATGATGTAGGCCTATATTGTGTTTTTTTAATTAGGAAGAATAAAATCAAATGATCCTAAAATATTGCATTGCGGTAACTCATAAACGCGCACATGGAGTATGAAACAGGACACCCGTGTTATAACGAATGTCACTGCCACGCGAGGATAAATAAGTGACATTCATTTAGAAATCCAAAAACGAGTTTATAGTCGTTTAGTTCGTGCAAAACATAAAGCAAACACAAACAGTACAGAATAAACTATAGCCTACAATAGATAAAACTCACATGCTGCAGTTGGACGAGGCATAGGGATATCACAACTATAAACAAGCAGTTTATAGGAAAACCCAACAAAAAACGTAACACGGCATTTAGTTTTATTCGATATAGTTAGAAGCGGGTGAAATTTAGCTAAAACGGTTTAATGTATGGCTGACAAGTAAGACAACCCATAAAGGGACCAATGAATTAGAGCTACTGCCGCTTAGTGCCTATCTTAAAGAGATATACGCCCATAATGCGGTAGCAGCGTCAAGCCTCGAAGCTGTCTGTTCTCGGCTAGAGGCAGGTGCGCTAATACACTATGTTATCGCGGCGCGTTTTCGTTTCCGTAAAAAGGATACACAGAGTCCACAGCAGCGTAGAGATTGAGGCGACCACAACTCTGAAATAGACGATGCAGAATCCATGTACTTTAGGCGCCAGTTGGTAAGATACGGCAACCACACACCACCCAAAGATTAGTTGGCCAGTACAAGCAAGACCCATGCCAACGTAGTGTAGAATCGGAACATATTTAAACTATAAATTTAAGTGGAGAGGATTTAGGTATGTATAGCACTGTTGGGTAAACTTTAGCGCATGGATAAACGTGAGTGAATTGAAATGATTGCAATTTCCCATACCACAAATGGTGGCAACGGCGAGCCTTGAACATACAACCCTCGTCTCATATGCATGCGCGCTAACCACTAGACTAAGCTACATACGGCAGCGTAATGTATTTTCGTTTAGGTTAAGATTCATCGATGTAAATCCACTCACCTGAAACGACGCCACCAGAACGAGTCCTATACCTGATCCTACACCACTAAGAAGTCCAATAAAGTTTGCCATGCCATCTTGGTGTACAGCTACCACGTAACTAGGAGGGATGGAAAAAATACACTCCTATTTTAACAGGTAATTTTAAAACTTTATTGTAAAGGGTAAATTTGAAACTTTATTGTACAGGGTAATTTAGCCGCCAGTCGACAAAGGTGTACGAACGCACCATTTGTAAATAAATGTAACTTACTGTATCCTTCTCATCGCGTGGCCGGAAAACGACAGTCGTTATAACTAGGGTGTTCATACACATCGTGCTAGCTTACGGGTTACCATGCACGCTAAGTTACTTTGCGGGTGATTACAACCCATTAATGGTTACTGGGTTAGCGCAATTGCCGGTGAGTGTCTTGACCAAACGCCCACGATGGTAACAGCAACGAGCCTTTAACCCATTACCTATGGGTTAAAGCCAGGGGCGTCAACCGCTTTGCCACAACGCCGGCGTGTCTAGTATATCAGCGGAAACCTGTGTCATAACTCAATAACGAGTATGAGGTGTATAAATACATCATGTATATGTCTGTATAAGAGGACACCTAATTACAGAGCAGCAATTAAATCAACACATTTAAACAAAGTCTCACCTGTGGTATATAAAGCACACGAGAGTAAGGAGGAATCCAGCACTTGCAAGGAAAAATGTGAAGTAACAACTTTCAGGCGGCATGCTGCCTGTGGCACTTATCGTCGGCAACACCACAGTTAAATGGTGGTTTAGAAATGCAAGTCCATAACTGTAAAATAACGTAATTAGCCACCAATGTTTACCGAATATTGCTGTGTGACGATTCTGGTTACAGAATAACAGACAGAATCAAGTGCTTCAAAAAACGTTCTGATCTGTAAGAGAAATACAGTAGGCTGGGGGAAGATGGGACACCTTTCAGCTCTTTTTTCTCGTCCCATTTAGTAGTAAACAAAGAGCATTTAAAGAATTATAAAACTATATCCTTACGATGCACATAGACCGTTGCTAATCGTTTAAAACACGATCAGGATATTAGAATATTATGTGCTAAAGATGTCTCATTTTTCCCACCCTACTATATATTCTGTCTAAAATGGCATCATCGGTTTCTTATTTAAATGAACTGCACTAACTAATCTGGTACAACGGACGAAAAATATTGTGAAATATTCATTAACAGCAACTTACCAAAGTATTAGACCGATTAGGAAAATAAGGCAGCTGAATACTGGAAGTAAACCGATTGATTTAAAGCAGTTACACATCGTACTTTGGACGGTTCTGGATTGTATACGGAAATTAGAAACTATACTGTTATAATCAACGAACTATAGGATTTCTTATTGAAAATCTTTATAGTGTAAATGAAAGTTGAAATCTGAGAAAATGCCTTCTATTCAGACATATATACATTATAGTTATTCGCCGGGCAAACTAAAACAATTAAAACTTGTATCTACGAAATACTGTACTAAACTATGATGTCTTAAAAACTACGACTCGCTAACATCTCCTGCAATATAAGACCAAAGGGTAGGCCAATCACTTAAACAGTATCCAATGTAACAGTACACTTGAAAACTAGCAGCATGTTCGTATATACAGTATAAAAAACTGTAGTTAGGTTTACGTATATAGCCGACAGCCAAGAAAACTAACGCAGCGCATGGGTGTGTACAACCTGGAAACCTATACTAACGCATGCGTATATACAGTCTAGGAAAACTGTATCAGTCTTTACAGCTGCAAAGGGCAACAATTAACGAGAAATTGGATGGAAATGAAACGAGACGGAAACAGTTTGAGCGTTTACTACAGAGCTTGTGCGATTGCTTAGGTTCGTTGACGAATGCTTAAATTAGTAAAGCATTCGAATTACTGGCTTGTTTCGTTTGGAAGAGCTAATGAGTGTCTGTAATCCTAGCAGGTTATATCCACTCTTAACAGTGTACTAGCAAATGTAGTTGCATAGAAACGTTGAGTGAGTTTATACACGCATTCCCTTTGCAGGTCTAAATTGATGTTACAACGCATGCTAAGGTTAGAACAAGCGCCGCAGCAGTATTGGCGGAATCTAGAAGGTACCGAACTCGAAGCTGCGCCTTGACTGTTGATGTACGGATAGTTTAATTAACAATACTAGCTTTAAGTCAGGTTTTCGAAATGCCTCTTTGAAGTTGTTTACAAACGAGGATATTCTATTATATAAAACAGGAATCCAATAGTAAATTAGTAAAATATTCTCAATTTACGTTTTGTAATCTGGTTCCCCAGGTCCCGTCGACAGCCATTTCTGTATCCATTCTATGTGGGTGAGGTCCCGCAGCATGGCAAGCCATGGGTCCTCGGATTAAGGCCAGGATTGGCCCATTACTTCAACACCCGGGATGCTACCGCTCAGACCTCACCAGTTTAAACAACCTGCCGCTTCCTCGAAGGGGGCGACGTACCGGCTTTAATGGTAATAGATGGGAGATCTTCCCTTGACAGCTCAGTCAGGGTTACATGCTCCTGTCTTGCGTTTGCATATGTTGGGCATGTGCGAACATGGTGAAAGGATGGCTCATCTTTCTCGTCACAGACAGGACAGATGGAACAGTCAACTTTTTAAGTTTATGCAATGACTTGAAGAATGGAACGTAACGTTTGCATGGGCAACTTTAGGAGTTGCTCGGAAAAGTACATGCTAATGCTTTTCCTAAACTTCCTAGTATGTCTGCAGCTGTCACGTTTTGTCTATTCTTCTTGGTGTTTGGCTAAGACCCAAAGAGCCAGATCCGATTAACATCGGCTAGTTGGGATAAGCAAACCCGGATCTGGGCCACACAATGTTACTGTCCAGCTTGTCAGCAATATCGTTTTCCACATGGTCAGAGTAACCAGTTATCTAATGTATAGTCGTAAGGGATTTCCAGTTGCAAGTTGTTGTAGGGCATACCATGTATCCCGTACAAATGGGCTGTTGATACTTACGTTCGACAGAGCATTCATTCCAGCCTGCTGGCTGTCGCTATAAATGTCGACAGATTTACTATCAGTACCATCATACAGCAATTCCTTGGTAACCATGGTTGCCAGGACCTTTTTATGACAGGCTGCTGAAAGTATGATCAGAGGCTTACTGCAGGTTGTTTAATCTTGGTGCATTTCCGGATAAAGCCACACCAAGATTTAGGTCCCATCGTCCGGCGGCATTGAGCTCGGGACATTGGCGCAGTCTTGATGCGGTTGATACAGTGGGGTCATGCCAAGGTATTTGACCTCGCTGGACAGCATGAGTAGTTCATTGTTTAGCGTTAGTGGCTTTATAGACCACCTACGCCGCTTGGTGAACATGACAACCACGGTTTTTGCTGGAGCAAAGTCAGGTAGTTGAGTTTCGCCTATTTCTGGAGACGTTTATTCCCAATCTGCCGATGTCAACGACAGTACTAAATACCGGTTCTGTGACAGTTTTGCAGACATCATCCGCATAGGCCTGTACTTTCGCAGCATCTTTGAGGTGAAGTAAGAGGGTGTCAACAACTACGTTCTACAGGATTGGCGACAATATACCACCCTGTGGGCAACATTGTGTGAGACGCTCGACTTCCGTGTGACCATGGATCTCCGCAGTTGCGGAGCATGTCATCCATCGTATGACTTTTCCATGCTTCGAAAGTTGCGTTAGAGAACGCACTTTCAATGTCCAAAAAGATCCCACGACCAAATTGCCGTTGAAACGGCCTTCTTCAAGTTAGTGGTCACTACACGTAGTGAATTCCCTGTCGAGACACCAAGTCTATAAACACTTGTGAAGAGGAAAGTCCCGAAGGGGCCCTGCCCGTAGGTACCAATATATTAGGCCTCCCAGCCCTTTCAGGAGAAGGGAAGTGAGGCTAAGTGGGCGGTAGGATTTGGCTAAGGTGTATAGTCGTCTTTTTCTGGTTTGGGTGGGAAGACTACTTTTGCTTCATTCCGCCGTGATAGGACAGGACCCACCTTTAGTGAAAATGGAGTGCAAGTTTTCGAGGTGGGGTACCAGAACGTCGATTCTGCTATTCGTAGTAAAACAGGGTAGGTCTGTATGCACTTTTGTAACGATCAAAAGATTTGATCGCCGCTCACTCGATCTTAAAGAGCTTCCTTCAAGGCACTCCAGTCTGAAACAAATTTATATCGGAGAGATTTCTTGTGTGAACGCTTTGCCAACTTTCGCAATGAAGTCAGCTCAGACCACCAGATCTGGGGATCTCATTACTAACCGGGAACGATCAAACGCAGATCAGATACCTCTCCCCACCACCTTCGAGTACTTCTCAATTCTACGGTAGTCGGAAACTTATGAGGAATCCCGGAGGGAGATCAGTTGACTACATATTTGCCCCAGGTGGTGTTTCGAACATTTCTGTGATGAAGGGTAGGTGGAGTATTCCCTGTCGACTTGGGAGGTGATAAGCCGGCGATCCGAGAACGATGTGGCCTTATGGGCCCTCAAGTTTGTCACACTGAGACGTGTGGTTAATACAGAGGGTTAATTCTAACCCTCCACACGGTTCTTTGTCACAAAAGTCGGTGTGTTGCCAGTGGTGCACACTGTTAGCATGATGGATCATCAGAAATTCCAGAAGTGCAATTCCTATGTTGTTACAGTCGGTACTTACCTAGTATGATGAGCGTTAGCATTCGTGCAAATTACGTTGATGTTGTTTAGTTCACAATGGGTGATCAGATATTGCACTAACTGAGGAAGGAGGGGCATTTCCGTCGTCAGCTGGCATGTAAACTGAGGAAAGAATAAAATAGTTATTTTTATTATTATTGGCAGCAACAGCAATGGAACAGCATGTACCCGTTCGTGAATGGAGTTAGTAGTCATGTCATAAGGTTGCGGGATGCTATAACACATCATGGGTGTGTTGAAGTCACATGGGAGAAGATTGTTGTCGATGTTGGGGAATATCGAACTTTACCATGCAAGCAATACGGCTCTTGAACAAGAGCTACAAATGTGTGCCCCTCTGCATTCAGCTTGGCCATTAGTTCAATGGCGGC
Source organism: Ciona robusta (assembly GCF_009617815.1). Taxonomy (NCBI): domain Eukaryota; kingdom Metazoa; phylum Chordata; class Ascidiacea; order Phlebobranchia; family Cionidae; genus Ciona; species Ciona robusta. The sequence goes on along the minus strand of NC_143240.1, from coordinate 3,018,233 downwards.
TGCTATACAGTGGTGCAAGTTGATTTGGTAACAGGCAATGCCTTTATGTTTAGCCCGTCTTTGGAGCACCATCCTGATTGTTCAAGTTGGTTTTCTGCCCAGAAGGTGACTCGCTTCCTTCGTTTGCCGCCTTCGACTGATCACCGACAAGGTTGATAAGCCCGAGAAGAAAGCTCAGTTGGAAGTTTGTTTTCCTGAACGACTCCGATACGGAGATGAAATCCGCAGTTGTTGCCCTCGATAACCGCACTGACGACCCGTAGTTAATCTATGGGGATTTCGGGATTATGTCGTCCTATACTGATGGGTGTTTATAGTATCAACGCAGATTGGGACACGGGCGCAATGCGACAAACATTCTCTCTTTTGGCCGGTTCTGTGGACCCAAGGCTATGTAGCCTGACGGGAGCACCAGGTCGAGCGGGCACTTTCCTCAGCCAAGTGCTCAGTATGTGGAGGGAGGTCTCAGCCTTACAGGCGACCCTCAGATTACCATTTGTAAAAATTTAGACGGCTGTTCTGGGAAAGTGTCATCAACCATTGCTTTGACCAGAAAGTTGTTTATATATATGCGACGTCGGCAGGGGTCATAGGGTCACTTCCAGCAGTGAACCTGACGTCTAGACGCAGTTCCGACGATGGCTGCGCCACCTTCATCATGCTTCGGTTTCGAAACCTTGAGGGTGCAACTCTTTTTAGTTACTTCATCACTTACCTGTTTAGTCTCAACTGCAGTAGCAGGGTGACAGAGATGTATGTTCGGCACTTGCAGTGTTGTTACTCCTGATCATGCTTGCGTGCTCCTGGCGTGTTTCATTTGGTCATTTACACTGTCTGAATGAGAATTACGGATTAATTGTATTAGAATAATCTTAGCCTTCAGGTTTGAGCGCTTGCCAGCTATATTGCATTCTTACCAACGTAAGACCGACTCAAAACCGGCAATATAAAAACAACAATGATTCTCTGCCCCGCGCACCCGTTGTCAGCCGAAACGTACCTCTCCACAATACTAACCCACGAAGAGGTGCAAGCCACAGGCATGTATCGACCCGTCGAGACAACTATAAACATAAAAATATAGTACAGTGGGGGGGGGGGGGAAGATGGGACACCTTTTGCACATAATATCTAAATGTCTTGATCGTGTTTTAAACAATGAACAGCGGTCTAGAGGGGAGTCGTGAGCATACGCTTTTATAATTCTTTGCATTTTCATTGTTTACTACCAAATTGGGCGAGGAAATAGAAGGAAAAGGTGTCCCATCTTCCCCCAACCTACTATACTACATGTACCAATAAATAACCATTTACCTAAAATGCTTACAACACTGTAAATTAATTGAACAAGTTGCGTCGAAAAGAAGCAATGGCAATGTTTGGAGAGTATGCAGCTTGTGTATATGCGGTTCTTCACCCACATATACAAGAATATGAAGATATTCTTCGCTCGCTGTGCCAATTAAACATTGCTATATCATGTGTGTCTCAAACTTTAAAAATAAACAACATTTTATATAGCATGACAGTAAATCTGTATAGATGCATGGAGTATACAACATATGTTTAGGTTTATGATTATTTATTTTTTTGTGTGGCTGATAAATTGGAAAACCCATTAGTGACCTGAGTTAGAGAAATTGCCGTTAAGTTTCTTTCCCATGGGCACTTACGCCAACAATGTAGCAGCGAAGGGCCTTGAATCCTACAGGCAGGAGGTGCGCTTACCAACTGTGCTGCAGCATCAACTACCGAAGACTTTTGTCATGTTGGGTTTTAAACCTGGAGGGGAGATCGTGTTAATACAAATAGTCGGTAAAACATCTAGTATGCTTGATGGTTAAATGTTAAACATTAAATAAGATACCTCAATAACTACGGCAATATATCATTATAAAAGTTATTTTCAAATCAGTAAATAGTTGGGTGGGGTAAAACGGGACACCTTTAACACAAAGTACCCAAATATCCGGATCGTGTTTCAAACAATTAACATCGGTCTATGAGAGTCATGAAGATACGGTTTTATAATTCTTTAAATGTTCTTTGTTTCCTAGCAAATGGGACGTGATAATGGAATGAAAATGTGTCCCATGTTCCCCCATCCTTCTATATATTTTTTGTTATGTGACTGGCGTTAGTGGAAAACGATTACGGCATGACAAGTCCCTGTCCAGTGGTAGTGGGTTAAACCGAAATATAAATGAACTTGTAACTTTGGCAGAATAACATTATTCTTAACTCCGCTTAGCCATACTGTATAAATAAAACCGTATCCTCACGACTCCCATAGATCGTTGTCAGATGTTCAAACAACGTTTAGGATATTCAGATATGTGCTAAAGGTGTCCCATCTTCCCCCACCTTACTATATAAATTACACCTTAAATCGTTGAGCGAACTTTGAAGGTTCACGACTGAAAATAAGACCGATTTTAAATAAATAAACAATGTGCATATAGTTTCTAAAATACACAACATAATTCATGTATTAGTCCTAAACTACATTACACTATAATCAACTCTTCGAAATACAAGCGATAATCAGCTAAATAGATCGGAGAATCGCATTTGGGAATTAACTATATTAGGAAAGTTTTCGTCATGCAGAATGGTTGCTCAATTAAACATAAAGCTAACTTTAATTCTGAGTAATAATTTTAAGCAATGGATCCAACTGTACCATAAATCTTAATTCCAGGATACCCCTACGGGTCCTACCCCATATAGTAGGGTGGGGGAAGATGGGACACCATTTCGTCATATTTTGTCGTCCTGTTTGGTACTTACCAAAGAAAATTCAAAGAATTATAAAACCATATCCTTACGACTTGTATAGACCATTGTTAATTGTTTAAAACACGATTAGAATATTTGAATATTTTGTGCTAAAGGTGTCCCATCTTCCCCCACCCTACTATATAATGGTTTGAAGTAATTAGTGTCTCCAAGACATCCCATGACACAAGGTATTTGTTAAAATCAAATATATTATTCACCCGATATTTGCTTCTCGCTCCGCCAATGACGTACGCGATCTCGACTATGACGTACGCCATCGTCTCGACTATGACGTATATACACGAGCCCGGTCCCTTCGTACGTTGACCAGAACTGAAAAAAATAAGCACACCCAGTGAAACACAAAAATTAAAGTTAAATTTCCTAACAAGAATTCTTCACATCAACACATCAGAAATCGTATATACTTACATCCAATACGCAAAAGGATTGTCTTAGCCCAATCGTGCACTCTTTAAATTCTTTCCACCACCCCAGACACCAGGTAAGGAACTACAAGAAGATTTCTTTCATTTATATAGTAGGGTGGGGGTAGATGGGACACCTTTTCCTTTTGTTTTATCTTTCCATTTGGTAGTAAACAAAGAACATTCAAAGATTTATAAAACCGTATTCTTACAACTTCCACAGACCGTTGTTAATTCTTTAAAACACGATCAGGTTATTTGAAAATTATGTGTTAAAGGTGTCCCATCTTCCCCCACCCTAATATACATATAAAGTCTTAAATATGCATTTATACACAAAGTTTAAAATATGCATTCATTTCTACACGTATAGTTCAAAACAGTTAAAAGCGCTATTTTAAAGTTACGCCAGGATGAAGTTATTTAAATCTGTTTACGTTCTTTGTCTCCTACCAAACATTACAATAAAAAGAAATTAAAACATAAACCATCTTACCCCAATACACAATAATTGTATTGGAAATCACCTACCTAGGCGCCACAAGCTGTATTTAAGCTTCATTTAAACTAACTTCCAATTGCGAACACAGCATGGCTAACTGAACAGTCCTTCCACCAGTGAGACAAGCAACGAATGGGAGCTACGACCTTCACGCTGCTCTCATTTTCTCCCACTCCTCGGGGAAAAACGAACATGGATTTAAAATAAAGAAACAAACCTTTTTCTCCTTGAGCGGCTTCTGGTTTGAGACTACAGAAGTTTCTTCTATAGTCCAATCAGCTTCAAGAAGCCAAATGTCATTTTCTATTAAGGATAAAGAACAAATAGTGAAAATACAAAACGCGTTTTTTTTCTTATCCATGTCTGGTATTAGACTACGCTATGGGACAAACAGCATCGAGAATTTTGTGAACGTGTTTAAGTTTGTAAAATTGCTGTCGGTTAGACCTGGGATCGAATATGCATTAATATGACGTTTACATATTTTCCTATCACGTTCACTGCTATATGTTCCGCGTATGATAATAAATGCGCTTTTCGGTGCCTCAGCTTTAAGTAACCAAATCATAAAACGCTAATTAAAGATATTTAAAAAAAATATTTTATATAATTTTTGTTATATAATACTATAACGAAAAACTCAACAGTTGATACTGTCGAGTTACTACATGGGTGTATTTTTATACAACAGACACACATGGTGTATTTACTATTCATACACCTCATGTTCACTGTGTAGTTAAAACATGGGTGTCTTTTTATGCACGACATATAAAAGTATTTCCGCCAGTTGGTGTGATGTGAAATACTCAGCAACAACACAAGATGACCTGCCAGCAATACATGCCTACAAAACCCAGAATTCCCCTCCCAGACAATGATATAACATATTATTATTATTCTTTCAAGACGTACGATCTTTTCTTTTAATTATTCATGGGACCTACAAAGAACGTTTATTGCGCAGTCCATGGCTTATGGTATGGTTTCTTATAGTTATTCCCTGTCATCGCAGCTAGCTTAAGAATCCACAACTACAAGATTAGAACCGTGTTTATTGGTATGGTTTAAATGACTTTAGCGAGGTACGTACTATATTGTATCGTTCTTATATAGTAGGGTGGGAGATGGGACACATTTAGCACATAATATCCAATGATCGTGTTTTAAACAGTTATCAAAGGTCTATGGAAGTCCTGAGGATATATGGTTTTATAATCATATGAATGTTCTTTGTTTCATATTAAATGGAACAAAAAACTTCCTTGGGTAGAACTGTTTTAAATAAAACTGTGTTTAAGTGAAAGTTATAAGAAAGGGTGTAGTTGAAGAGAAAATGTTTGATAGGCACGAATATAGTATTTTGGGGGAGTCGCCTTTAAAAATATTGACTTAAAATTAGTCATGATGCAAAAAAGCACTGTAGCTGCCGAAACTTTGTACTCAAGTGTTGGATTAATGCATGGTTCCCATTGATGATCATATACACTAATGCTGATAAGTTATCGGTCGATTTTGCACCAGCGAAAGGTTTATCGCAACTTTGGTGCCAGTTTTGCAGCCGAAAAAGTTTTGTTATCTCATCGTCTGTACGTTGTGTTTCAAGTAGCATTACTCTGATGAAGGCGTCTCATATTGGACGTCAAGTTGTCGGATGTACAACAATAAGCTAATCATTATACTCATTAATTTTAGATTGGTTTGTAATTTCTGGCAAATTTTTGAATCTGTATTACTGAACCGGTTATTTTCTGCGGCAAAGAAAAGTGCTGCGAATAAGCGAAGTTGAATTAAGAGAACAGAGGTAAGCGCTAAAATAAATGTCTTGTGTGTTTTACTGATGCTTTTTAAACCATAAGTGACTGGCGTGTTTAAACCGCTTGTTTTTGCATGTCGATTTAAAATACGCGAGTCGTGACTTATATACCAAAAAGCAGTACGGATTTGTATCACATAATACTGTGGGGTAAGATAGATACTGTTAGCGCATAATATCCCATATTTCTTAATCGTGTTCTAAATAATAAACAGTGCCCTTTTACACTCGTGAGGATTCGGTTATATAATTCTGTAATTAGTCTTTCATACTACCAAATGGGACGATAAACGAGAACGGTAACCGGAATCATCCTATATCTTATAACGAACCTATACATTAATTTAACGTGTATTTTTTCACCAACGCAAAGCGCCTTTCTAGCCAATTTCACTCTGCCTTGGATAAACTAGCGAGAAATGCCTTTTAACACCTGACATATGTAGGATTAACATCTATGCGTTGTCAATTCAATAAACTATCAACGTAACACATACAACGCAATTTCCCTAGGTGACTGTATTGGGTATAGAAAATTCACGTCTTATGCGGTCATGCGGAAAATTTAATTTAAACGAATTGATTGCCGTGAATTACAAGCAAGCACGACGAAAGGTTACTGTGGTAGTGACTGCTGGTCAGGAAAATTAATGTGGAATATAATGTATGGTAGGTTTGGCTGAGATGGTGTATGTTTTTATTACGGCCAATTTGGTCATAAACAAAAAAATGTTAAAAGATTTAAAAACCGTATCTAATTTCGGCTTTAAAATAGCGTTGGTATAATTTGTGCTAACGGTAACATTACCCCACAGTACTTTATGATGTATCGCGGAAATTATATGCCAAATGTAGTATAATAGTTAGACATTATAAAGTAGAACGAATTATTGACTGAAAGCGTTTCGTGCTAGATGACGTACGCAGGCATAATAGAATATAAAGTTTAGATAAATTTCTTAATTCTGGACAAAAAAAACTACTGATTTAAGAGATGAAGCTTAACAGCTGTTCGACATTCAGTTTTATAAATATTTCCCGTTTTGAATGTGAATGTTTTCGTATGCATATCAACAGAGAGACTTTTAGTATTAATTATTAATGGTCTAAAGAGTACAACATTTATTGTAAACAGTAAATGTATCTACACTTCATATGGTGCGCCTGAGACGTAAATATAACGTAATAGTGTTGAAATGTCTATGTGTTTTAGCAAACATCTTGGCGGTACGCAAGTGAGACTGCAAAACAGTTTTCTATCGACCCAATTTGGTAGTCATTTTCATATAGATTATATACAAAATCCTTACGATTGTGAATGGTGCTGTTAATGGTTAAAACTCGATTAGGAAATTTGGAATATTATGTTGTAACGGTATCCATCTTACCCCACAGTACTTTATTCAATAAACATTAAACCTATCTCGGTTTTCCACACTATGAGCGTCCAAGAGATTTTATCAATTTGAAAAGGTAATCCATATAAAATGCTCCGCCCCCGAAGCACCCCTTAATCGCTTAATAATCTTTCCATAAGCGGCTTAATTAATAATATTAAACTTTGTGGCTACGTTGGCCATGCGAGCATACATTTTTAATGCTTTAAATCGCTGTCAGCAGAATTTGGACATTGCAGTCCCACGCAATTGGCCAGTTCAGATTGTACGTTTACTTATAAATAATTCAATGTAGCATGATTAGTTTTTTCAGGATTACTTGCATACTTTAAAACTAAGTTATTTTAGACACAATTCGACTTATTTAATTATATAGGGTAAGATGGATACTGTTAGCACATAATACCTCATATTTTTGGAATGGAATTACAACAGATTGCACTATATTACAATGTATTGCAGTTTTACAGTTAGTTAGCACTTAGAACTATACCGAACAACAAAATGTGCGCGTTCCTCCAAAGTGTGTTGGATAATAATGAAAACGAATGGTCTGAACTTCTCGGTCAACGACAGTATATATATATACGACAGTATACAGTAGGATTGGGGAAGATAGAACATTTTTAACTCTATTTTCTCGTCCCATTTAGTAGTAAACAAAGAACATTCAAAGAAATAGGAAACTATGTCCTCATGACTCTCATAGACTGTTGTTAATTGTTTAAAACACGATCGGGATATTATGTGCTAAAGGTGTCCCATCTTCCCCCACCCTACTATACATATATATATATAACACGGGTGTTCTGTTTTATACAACGCGTGCTCGTTTTCAAGTTATACCGTGTTACCTTGCTTTATATTGTACAACCAATAAGGGGCCACTGGATTACATCACCTTTATATAATGCCCTAGGATACATATATGCGCTACAGCGCCGGACTACTAAAGAAAACAGATATAGGATACTTAAACCGTTTGAGATGTATTAATTGAACGCATATGTTGACTGCAATACATTACACGAACAGGTATCTGTCAGGTTTAAATTTTACGACTGAATGGCCTTCCTTGACCTGAGTTACATCCAACAAAGTAATATCTTTAACGTAACATAAAGATTAAAACCGTGCGATTAAACCGGCTTCCGCCCACTATATAGACAGATTAATTGGAATATAACATTTACGCATTCTTTAATCAACGCTTGGAAGTGTATTGCTCCACACCTGACAATTCGTAAAACGGGTATCGATTCTACCTTTACACTCAACGCCGTTTCTTAATGGGACTTTCATTATAAGAAGCATTTGCGCTTAAACAGACGTGTGGATAATATATTGCGCAATTATTCCAATAAAGACTCGCCCGTTCTCTGTCTGTTGCGTTTTAAGGTCGTAATTACGAAGGTGCGACCCTACTCTACAAGGGTGTAAGTACAGGTTTGAGTCGTGCTGTTACAGTATAAACCTCACAGGTCAAATGGCATGGAGCATAACGGTTATTAAATTCGGTGTCAAGACGTTGCTAAAGTTGTAATTACATGAGAATAAAATGATACCGTCGTTTTCGTGGTGGGAACGTTTATATGGCTTGTGTGAATATGCCTACAGTGTGAGAAAAATAGGCTGAAGATATTTAACATGAATAGTAATAATACGTTCATACTCAATATATATTGAGTAGGCAATATAATAGGTACTAGACCTCATTGTAAAGGGTGTAGTACTAAAGCACGACTATTATAGTATATATGCAAATACTTATCGGCAAATTAGAATCCAGAAACATTCGCTTCGTACATTTTGTTTAGCGGAACGTTTGCGAGTTTCGAGGTACTAAAGGTGTATTGGTCACTGGTTATTTCACGATTTTTTTCAATTACAACTATTGAAATAGCATAAGCTAGATTAACCAAAAGGCGATGTTAGTCACTGCTATAGTGGGCCATATGGCCGTAATATTACCCTATTATTCGGTGTGTAGTAGAGTGGAGGGAAGAGGGGGCATCTTTTCATTCTATTTTCACGTGCAATTTGGTAGTAAACAAATAACATTTAAAGAATTATAACACTGTATCCTTAAGACTCCCATAAACCGTTGTTAGTTGTTTGCGAGCTGAAGGTGCCCCATCTTCTCCGCCCAATTTTACGATATAAAGATATTGGCTATACCGAGCTATGGCCATTTAAATGCCATAACCGCAATGTTATGGCTTGTCTTGGTTTCTTTACGAATCGAGTAGCTCCGAAGCTTTAAAAACATTGTCGTCCAAGAAAAACATTCCGGCTGAAAAGTGCTTCGTTTTCTTAAACAACAATACGAGTGCGGAAAATCAAACGGGTCAACAATAAAACCAGGTATAGCGGAGAAAAGTTCTTTCTCGTAGCGGGGTTGTATTAAATAGGCCGCATAAAGTATTTATACCTGTTCAAAGCGAGCCCTTAAAGTGTCTTATATAGGGTTATGTATGTTGAAGCCAGATAGCGGGCAGAAGCCGAATGGACCATACGTGTTTTTTATATTGTACCAGAAGGCACTTCGTTTGTTTTAAGTCGACAGTTATAAGCACGAGGTATATGACTTGCTATGTATGACGGCGGAAGTTATAAAGGTAAAGCCGTAGCGGTCACGAGATGAATGGACATTGCATGTCTAATGCTGTACCAGAAGCCACTCAGTTTGTTCATTCCGTTTGTTCTTATAAGTCGACAGTTAGCATGAGGTATATGGTTTTTTAAATATGACGGCCGATGTTTTAACGTTCAAGCCATAGCGGACATAAAGCGATTGGACGATACGTGTGTTTTATAATTTAGCAGATGGCACTTTGGTATAAATCGACAGTTAGCATGATGTATAGGTTTTGCTATGTATGACGGCGGATGTTGTAACGTTTTTAAACCATGGTGGGTCTGAAACGAATTGACGATAGGTGTCGTATATTGTACCAGGAAATTAGTATGTTCAGTCAGCAGGAGGTATAGGTTGTTGAGAGATGTACAAGAGAGAGCACCCGTGTTAGAAAACTGTAGTTCCCCGCCACGCGAGGGTGAATAAGTTACATTCATTCATTAGACGCAGAAAGAAAGACACTGTAAAAATATCATATTTCCAATGAAATATTTACATCTTCATTTATCTATTGCCCAAAGAAACCATATAGATACATCAGTTACAAATTCAATGCTGAAAACTTAATCTAATGTCATGATATGCGAAAAGGATTTATGAATAAACTGATCGTCAAAAATGAAACTTACTACAAGAAAATGAACCGGTAGCAAACCATGTATGCTGAAACCGATTTTAACCGGTCAATACCGGTTACGAGCAGGTAATTACTGAAAATCATTTGTTAAAAATATAAATTTGGCGTAGTTTGTCTTGGGACAAAAGTAATGTAGTGTCTTTCAGTTATAGTTTATATGAAGCGTTGTTTTATATATAGTAGGGTGGGGGAAGACAGAACATTAAAGCACATAATATCCAAATATCCTATTTGAGTTTAAACAAGTAATAACGGTCCATGGGAGCTATGAGGATATGGTTTTATAATTCTTTGAATATCTTGATTACTACCAAATGGAACGGAAAAATAGAATGAAAATATGTCCCATCTTCCCCCACCCTACTGTATATACTGTATGATGCGTTTCTATAGAATAGATGGGACTTATTTTGTACACAAGCATATTACGTTTCTGGTAATTGAATTGTTGTTGAAGCTATTACAAACATTACACTGTTGTTGATAACTTATATATTTTCTAGTCATGCCGCGCGTGTAATTTCTTGGCAATTTCATTTTATTCGTGCCTTGGCTATTTACTGAACGCAACCCAATTTAAAATCATTTCCTTTCATTAGGGTTCAATTTTAAAAATCGAAATTCTGTTTAGCGGGTTTTTAAATCTCAATTTACCTCTTGAAATTTTAGTGTGCACGGTTAACCTGGCCCCTTGGGATATCTCTGTTTTGAATAAATGCAACTTATTCATGCTCGTATGGCGATGCAACGATAGTCATTATAACACGGGTGTTATGTTTTTATACGCGTGAATGAATGTAACTTATTTATCATTGCGTGCCCGCTAACGACGCTGCTGTTCTGTTTTATACACCTCATGCTCGCATACGGGAGTTACCACTCATGCAACTTTTGTGTAGATAGCATTTGCGTTGCTTGTTTCGCCATGGGACACAAACGCCCACAATGGTACTAGCGCCGTCAAGCCTCGAACCTGTAAAGTCTATACCACGACGTTCTTTGAAAAAACAAAATTTAAATGTAAATCAATTGGACATAACCTTGAGGGAATTGTAGAATTCCAATAAATGTTATGCTTACTATTTGCCTTGGTGTTTAAACGCTCATAATGTTGACTCTTTTATGCTCAAGTATTTGCGCTGACGGCTTTACCAAGAAATAATTCAAATAATTCAAGACAACGACAGCCGTTACAACATGGGTGTTCTGTTCCATACACCTCGTTCCCGCTTACGAGTTACCACTTTAACAGCTAATTAGGATTATAGCAGGATTATAGCAATCAGCGTTAAAGTATCTTGACAGATACGCCGCAATGGTAGCGGCGTCAAGCCCCGAACCCCCTCTAAGTTATAGAGGCGCGCCAATCATTTTCAGCGCCAGTCTGTCAATTCTCATGCTCGTTAAATCATATACAGTTTACGCTTGTAATGGGCAATTCACTTTGCCAGAAAGGTCAACTCTTTTTAGTGCTTAAACAATTCAGATTCGGCTGAGACGTATATGCTAATAAAAGCGAAGCTATATTGCAATACCTCAACAATTTCGATAGGTTTTTAACTGTAAGTGTTTTAACGACTGTTGTTTCGTCGTTATATCCGGTCTTTTCGTTTTAAATATTTTTTAAACTGTAGATTGTTGACAGCAAACACAAAAATTCTAGTGCCATAAGTATTTCTGTTAGCTGCTTTTAATTATACGATTTACCTTCACAGAATTTAAAATTTTATCACTTAATTTTATTTTAAATTGTCGTTTTCTTTTAAAATAGAGTAAACCTATTTAAAATGCAAGATTGCGAATTACTGTGGGTTCTGTACACGCTTGAATGGGAGTAAAACACGCGACCGTTTACGTATTTGAGGACCAACAAGTTCTTTGGTGACGAAAAACAAAAATTTCCACTTTCGCTCACCGTCTGCAGTACGTGATTTACGAAAGGGGATTTCCGAAATACTGGGAAATAGGTTCGAGTTATCGCTTTGGGGTATAGGGATTACAGGAGTAAAATGGTTACAACTTGAAACGTTTTTTATGTATTAGTTAAACATGTTTTGGTTGCAGTTATAAACTTCGGGCTATGAAAAGAGGTCATAATAACTTAAAATACAGTAGGTTGGTCAAGATGGTTTAGGTTCTTTTTATCGTCCCATTTGGTGGTAAACAAAGTTTTTTTAGCATTCATATCCGGTAACCGATTAGACGGTTAGCATTTGCTCGTATGTGCTTTCTTTCAGCGGCGGATCACGTATTTTATTTTTTAAACTTTCAATTTCCGTACCAATTTTCGCATGAACGTTGGTAATTATGTGTTAATTTAATAAGATTGCGCTGCAGTTACAAAATACGCGTTAAATGTACAAAAGGAGAGTAAATATTTTCATTTCTGACACGTTCTATGCTATCATAACATAAGGGGCGTGTAGGGGCAGTCTGGTCACGCCCCGTTTAACACAGGTAGAAGAGAGAGTTTAAGAAGAAAGCAAAAGTGAGAGGCCGGTGCGTTGACAAATATCTTCTTTATCAGCAGATACACAGCGATGACTAAAAAATCGATTTTTTCCTGCCAGTCTGCAGCGCACGTGCGACGTGACAGATGCTCGGGAAAGAGAGAAGCCCCGCGGGGTATCGAGCGTCATTTTCCGGTCAAAAGCGATTTCAGCTCCCGTTACAGAATCCCTAGTTTTTCAGGTACATTTTAGGCAAAGTTTGAGCAGAATTCCTAAGCTGTTTTGACACGGGTGTTAGCACGAAAGTGGTTTAACTGAAGGCAGGTGAGAAAGTTGTTTAAAAATATGTTTGTCAGCGTCCGTTTCGCCTGGATAGCTCAGTCATTCAAATAATAACTAGTTTCTTACAGCGTTACGACGAATTGTATTGTATATTCTATCTAACGTATCATTAATTGTCTGACCAGACGAACGGACGAATAATAAGCTTATGTGGTATTTGTAGTGTACGTTCTTATTATAGAAAGTCAAATATAGTATAGTAATGGTTCAGAAATATTTCTTTTTCAATTTGTTAGTAAACGGAATTTTTAAAGAACATACGGTATTTGCAGTATAGTCTTATTATAGAAAATCAAATATAGGATAGTAGGGTGGGGTAAGATGAGACATTTTCATTCTTTTTTATAGTTCCATTTGGTATGGTAAACGGAATATTTACAGAAGTGTTTACCTGCAGATTCTGAATGAAAGTTATCGGGAAATATGGGATATTAGGTGTTAACGGTATCCATCTTACCCCACGGTACCAAACGAGTTTTATGTAAAGTGAAAGTGTCCTATTTGAAGATATGCTCTAGTGCGAAAATACTGAACAAATACGATTAAGAACAAAAACAATAAATTCAGATTTCCTAACACAAGTGAAAAAGAAATACCGATTATGCGAAAATGCGCAAAAAATTAGGTGCAAGACAGTTTCTAGCGATCGACGGGTAGCAGCGAGAACACAACTTCAGTTTAAGCGTAATCTCTCTTTACCGCGAGTCCGAAATCCCCTTTAGCAGTTACAGTAAATCGAGTGCGAAGAATCGACTGACAGGCGATATAGGTAACTCGTTTCTACTAACTGCTGGCTATATTTTTCGCTGATAAACATCTCATATACCGCAAAACTAACACGGTAGCGTGTTTCTGCTTAAGTGCTACTTGACAAAGGGCCAACCAGGCATCAAAAAGCAACCAGAGAACGTTATAACCGGTATTTCGTTGCGGTCTGGTGAAGAAACGACAAGGCGCTTGAAAACACTCGTAATCTAATTCACGTTTGCAGCACTGTCAGCTATTTTGCGCAAAAGAAAACCTCGAGTTTTACTATATATATACATATGATAGATCAGGTTATATACAGAATTTTGTTCACAAGCTATGTATAGTGTACTGTTTAAATATACGTATCACAGCAGTATATACATGTACGTCAGTATACCGAATGCACAGCAAGAAGTCTTTAGACTTATCAGTCTGATTATCACGAAATAAAAAAAACTTTTATTAAAGCGAAGCGTAGTCTACACTTTAGTATATATACGCAGCATCTTATGCAACGCAGTTTGCAGCGAGAGGTCAAATAAACATATATAGTAGGGTGGGGAAAGATGGGACACCTTTAGCACATAATATCTAAACATCCTGATCGTGTTTTAAACAATTAACAACGGTCTATGGGAATCGTGAGGATACATTTTTTTATTTTTTTAATTATCATTGTTTACTGCCAAATAGGACGAGAAAAAAGAATGAAAAGATGTCCCATCTTCTCCAACCCTACTATATGTCAATATATAACGAACTTAGTTAGTATATACTACACTGGTTCTATAATTTTTGAATGTATGCTGGGAGAAGATAGGACACCTTTACCTTTTATTTTCTCGTCTGATTTCGTAGCAAACAAAGGAAATTCAAAGAATTATAAAACCGCGTTCCTCAAACACGACCGCAGGATATTTTGATATTATGTGCTAAAGGTGCCCTCCCCCTCCCTACTTTACCGAATTAATCATGCGTTTACCAAAACAAATTGGGCAAATACGAAAAGTTCAGTGTAATAGACTTAGTTGATTTCAAATCCCGTTGGCCTTTCAGTATACAGTGGTTTATCACAAGATTGAACAAACACAGATGTATTTCATTAAAATGCAGTGTTAGGAAATGCTGTTATTGTAACTCGGTATTGTTTTTATAACATTTTTATACAAGGTCCACACGGAAGGCAATAAAACACCATCGCCAGCATTTAATCTTGCATTGAAAGTTGTGTTGACGCAGAACTTAATAAAACTTAATAAAAAGTTCACTAAAAATGTTATAAAAATACAGACTTTTTTGTAACTGGCGACATTTTCTTTTAGAGTATTGGAACGTTATAAATTTTACCGGCATTGCTCGCAGGTTTAGGGCAGTAAGGAATGCTGAAAGAAGACGAAAACGATCTCGGGTTGGGAACACCAACGAAGCTGACGGAATAAATATTTCTCAAACCTTGTCTTCGAAAATGGAAAGCGGAAAAACGGTTGCTTTCCAAAGCAGATCAGAAGACGACAGTCCGGAGGACACGAAAAAGGACGGATCCGAGGACGAGGACTCGGGGAGAAGCTATGAGGAGCCTCTCTTCCCTGCTCTTTACCCTGTGGTCCTATTATCGCTGAAACAGACGAGCGTCCCGAGGATCTGGTGCTTACGGATGGTGGCGAACCCATATCCTTTTCACGTCTGTGTAGCTTTTAGATTTAAATTATTAATGAACTCTGTGTAAGCATAGGGCTAACAGACACACCAATTTCGCTGTAATTTACATCATCGGTGGGGCGTTTCATTAATCAAATGCCTTTGTCCCCTTGTCACTTGTGGCAAGAAACGATTATTACCCGAAAGTACGCCATTAACATGCAGAGTAATACGCACATGTCAAAAACCCTAAAAAAACAACTGGTTTAACGATCGCATTTTATAATGACTTTCGTTGCACGGCCAAGCGAGGAAAAAGAAGTTGCATTCAATCGTTCTTAAAAAGCAACGTGCTTAACCATCGCATTTTGTATTACATATATGGTCGGGGTAAGACGGAATACCTTTTTATTCTGTTTTCTCAGCTTCTTTAGTACAAAGAACATCTAAAGAATTATAAAACCGTATCGTCACGACTCCCATAGACGGTTGTTAATTGTTTAAAACACGATCAGGATATTTTGTGCTAAAGGTGTCCCGTCTTCTCCCGCCCTGCTATATATCTAAGTTACAAAGCAAAGTTATATGCGTCGTAACTTGTAAGCGGGCACAAGGTGTATGAAACAGAATACCCGTGTTATTACAACCGTCATTGCCCCGCTACGCGAAGTTAAATCTATTCATCCTTTCATTTAAATCAAATATAGCTGCTAAATCAAACACACCGATTCTTAAGTATAACTGCCTTATACAAAGTTTACATTTAAATTAAATAGTCCCGAATATTATGAAGCCCCGAAGTAACTGGAAACTTCAATACAAACTTAGCCGGCGGCACGTTGGTCTGCCTTCACAAATCACGTAAACGTTGTGTTTGATACAGATCTTTCGTCGGTTTATTAAATTACTGAAATTGGCGCGTTTTGCACAATTCCGGCTTCACGCTTGAATAGCTTTATGGGTTTATAAACCGCACTGTGTTTAAACAACGTTGACTGTAGTATAGTACTGTGGGGTAAAATAGATATACCGATAGCGCCTAAATCTAATATTCCTAAACGTATTTTGAAAATTAACAACGCTCATTTTTAGTCGTGGGAATGTTTTTTTTCTGTAAACGTTTTTTTTTGTTTTCTACTAAAACGAACGATACAAGAGAACAAGAGAATGAACTCATATAACAATAATAAACCCGAATTTCGTTGAACACGGTCACTCATGCTTCGTTACTGCGGCAAACGAGTAGGCGGGTTGAAACGTCAGAGCAAAATTCGCCATAATGACTGGGCTTATGAATAAAACAAACCAGAGTAACTGACATAGCTGCCAAACTGGTCGAATTTTAAACTCCCATATGTCATGTATACATTATGGTCAAAACAAATTGTTTAAACATAGTAGGGTAGGGTGGGGGAAGACGGGACACCTTTAGCACATAATACCCAAATATCCTGATCGTGTTTTAAACAATTAGTAACGACATTTTGGAGTCGTGAAGATACGGTTTTATAATTCTTAGAGTTTTCATTGCTGTCCCATCTTTCGTACTATACAATATTATTTATTTATTACTTTTACAATTCAACTATTTAAATTAATTACTTTGTGGATTTTAGTGGGTTACAACATTCTAAAATATAGTAGGGTGGGGGAAGAAGGGACACCTTTATCGCGTAATATCTAAATATCCTGATCTTGTTTTAAACAACCAACAACGGTCTATGGGAGTCGTGAGGATACGTTTTTTATAATTCTTTGACTGTTCTTCGGTTACTGTCATATGGGACGAGAAAATAGAATACAAAGGTGTCCCATCTTCCTCCACCCTACTATATATATAGTAGGATTCAAGTAAGCTACAACAAAACAAAATATCGCTATCATTTCAAGACTCCTAAACCATAACCATGTTTATACATTATGCTTTCGCAAAAACTCGCTACGTTGTGCGCATTTTACATAAATCACCCCAAAACAGATCGCATACAAATTAATTACCGTTATATTTGTATCGGTATTACGTCAAACTGATGACGTAATGAAAAAATCGAAGAACGCCATTTTCCGTGGCCGGTGCGGCTTTATCAAAGTGTTAATTGAAACACCAAGACCAAAAATCTGACAGTATTCGGAGCAAAAAGCGTTAACATCAGTTTACCGCGCCGTGACAGGAAGATTAATTTGTTCCGATCAGTCACGACTGTCAAAACCGATCAAGTTGATTTGTCGCTTTGATTCCCGATAATAGGATAAGGTGTATATGTATGGTAGGCTAGGGGGAGATGGGTCACCTTTTCTTTTTATTTTCTCGTAGTGTTTACTACCAAATGGGTCGTGCGTATTGTTATTTTGGTGCGTTGTTATTTTGGCCTCTACAATCCGCTTCAGTTAAAAAAGTTCCCGTATTTAAATCGTGCGACTTTAAATTGACTTTCTACCGCTTTTAACACAAATTCGATTGTAAAACAAACATGTTCACTCCCCTAATTAAGAACAATACATTTTTAAGCGGGAAATTTTCCATTGTTTTTGAATGCTGTCTAAATTAAACCTAAATGTCTGCTATGAATCACTTGTAAGCTGAAATTTACAAAAAAAAAAAACGTTACGTTTTATGGATCACTAACCGTACCATGTTATAGTGGGTGTTGTGGTGTAATCAATCAACTTTTCGATTCAGCTGGAAGCTTTTCCAGTGGCTTTTGGCTCGTTGCGCGACCTGTAAAAGTTAAATACGAATAAGATTGTGATTTTGTGAAATACGTTTTGTTAGAAATAGTTAGCGTCACTTTTTATTTTAGTCTAGTGAACCCCACATTAGCTTTCTCACGGCCTACTAGAGATACGTCTAGTAGGCCGCGGCTTAGTGTATGCTTTAACGGGGCATTGCCGTTTACATAATCTAGTAAATAAATTGCAATTCGATTTTGATTATATTGTAACATTGTAAAGACATCTGTGCCTGCCTTGTTTTTCCCGATATAGAACGTGGAGTCCCTAAGGACTCTTTAAATACAGTATATCGGAGATCGCAACAACGCGCAGACCCGATACCCCGGTACTAATTTCGAGCGACAGGTAATAGAACCAACATTGAAATACACGCTGAATTAGGCCCAAGGGGAAATAAATAGCACGGAATTCGACAACCAAACGCACACGTAGCAACATAAATTATGTAACGAAATGCAAGCTAGGCATTAACGTCGGAATTCTGAGGCAGGACCTGTCGTTTGAAGTGGTGTGTTTCGGGATATTTTACTCCCGTGTCGAAATTAAACGACGTATAGGCAACATGTAATAAAAAAAGCCCTTGCTTGAACCTGGTTGTAATTTTAAAACACACAATTATGATACAGCATGAATTTATATCAAAACAACAAATACTATATAATCTACTTTCACACCCATATACACAGGATTTACATCCAATTTTAATGTCCCCACACTACATAGAGACTTTTACACCTTTTAACACAATATTTACACCCAGTTGTCCCGTCTTACCCCACAGTAGTATATAGTATTCACACCCAATTTTAATGCCCCTAACTTACACATATTTTTATACCCATACTGGCCATACACACAACATTTACCGTGATTTTTATTCCCTTAACACACTATTCCCATATTCACATGGTTTGAAAGAGTGAGTATGCTGGTTATACTTATCAACTGTGTTACGCTTGGATTATACCAGCCATGCCAGCATAGAACAGGACTTCACTGCGAGTCGGAGAGATGCATGGTTTTAGAGGTATGTGCACATAATATCCAAATATCCTGATCGTGTTTTAAACAATTATTAATCGTCTATGGGAGTCGTGAGGATACGGTTTTATAATTCTTTGAATGTTCTTTGTTTACTATCACAGATGAAAAAATAGAGTGAAAAGGTGTCCTATCTTTCCCCATACTACTAAATTATTGGGAGTTTAAAAACGGATGAATGATGTCTGTATGTGTCTTTGTATAAAAGTTTCCAGTTAAAATCTTTTTCAGATGTTTGACCACTTTGTGTTTGCATTTTTCGCACTGGAAATGCTGATTAAGATGCTGGCAATGGGAGTGTGGGGAAAGCTTGGTTATCTAGGGGAAGCATGGAACAGATTGGATTTCTTTATTGTCCTTTGTGGGTAAGTTAAAATATATTGGGATTTAAAATTATTTGTCTATTGTAAGTGGCTTAGGTCCCACAGTGTGGCATGACATAGGTCCTCCAATTTAGGCCAGGACTGGCCCATTACCCCACCATAATATACGTATTATGTCATTTAAAATTATAAGACACTACATTTTGTTCTATTTAAATAAATAGACTGATGTCAGTTTTCATCAAAAATCAATTTCATATTAGAACGTCAAGAAAAAAAGTATTAACCCTTTGTGAAATCTGGTTAAAAGTAACGCAGTGACCCATTTGCAGCAATTTTTGCATCGAATTTCTTGTAATACGCCATGTGAATATAGCATTATCGAAAAAAATCATGTAAACAAAAAAAAAATTTTTGTGAAGTCTAGTTTAAAATAACGCAATGCCCAGTTTGCAGCAATGTTTGCATCAAATTTCGTGTAATACGTCATGTGAATACCTCATGCACATTATGCTACTGCTTAAGTCACTCAATACTTCATGCTCGATTTGAAATACCTCTGCATAGCAAGACCAGTAGCCCTGAACTTGGCTGATGTTTTTGATACGCTCTGTGCATAACAAGCTGTTCTATGCTGCCACAAAAACCTCAAGAACCAAAAGTTTTTGAGAATAAAGTGGCATACCAAAATAATACACAACATGATACATCTGGGACTTGTATACCAAAAAGGAGAAAATCCTAACTACTTTTTATAGTTCAAATTGTTTTTAAACTGTGTTGGGTCTTTACAGATCAATTATAAGTACTGAGTGTGTGGTTTTGAAACCCAATACTAGTTATATTTAGTTAGTGGATCAGTGGTACACCTACGGGTATTTTGTCAAGTGTTTCAAGTTACAAAAACAGCTAAATTAACATGTTTGCCCAAGCCGTCTCATTGCAATATTGGGAAACACAAGTGAAACAATTCTGAACAGAATGACCTAGTTTCTTTCCCTATTTAAACTTATACACCAAATCTAGGTCAGACATATTTATTCATTTCGACTCGGGTGTCTAGCTTTTCCCATACCCCAAAAGTCATTTTTCATGTGCTAAAGCTGTCCCATCTTCCCCCACATCCCAAATAGTTTTTAACCTTATATTTTTCTATTGTTAGAATGCTGGAGTACACCCTTCAAATGGAAGACACCATGAATTTCACATCAGTGCGCACAGTGCGCGTGTTACGGCCTCTTCGTGCAATAAATAGGGTGCCAAGTAAGTTTGAATAATGTATGCAAGAATAAACACATACTAGATTTGATGTAAGAAATTTTTCCCCGAAATTTAAACTGGGTCAAAAATGATAGAAATTCTTTTTTGGGAGTAAAATTGTATATAGTATTGATTATTATTCTGACTGATCAAAAAACTTTAAAAACTTGTAATTTATTTTAATGAGTTAATAAATATTGTATTGATTTGTATATCTATTGCAGTCAGTGACAGCTAGAATAGGCATCACTATAGGAGTGTCTGGAGTTGTATCATACAAATTTTTAAAACTAGAATAACATATGTGCGTTTGTTTGACACCTCAGTGCAGATTTTTGTCTATACAAGCAAGCAGAGCCAAATTTTACACTATTCGCCACACTAATCAATTTAGTTACCTATGTTTATGCTAACAATGTCATCCCAGATTTTGGTAAACACGCAAAAACAAGACACCTTATTGAAAGCCATTTTATATTTTCCAGACATGAGAATTTTGGTGATGTTACTACTTGATACACTACCTATGCTAGGAAACGTTCTTATGCTGTGTTCATTTGTGTTCTTTATATTCGGGGTGGTAGCTGTACAACTATGGGAAGGGACTTTAAGACAGCGCTGCTTTCTTGACCCTCATGTGTTTAATATTACCGGGGATATGGTGACACTCAAACATAGTAACATCAGGTAAGTCGAAACTTATAGGTGTAGCGACGCTCTTATTTTCTTCCTAAATGTAAATATGTTTTTAACTGTAAGCGTGTTTTAACAACTGTTGTTTTGTCGCCATATCCTGTCTTTTCGCTTAAAATATTTCTAAATCTTCGCTACCGTAATCGAAACGACAAATATTATTATTATTTTACCCAAAGTTTAATGTGATATATAAAAATCTCTTAGTTTTCTCCAGTGTATGATGACACCTATATTTTACTTCGTTTAAATTCTTGTTTTGATCAATTCGCAAGACTGTTAAATTTTTATTGACCAATTTACGTTTAATTTTTTTAATACAGTCTCTATTTGACGTCATTGCCCAAAATAATCCCATAGATGTAACAAAATTCGGTCATATAACAGTTAACACTTAGAGATAATTTTTTACTAAACGTCAATCAAATCTTTGAATAATGTAAGCCAAAAAGTCAATAAAATATTATTTTTTCAACACAACACTCTTAAACCTTGTTATTCCCAGTTTGTTTTAAGTCTTATATTTCTTAAACTATCTAGCGCTGTGACAAAATGGTTAGCCTGCTCTTGGACAAGAGTTTACAGGTTCAAGGCTTGATGTTGCTACCATTGTGTATGCATGTCTTTGGGCAAGATGCTCTAACCAATGCAATCTTGTATGGCTTTTAAAATTTTACGACAATATGCTTGGGTCGCAAGATTTTACCGAACTGAATTTATTTTTAAAATGGGTCGCCTTAAAAACGAGTTGGGAACCACTGCTCTAACCTAACCCAGTACTTATTGATTATCAGCCATACACTAAAATAAAATAGCCATACAGTAAAAAAAAATCCCCCAAAATAATCACCTACAAAGTCACATATACGGCGACTCGTAAGCGGGTACGAGGTGTATTAAACAGAACACTTATGTTTTAACAACTATCATTGCCCCATCATGTTATGATGAATAAAATACAATCATCCAATCAGACAGTTTTGCCACACCTGTCTGCAACCCTGTCATAACATCCCATACTAACTCTACCAGACATGACATACATAATGATATCACCACAAAATCTGAATATTTTGACATATTGTATGACCTGCTCTGGGATTTGATTAAAATTTTACTGATTTTAAACAAAATGAGTCGATATCCCGTGATTAATGTGTCATGATTTCATCTCATGAGGATTTCATGTTGAAAATTTAGTTTAGCAATAATATATGATGTCATAATGTATGTTATGTCATAATGTATGTTATGACGTCATTATGATATATGATGCTATTATTATACATGATGTGATAATGTATGTTATGACGTCATAACACTCAGTTTTTTTATGAACAAAATTACTACAATTTATACATCCTATTACATCTTAACATTTTATAGCAACCATAATAAAAAAATAATTTTACACTAATCCCCTTTTAGATAAAAACATGTTTTAAATCTAGGATTAGTCCTTTTTAGGTAGTAACAGACTGACTGTAATATTTGCCTTTGAGTTTCCCAAAGTTTAAATTGTAACTAGTTCATCTTGTTCAAATTTTAAATCAATTTAAAATCCATATTCCCAAAGAGAGCAAACAAAATTTAGCATTTAAAATATTGTAAATTGAGTTTTCACATCTAAATGTTATAATACAACAGCACTTGCGTATAAAGAGACATTTGATAAAAAGGTTAAATCTAAATACCAAAGACACAGTGATATAGAATATAATAATGTTATGCTCACAGGTATATATCACTGGTTATTGAAATTGGATTACTAGTCTAATTAAACCTTGTTTATTTACAGTACACACGAAACTCGTGTTAAAATCCCGTATGTTCCGGCTAAAACCGGTTCTTTTTGGTATGAGTCACAGACTTACAATTACCTTATCGCATCTGTCTGCAGCAAATCTCTATCTACTTGCAAGTACCATGTGCATAATGTCAAAATATGGGTTTAGCAGCCGTGATTTTATCCGACGCTTTTATTTGAGCATTTTTACTATCTATGTGTGTATAACGACTGCTATTTTGTTGCAAATTTCCTTTTCCTTTTGTTTTAATTAACCTGATCTTCGCTACTGTATAAAAATTATTGTTTATTTTATATCAAAATTCGATAACATTTGTCCATAAAATGTATTTATATAAAATTTTCTCCACTTATGCATAATATATAGTTTTGTCTTAAAAATAACATTTACCTACTTTGTTCTGAAACCAGAAACAGAATTTTTAATTCAAAATAGATCCTGAAACGCCCACCCTTTAAAGTGCATGCTTAAGAACGCACTCGTGGTTACAGGAAAACAATAAACCTTTACCCAGCTGCGCCAAATTTGCAATTAGGGATTCGAGTTTTTATTTTACTGCAAAACGTGGCTCAGAATGAATGTTGTTTTCACTTACAATTTCTCCAAATACGATTTATTTTGGAGTAAATGCACTGTGGCGTGAACTGTGTACACGGTGGGTGGTGCGTCAAGTACACTTAAGTGGTTCGTTCTAAAGCATTTCAAAGAGTGTATACGTATAGTCACTTTCAACACTACACCCATTAATTAACGACCTGACAGCGGGCATTGGGTGTTTGCGCATACAACATGATCTTTAATTTATCACTAGCACTACTTGTACCTTTTCATTATTTTTACTTAATTTCAATTTGTTACTACATTTCAAGCTATTTTGTTTGACAGTTTAGACACCCCATAAATAAGGTACCACTAGGTTGAGGCAATCGTCCAAGGACACATATGCCCATAATGGAATCATCATTGATTTCGTAAACTGAGGGTTAAAAGCAGACACGCTGACAAATTGACCTATGATTACTATAACCTCTGATTTGATAAAACAATACCTATATTTACCCCATGTTCACCCGTTTAACCAATACTCCCCACAGCATCAACTTACCCCCTTACTTTACTCTTGATGATTCTGATGATGAAGTCGCAATATGTTCGCTGCCGATTGACAACGGAGACTTCAAATGCATGGACCGTAATATTATAACTCCCAATAAAGTCAACAATGTTACTTGTTCATTAAATATATCAAGTTTTATCCCAGGACAAGCTATGGATCATATATACACAGATTTAACTGGTACGTTATTTTTAAACTTTTTATTTTTTTATATTTTTTTTACAAATTTGCGTTCATATATCAAAAAGTATTGAACCATTTATTTTGCTTTATGCTTAAACATGTTGTTTTTCTAAAACTGACTTTGGGCAAAAAATTTATCTTTAAAATTTGTGACCCAATTCAGAATCCAATATATCTAGTTCTGAGTTGAATGAATGTAACTTACTTTATCCTCGCATGGACGGAAAACGACAGTCGTTATCATACGGGTTTAACAACTCGTGCCAGCTTACGAGTTACCATGTATGTTACTTTGTGGGTGATTATTTTTTTTGGATTTTTTTATGTATGGCTGATAATTTGGACAACCCATTAGTGACCACTGGGTTAGAGCAATTGTCGTTAAGTGTCTTGCCTGAGGACACATACGCCCACAATGGTAGCAGCGACGAGCCTTGAACCCGTTACCTAATGGTTACAGGCAGGCGCGCTAACCACTACGCCACGGCGCCGGGCGAAGTTGTTTATTATAGGCTACTTACCCTAACACTATATATTACAGGTGCAACAAACTGCATAGATTGGAATCAATATTTCAACACATGTAAAGCAGGCGACCAAAACCCTTATCTGGGTTCGATTAACTTTGACAACATCATGTACGCATGGGTGGCCATATTTCAGGTGAGCCCCTAAATCCCATTAAAGCAAATGGTGTCAATTAGCATGTACTGTGCATAATGAATGTAACTCATCCCAGCTTGCGTGGCCGGGCAGCGACAGTTTTATTACACCTTTTTGTTTTTTAAAAATAATAAACGGAAGTTTTATTACACTTTTTTGTATTTAACATTTTGTTCATGCATTTCATGCATTAGGGTGTAACGGTCACGCCTTTTATCCAAAACAATATTTCTTTTTTTTATCAATAAGTGTGTTTTAACAACTGTTGTTTTATCGTTACTACCATCTTCACGCTTTTCCAAACTCTTCTGTCCTTCATTATCGTGACCGAAGAGACGAAATAAATTTCATTTATCATTCATTCAAGACACCATATTTGACAATATGTATAAAACTACACCAAACCTTTTGTTTTCTAATAAAGATGTTTGGATTTCAGGAAAGTTTGTGTACCCCAAATATTATCCACCAGTTTTTTACATATATTAGG
This sequence comes from Ciona robusta, assembly GCF_009617815.1. NCBI lineage: Eukaryota > Metazoa > Chordata > Ascidiacea > Phlebobranchia > Cionidae > Ciona > Ciona robusta. The sequence continues at coordinate 2,992,543 of NC_143240.1, read as the reverse complement.
GTGGGGGAAGGTGGGACACATATAGTACATAATATTTAAATATTCTGATTGTGTTTTAAACAAATAACAACGGTCTATGGGAGTCGTGAAGATACGGTTTCATAATTCTTTGATTTGTTTTCATTTACTACCATAAGTGACAAGAAAATGGAATAAAAAGGTGTCCCATCTTCCCCCACCCTACTATATGTTTTGGTACAAGTTAAAAACTTAATGCATTGGGCTTTATATATATTCCTGTTGTTTTGTTTACAGGTTATTAGTTTAGAAGGTTGGGTTGACATTATGTATTACCTCATGGACGGATATTCATTCTATAGCTTTATATATTTCATTCTACTTATTGTGGTAAGTCACTTATTTAACTTAAACATATATATATAAATATAAGTATATCCCTGTAACTGTAG